>NC_134571.1:172711284-173037194 GCF_050947875.1 Dermacentor variabilis
CAACAAGGAAGAGCTGCGAAGAACGTACACCAGAGAAATAGCAGAGGAAAGAAAAAAAAATGATAGGGCGGGATAAAAAATTTGTGGGTCGAAGTCACTGTGGTAATCGATGAAAGTGCAGCTTTTTGTGTTATTTGCTTTGATTGACGATAATTATTGATGATGTTCGCAACGAAGCTGTGCTTTCTTTAGCCTTTAGTCGAGTTCTAGAGTGGCGAGTTGATATTAAACCATACCTTGCATGCACCATCGCTGATTTTCCGCGTCGTCTGCAGAACACAAAGGGAGAGGTCATTGCTTGAGGCGTTGTTGTGCGTCATTTGTCCTAATCTCTGAGAGGGTTGAGCATTATGATTGTCTCGCATGGCAAATTGCATCGCGGAGAAAGTAGTGAAGTTTAATTTAAATATTGGGACATAGGTAATTGAATTACTTATTTTAATTTTGTGTATATATTGTACACATAAATTGGTGGTTTCCAACACATCTAGCGAAGACGTTACAGCTCCGCGCGACGCTTATTTCGTACCTAGGTACCCCGACGCTGATTGCACGCTCTAGAGCCATTTTGCTGGCGTCTGGTTAGTTGCTAATTCTGCATACGTGACCAGCTCGCTGTGGAGAGGCCAGCTCCAAGTGTTCTCTTAGGGCTATGGATGGTGGTATTGTTTACACGGTCTCAGCCCAGCACGTGAGCTCCGTAGCCCAGCACCAGCATTCTTTTAAAGCAAAGACAGCAAGTGTCTTACGTAAAAACTGTGCAGCGCTGCCACGGTGGCGCCAGCATGGGTGGATGGATGGATGGATGGATGGATGGATGTTACGAGCGTCCCCTTAGGCCCGGGGCTGTGGGTTGCGCCACGAAGTTCTTGTTATTTTACTGCCTAATGGCCTACCTATGCTAAAGAAGCATTAACAAAAAAGAAAAACCCACGTTTAGTTCCCATAGGCAAAATTTCTGAACTCCTGTTTCGAACTATGTTTTTGTAAGCCTCCGTGCAAGAGGAATGAAATCCTACGCGGGCATGACGAGCGGCAACGGAGCCAGCTATAGAAGACTTCCACGAACATGGGATCAGTGGCACAAGAGCGTTGCGTGGTAGCACCGACAGGCGCCATAGATCGACCTGTGGAAGAAGACGCCGGCGCTCGAGCTATTGCTGATGATGATAGCGATAATAGCTTTAGTGAACTCGAACAACGACGGCACAAGATCCGGATAAACAGCATCCCTGTAAGATTGTGATGTATGGTGGGCGACATGGTGCGGTGATCGGGACGGTCAGGAGCAGACGACAATGAGTGCACGCGCGCCGAGACGGATTCCAAGCTGGAAGAAGCAAAACAACGACGCGGAAGATCGTCCGGCACGAGAACGTGCGGCGCATGAAAAACAACAAAAAGAAAAGCAAACCAATTAGAAAAGACCACGAAGCGTCAGGCAGCCAATCCGAGAATGCCAAATCGGCCAGATGAGGAGAAAAAGCGTGGTGCGCTGGCAGAAGAGAGGACACGCAAGGAGACGCAAGGGAGACGCCAGTAGAGTCCCAGGAAGCAACGGCAGCAGGAGGTCAACCACCGGAGCGGGCGTTGAAGACGGGGCGTCGGGTTCCGGACCCAAGCCACCAGGACTTCACCCGACCGGGGCCTCCTGCCAACATGTTCCTGTGCGTCGCCCGTCTACCTGTGCGTGCCGCCAGCTCCTCAAGGCCGGTGAGCTTCTGCGCCCGTGGGCAGCACGAGAACAGTCGGGCTACGGGCCCGAGTTCGACGCCAGCTGCCTGGCCGAAACGCCGCCTCCGTCTGTGGTGCCGCCTGCTGCCCAAAGCCGGCGTTCGAGCTTCTGTGCCCGTGGCCAGGACAAGAGCAGTCGGGCTACGGGCCCGAACTCTACACCCAGGTGCCCAGCCAGAGCGCCGCCGCCGTCTGCTCGTGCCACCGAGCCGCCTACTTTACTTTTCCGAGAGAGAGCTGGCCAGTTCCGGTCGCCCGGTCAACCAACGTACACCACGACCTTTGGTGAGACCGGCGCCACTCCTTTCGTCAGCTTGTCGCCGCGTCGCCGCTTCGAGACTGTTGTGTGTCCTTGCCGCCGTGGCAAGGCCGGACTCGCGCAATACTTAGCTCTGTACTAGCCCCAAATGTGTCTGGAATTGTATTTGAGTGTTTCTTTTATGTTTGCTATTTTCTTCTACTTATTTTTTAGCCTTCTTTAGTTCCATTAAACGTTTGTGTGTGTGTTCGAAACGAACCGCTTTGTCCTCAACTGGGTTCTCGGAGGCTCCGCCTAAGAGAACCATCAGAACCTTTTGAGTGCACGAACCTTTGTCCCCATATTAGGGTCATGTTAGGCTCTTGGCTTCGCGTTCCGCTGCCCGCTCTTCTCGCGCCCGCACTTCCTGCTCGGTCAACCATGCCCTCAACTCCGCGCCTTCTAGCCCCATGCGCTCGGCTAAGGCTAAAAGGTCTCGTGTGCTAGCAGCCGTAGTTCCTAGCCTTTAGGAAAAAAATCCAAACGAACGGCTTTGTCCTGTCGCGGATGCCAATTTGTGATGACCCTAATATGGGGACAAAGGTTTGTGCACTCGAAGGTTCTGATGGTTCTCTTAGGCGGAGCCTCCGAGAACCAAATTGAGGACAAAGCCGTTCGTTCCGAACACACACACAAACGTCTGTATGGAACTAAAGAAGGCTAAAAAATAAATAAAAGAAAATAGCAAACAAAAGAAATACTCAAATACACATCCAGACACACATTTGGGGCTAGTACGGAGCTAAGTAGTGCGCGAGTCCGGGCTTGCCACGGCGGCAGGGACACACAACGGTCTCGACGCGGCGACAAGCTGACGAAAGGAGTGGCGCCGGTCTCACCAAAGGTCGTGGTGTACGTTCGTTGACCGGGCGACCGGAACTGGCCAGCTCTGTCTCCGAGAAGTAAAGCAGGCGGCTCGGTGGTACGAGCAGACGGCGGCGGCGTTCTGGCCGGGCAGCTGGGTGTAGAGCTCGGGCCCGTAGCCCGACTGCTCTTGTCCTGCCCACCGGCACAGAAGCTCGAACGCCGGCCTCGGGCAGCAGGTGGCACGAAAGACGGAGGCGGCGTTCCGGCCGGGCAGCTGGCGTAGAACTCGGGCCCGTATCCAGACTGTTCTCGTGATGCCCACGGGCGCAGAAGCTCACCGGCCTTGAGGAGCTGGCGGCACGCTCAGGTAGACGGGCGACGCACAGGAACAGGTTGGCAGGAGGCCCCGGTCGGGTGAAGCCCTGGTGGCTCGGGTCCGGAACACGACGGCCCGTCTTCAACGCCTGCTCCGGTGGTTGACCTCCTCCTGCCGTCGCTTCCTGGGACTCTCCTGGCGTCTCCCTAGCGTCTCCTCTGCGTCTCCTTGCGTGTCCTCTCTTCTGCCAGCATACCACGCTTTTTCTCCTCATCTGGCCAATTTGGCATTCTCGGATCGTCTTCCTGACACCCCGTGGTCTTTTCTAATTGGTTTGCTTTTCTTTTTGTTGTTTTTCATGCGCCGCGCGTTCTCGAGCGGGACGCTCTTCGGCGTCGTTGTTTTCCTTCTTCCAGCATAGAATCCGCCTCGGCGCGCGTGCACTGATTGTCATCTGCTCCTGACCGTCCCGATCGCCGCACCATGTCGCGCACCATACATCACAAAGACACGTGGCCGCCAGTGGGGCTGGAACCCACTTCTCGCATGACCCTTGTGGTGCGCTCACAAATTGAGCCACAGCGCCACTCTTTTCTCGTCCGCTTTCTAATGGTACTAATGTTTATCTGCAAAGAACTAAAGCTGCGAGTGTTAGCCACAGCCACACCTCAAGGCCTTGAGGGTGGGTGTTCTCCATCCACTGCAGACACCTGCATTAACTTGTTTTTACAGCCACTTTCACTTCGTATAATTTACCAATCTTTTATTTCAATTATAAGTACATGTAATTTCGCCTATGCTGTCATTGGTGTTCTTGTGGGCTTCTTATGATATGACTAATAAATATCGGACCCTTTGTTTGCTTTCTTCACGTTCAATCTGATGTAAATAATTTTCGTATGACCATACTCGTAATTTATTGCCATCGAGAAAAAGAATAATTACCTGTGGCGCAGCAGTAAGACTCCATGTTCAAAAGTATTTAGTCGTAAAGTTAAATAGTCCTAAGAAGCCCTCTGTTAGCTTTTGTTTTAAATATAGATAAATACCTACTGGACAGTTATACTACAGGACGTCTTTCTACAGACGTTATACCACAGAACGTCACACTGGACGTCGCAAGATACGATAAACTGAAATTTCCTGTGTATTTCTACTAGGTGGCACAAAAGAAAGAGCATTCTGTAAGAAGTATGATTCTAAGTTGTTCACAGGTAATTTTGTTGTGGAGGCTTGCATCATGCATCATGGAATGCCTCATGCCATGCGTAATGATGCTACCGAGCCTATGGCAGTCACTGTTACTCAAGTCGCAAGTTTGGTGACTTTGCTGCAGTATGTCAGCAGAGAGCTCGTGAACATGGCTAATAAAACTGTAGATACAGTGCATCCTGAAGTCACTCGCCTTGTTAGTATCACGGTGCAATATGTGAATGCGTTGAAACTGAAGATGCGGAGTGGTACTTCTCAATTTATAGTTATTGTGGAAACATTTCACATATTCCAACAGTAGAAGGGAAATGGTGAAAGCAATGATATCGCTAGTCTGGCAGATGAAATAGGAATGGAGTACGAGGCAAAGATTCCCAAATAAATTTGGAAAGAAATGGGCACGTAGTCAGGGATGCTAGACTTGGCCAATTGTTTTCACTCGCCTTGGCGGCTTAGCAGCAGTGGTGTTGCGCTGCTAAGCATGAGATCACGGGATGGAATCCAGACCGCGGCTTCCGCATTTCGATGGGCGCGAAATGCAATGAAACACGCGTGTCCCGTGCAATAGAGGCAGCTTTAGGAACCCCAGGTGGTAAAATATATCCGGGGTCCCTCACTACGGCATGCCTCATAATCAAATAGTGGTTTCGGCACGTAAGGATATAGAATTCAATGCACTTGTTTTTCTTTCTTAATTTTGTGCAATACCGACGCTTTCAGCACCTTCCTATATTTGCCGATTTCTGTTGAGGTAAATATAAAAAAAACATGGTATTCTTGACTTCTGAAGACACGAAAACCTTACTACGTTGTAATGCTCGAGCGAATTTATCGACAAAATGTTGTTGTAGATTGATTCAATTTGGCAAGGCCATGATTGACCCACGATACCAAAACATTGGGTCAGAAATGCCGTTACAAGTGGTTGTATTCTAGGCAATAGACTGTTCTCTGGAACACGCTGTCATGTTATTTCCCACATTCTCGAGTGTACAGAAAGTGCTATAGGAAATAGTTGGAGAATTGTGCTGAAGAACAAATGTCGTTCTTTAGTACATCAGTAAGGTAAATGGGTGAATGAGTAAAGCCTTTATTCTAAAGAAGGGGACGGCTCTAGGATGCTGTTTGAGATTAGGTGGGAATTGAATATGGGTTCCCGGATTGTTGGCTCAAGCACAGCTTCATCTCAGTCTTTGATCGTTCGCTTTGTGCTAATCAAAACTAAAATTGTCTTGCAAGCTATTTCAATGTCTAGTGCTTTTGTTACTCATTATTGCTTCAAGAAAACATAGCTGGCTGTTTCGCTTGTACAACGATGTCAGAATATTTTTACTGTGCTTTATTCGAATATATATAGTTTGGAAAGTATTAAACGTTTTCGAAGTGGTCAGTTTTATTTAAAAAACAAACAATTATTCTGCTGCCCTGTCCGACGTGGTTGTAAACCACCTTACAAGTCTGCAGCTAGAAGTGCTAGGCACGCGAGTACAAGTACTTAGCGGTTATAGAGGTACCGTATTATTTACTGAAATTGGAGGAATAGAACAGATCAGCTAAGCAACTGTAGGAGTGGAAATGACCTACTGCTCACTATTAAAAGAAGGTAAAAGGTGTGCCATCACGGTGATGTCCACTATCCAGAATTCGGTCCGAATGTTTTAAGAGTGCAGGAAAAGCATGAAAGGCCACTTGAGCCATCGATGTAGCATCACAGTCCCTCTTGCCCCCGTAAAAAGACGACTTAAAGCGAGTTAGACTCGAAAAACAGAGCGGGTTCCGGGAACCCTCTATAACGGAGTATCTGCTTGTCCCATATTTAACTCCCTCTTCCAGAATAAATGGACCCCCTTTTAGAAGAGCTGAATACCTCCCCCCGACAGAACTTTAATGCTCCACCACAAGGGAGTGCTAGTACTCTCTCCCCACAAGGGTAATAGCACTGCCCTAAAACGTCTGTACTTCTTCAAACCTAGCACTTTTACTCCTCCTAATCAAACGTTTCCACTCCCCCTAACATAGTGCTTGTACTCCTGATATAGACATTGTGCTTCAGAACAGTCCTGGAACTCTTTCTAACAGTGGCAAAGCAATCGCGATGCAGAGCAATGGTCACGTTAAAAAGTATTCGCACTACATTCACGTTGGAAATATCGGATTCCTTCATATGCAGCCCCTGCAATTATGCTTGGTGAATTGAATGTAATCTGTAGTCACAGTTGCTCAAATAAAACATTTTCTTCCACAAAAGAGCGAAATCTTTATTGATCAGTCACAAGACAACCAAAATACATTTATAAACATGCTGGCACACACATAAAATTATATTACAATGATATCCATGACCTTTACAACGCAACTTATTAATAAATTTTCTTAAGTTTCATCAGCAATAAAGTGTAGAAATATCCTTTATTAGCTATTGGGTTCATCTTCTCAAAATAATAATTGATCAGTCACAAGACAGCCTAAATAATATTTTTATAAACATTCTGGCCCACACATCAAATCAGGTTACACTGATATCCGTGCCCTTTACAACACAACTTATTATTAAATTCTGTTAAGTTTCTTCAGCATTAATGTAAAAATATCGTTCATTTCGAATAGGCTCCATCTCCTCAAAAAAAAGTATTTAATGGAAAGTTCAACATAGAACAAAGGTGCGGAAACTCACAAAGTATTGACACTAGCATGGAAGAGAAATATGCGCCACATTACCTCCCAAAAAACGCATTTCTAGCACGAAATGCATGCACTTACAAGGCAGAGGTTACGAGATGAGCTGCTAAGCACGAGGCCGGTAAGGCAGATAAATTCTGCAAGAAACCTTTTCTCGTGCCATATTCCAAGACGACAGCTCATTTGATAATGTCCTGTACAATGTAGAATGTTTCTGACGGAGAGTACAGTGTATTAAGAAATGTGTCGCAGATTGTGGTGTGAGGCCGCTACTCTAGTTTTCGTTACAAATATTTCACATAAAGTTATTCCTATATGGGCTGCACCCCTTTCTTTCTAAGCGTGCGTCTTGTCGGGGTTTCACATCAATATTTCGCTCGGCCTCAAAGCGGTATAGATGCGTATTATATTTCCTATTCGGTTGGCATCCTCAGGAAGATAGTTTGCTAGTACTGTTGCAATCGATCCATTGATCAAAGCTCCTTCGGACTTGCCGAGGTGAGTCAGAACTCTACGAACAAAATTAGCACTCTAGAAAGGCACCAGCCTATACCATCTATATGTTGGTGCCATTGTACATTTGACCACGCCACATTTTAATATCATTTTCATGAACGTTGCCGACAATTGGGCTGCCGGCCACTCTTAGCACGGTAGCTCTTGTCTAGAGCATGAAATGCAAGAGAGTATTAGTTGCGATGACAAAAAGTAAAGGAAGAGGAAAAACCCCAAGTGTTCCAGTTGAGAGCAAATAGAATGAAATCCATCAGTATGGAGAAAGAATGTAGCACAGCAGTTATACAGGGCGACTGGCACTAATCGACCCAAGTACATTTTCTTAAACAAGAAAATAGAAAGATATCATCCTTGCATACCCCATCATATTGTTCATAGAAATCACGACGCGAAGACAGGTCTTTGACACCAGAAGTGCATAGATCATCACAAAGTTAATCCTTTTCTAAGAAACTCATGTGCACATGACGCACGCTGCGTTGCTTATCTGAAGATCTCATCGACGTCAGTGCCTTCAATGAGTAGCTAGCCTTTCATACTCATATGTACTAGCAATTTTTAATTATGGCGCCGCTGAGAAAAAAATATAAAAATTGCAGTTTACACAGAAAGGTGCCGCTTCTATGGCGATAGGAATGAATGACTGAATGAACGTTTATCCATACACCTTGGTATATGGATAAACGAAGGCGATAGATATATGGAAACACACGAAAAGCCATAACAATAAAGGAGAAGAAAAATGCGGCCATAATGAAGCACAGAGCGCTATGGGGATACAATAGGTACGAGGTCCTCCGAGGTATGTGGAAAGTCGTAATGGTTTCTGGACTTACTTTTGGAAATGCGGTTGTTTGCTTTAAGTCAGAAGTACAATCAGGACTCGACGGGAACCAAAGGTCAGTGGGTCGCCTCGCATCGGGCGCTCACGGGAAGTCTACAAATGAAGACGTGCAGGGTGACATGGGCTGGACTAGCTCAACAGTATTAGTTGGAGCAAACATTCGTTCGCTAAATAAACAAGTAAACACACTGCCATGCGCGCTCATGAGAATACGAAGGGACCTGACCGGATGACCGCGAACACTCGGTACCAGAACGCCAGCTTGGTGAAATGCACAGGCAGAGGCCAGGGAGCGTAGCCTGCTGCCTTTTGCTTCAACATGTCTCAGAAATTTAATGTAATGCAACTCCTAGTACTTTGCGCCCGGTAAGATAGCACATGAAGGCACCATTACTATGCGCTTGTCTCACCTTTGCAAACGCCGCATATTAAGGGAAATATGCAAGGTGTAAAGGGCGTGTATGTTCTCAGCAGTGTGAACAGCCTTGCGCACCAACGACTGAGATAGTGAAGCAGTCGAGCACTCCCCTGGCATCCCTAGCGCGCCCTCGATAACGTTGTTGCGCACCAAACACGACCTGCACCCGATCGGTCACGCTACCTATAACGTTGAGTGTGCGTCAAGCCATGGTCCTTCTGAGCTAACTCTTGCAGAATTCCCCTCGCACCCACAACATTCGGCGTGCGGAGACAGATGGCATCTTGTCGTACTTGGACTTTACATGGACATCTCGGTGACTGCGGAAGTTTACCTGAATTGCCCTATAATTCATATCGCAACAGAAAAAGAAAGAGAATGCTATGCAGGTCCCACGCACTGTGAGTCAGCAAGGTAATATGGCGCACTACGTCGTGAAACGCACTGATAATTCCGTTTACGAACCCATCCCTCAGAACCGTCGTAGAAGCTGCAGGGAACGCCGCACACTTATTGAGCAATAAAACATGCTGCAGCATAAAACACAGCTGCCATGGTGGCTTAACGACTTAAGCGTGGTTCTGCTAAACACGAGGTATTGGATAACAAGTACCAGCCATAACAGGGGCGGTTAGATGAAGGTGTGATGCAACATTGCTCGTGTATCCTGCATTGGGTGCATGTTAAAGAAGCCCAGGCGGTCAAAATTTCTCGCGAGTCGGCCAATATGACACGCATCATAATTATATCATGATTTTCGCACATGACTTCTGAGCAGTTTGTTTTTATTAGCATGAGATGGTCGTGCCAAAACTTGTTGAAACCCGTACCGCGTATTTCATCCCGTCACTTGTCTTCATTGTCAGCTAGAGATGTGGGCGCTACCTCTGAAAAAAAGAATACAACATTTAATACTGCGAATGTTGCGTGCTCAACGGCACTGCATACGTAAGAGTGCGACGTTCTGCCTACTGCTTAGGTGCAGAACCTAACACAAACTGTTCTTGATACGTACGTCACCGCAGCGTACGCATGCATGCTATGCTTTCAGTCGTAAGTGTGGGGAAGAAGGGGGAGGGGGGTTCTTGCTTACTGATGTCGTAGTTTGCTCGGGACAGATAGGAACTCTTCGTTTTCGCGAAATGGTGGCTAGTGTGCCGTAATCTGACAAGGAATATCTTCAATATGGCGTAGCAGGTTTACGTGGGCTCATGTACGTGGTCACTCCTATATACAAAAATCCCTTACGTGACGTGCGCTGCTCGGTTCCGCAAGCCATACGATCTCTAAATGATCTCCCAAAACTCTGATATGTCTACCGCTGCGAGTTACCCTAACTTATCCGTATTGGGTACCTCTGTTTCTAAAGTCTCTTTGCAACCGTTATCGTGAGTGATCACGGAGATAGCGCTACCTAAAGGTGTCACAATGTTGATGATGGTAAACAATATCACTTATTTTGAGCCATTCTGATCGTTATCATTGCGGTGATTATTATTATTACTATAATTTCTGAAAGTCATGAGCCATTCCACTCTGTGAAGGTGGATGACCAGTGAAGCTTTTAATACATGACACAGAAGTGACAGAATTTTGAACAAAGATACCAACATATTTCTAATCGTGATCGGTGGTCGTTGAGACGACAGATATGCACACACGTTCTCGTATCACCTCGTTAATAATGGGTCCCTCACCAAAGACAATGAATGACTCATACCCCCTTCAGCTATCTTTGAAATCAAAGCAAGAAAAATAACAAAAAATGCGGCTTTCTTTTTAAGACGATAAAAATTCTACGCTAGAATGATGAGCGGTAACGCTGCCAGTTGTAGAAGAAGACCACGACGGTCGAGCGCTGATGGTGATGGTGGCAGTACTTTTCTCTTTTCGATGAAGTGCTCAAACCCCCTAAATGGATACTGAACAAAAATATGAAAAATTAAGGGAAGAATTGAAATTCAACTCGGAAGACGCGACTGATCCAATACGCAGTGATTATTTCACATATTTTTAAAGGGGCTGTCTGTGTTGACAAGGCCGTAGTAGCTTTCCCTAGTTTCCTCAGTGAACTACGTAAGGCAGCTTGTGATTATTTGGTTAAAATATGGGCCGGTTACGCGTAATGGGTACGAAAGGTTTACTGTACACGTACTAGAACGGCCTAATAAGTATCCTATGTGTGCAAGCCACACGAAACCGCGAACTTGGAGTTCTATAGGAACGCAGCAGAAGATAACCGGCAGCTCTGCGATAACTATGAAAACCAGTGGGAACATGTGTGGTGAAAATAGGCGAAGAATTACGCAATTCTCCATTCTAATATTACATAGAGGCATACCCCCACACACGCGCACGCGTCCACACACGCACACACACACACACACACACACACACACACACACACACACACACACACACACACACACACACACACACACACACACACACACACACACACACACACATATATATATATATATATATATATATATATACACACATTAAAAGAAAAAAAACAAAGTGAAACTTATGGAATACGTTCTTTACTGACATTACGCCCAGTCCTCTGGCCTGAACGTTAGTACACAACATATACCACAACGGTCATTTCTTTTTCTTTTTCGAATGCTACACCTGCCGGTCGGGCGCGCAGCCCTTCGTATGCTCTGATTGTGTTCATAGCTACGGCAAAAAATTTTTAACACCCTACTCCTGCATAACACCGCATATCAATTATGATAATACCATCAAGTATGTCCGCCCAAACTCATCACGGATGTCAGAATTATATATATATATATATATATATATATATATATATATATATATATATATATATATATATATATATACGAGAAATAAAGGGGTTAACCGAGGGGCCCGATCATCAGAAGCCAAGAAACACTGACACCAAGGACAGCCTAGTGGAAATTACTTGTGCTTAATAAATGAAATAATGGAACAACAAATTAATGGAAATGAAAGTGGATGAAGAAATAACTTGGCGCAGTTGGGAACCGAACCCACAACCTTCGCATTTCGCGTGCGATGCTCTACCAATTGAGCAACCGCGGCGCTGTTTTCTCATCCACTTTCTTGGGTATTTATGTGTCCTAGTAAAACCCTGGGAGTGTTAGCCAGCGCCGCCACTTACAGACCTTGACGGCGGACGTGGAACGTCCTTCTTGCCGCAGGCGTCACGAGATCGTGATCTTTTCGGGTGAAGGCAACTGGGCAATACACCCACATATGCTACCTAAAGGCATCAATGTTGCCGGATTCGAATCCGGCAACATTGGATTTTGGATGTTGCCGGATTCTGGATGTTGCCTCCCCTTATACTGAAATTCCCCCCGAGGACGGTATGCGATCAGTCATCAAGGCTTACAATGGCTCCCCTTTTGAGAAATGTGTTGATAGCATTACTTTAGCAATCTACCAAAACTCTCCTTGCATCTTGCACATTTTTGAATTTTACTGCGTACACTTTGTAGAAGTGAGCGGTACTTCAATGAGGACCAACATAGATACTGAATACGGTGATATATTTGTGGGAGATCTAGAAAAAAATTTCTTTCAACGCGAGAAGTTACGCCACACTACTATAAACACCACATTGATCAGATCTTTCTCATCTGGCACCATGGACAGGCGGAACTTTGGCTTTGATTACGGAATTTAACAGGGTTGATCCATCCATCCCGTTTTCGCACTCATACTCACTCTTTTCTATTTGTTTTCTGGATGTCACTGTATCCATCTGCGGTAACAAACTAGCTACTACACTATATAAGAAACCACAGACGTTCACCGCTACCTTCATTATCAAAGTTGCCATGAAACAAACTTTAAAACAACCATAGCCTATAATCAAGGACTTTGTTTCGAGAGACTGTATTCCGAATACTCCGATTTTATTAACGGCGACCGCCTCCATGATGACCTCCTAATGTAGAAGTATCCGCTCCTAATAGTGAATGACACGATTAAGCGAGCCAATGCAGGAGACCACAGGGCGCTTCTCAGGCTGGACGAGCGCGTTGAGCAACGGAAGCATACTAATTTAGTTTTCGCAAACCCTGAATGGATTCGAAACGTTGATATCATCCTTAAGGAACGTCGTAACATTCTCATGCAGAGCAATCGCCTCAGTGTCGCATTTCCGGAGCCGCCACACGCAGTTTACCGACGATCAGAAAATTGACGCTACATCTAAAACAACAAGACCTATGCACATAGATTGTCATCTTTGTAAAATCACTGTGCAAGGTTTGCGCTCTCATGACGACTACGATAAGTGTTATGAGCATGTGTTAAATTTTAGTCTGAAGAAAAAAGGAGACTTTGACTGTTAAAAAATATGGCGTTTTACGTGCCACAACCACTTTCTGGTTATGAAGCACGTCGTAGTGCAGGACTCCAGCAATTTCAACCACCTGGGGTGCATGACATGCGCCTAAATCTAAGTACACGAGCATTTTCGCATTTCAGCTCCATAGAAATGTGGCCGCCGTGGCTGGGATTCGATCCCGCGACATTGACTGTGACACGACCAATGTAATCTATATGCTAGAATGCTCAGCGTGCAAACTACAGTACATTACATAACGGAAACAGCATTTAGACTAAGTTTCGACAATCGTAGATTGCATGCCCTCGGCCTTCTTAATTCTCCACCATCCACACATGCCAATATCCCGTGCACCTTTTGACGAGCTAACCGTGACTATACTTGTATCCGCTATCAAATCGCTCCCCGAAAGGGAGGTTCACTAATAATTTCCATCCATAATTGGGTGACGTGGTTCCTGGGATTACCGAGAACCCGGCAACATTGACCTTTTTGTTCGCGAAACAGAGAATCGGATACATGGTTCCTTCAGACTAAGCAGCTCGTGCTTAATCGCATCGTTTGGGCCACGTCGCCAGCTGTTCGCACGCCCGACACACACGCGCGCGATTTGGCCCAAAGAATTTTCTGGTTGCTGATCTGTCATTCATCGTATTTAATGTACGATGAGTGATGTTCTTTATGAAACATTTGTTGTAACTTGTGAAAACTTGTACAAACACCTTATTTTCTAAGCTCTCTTCGAAACCCTGCCTTTGTTACATTTCTTGCTGTACGAACCTGCTGTTACAAGTGTCCCTTCCCGTCCTGCGGTTTTACCACGTACGACCTTTCTATTGTTGACTGATGAAGGGTGCAGTCACCTTACAGTGAAAATATCTCTTCTGTCATCTGTTTTTTCCCCATGTGTCACCTTTGCAGGAACAGTGGTTTAGTACATAGTGTTGCCCCAAGAGCTTGTAACGACCGTCTTGTCATGCATTCTTATTTATTTTTATTTTGAAATACGACGTCATCTTTTCTGTAAACCCTATTTTTGATGTTTTAGTGTTGCTGTGCAAACCTGCTATAGCCATCTAGTCGCGTTCTTTTTTTCTTTTTGACATGCACTGTCGATACCTCACGAGTTCAAACTCCTCATTGCAACAATGTGTGCTGGCAGTGGAGAAGCGCGTAGAGGCGCTTCCTATGGCACGTAACAATTACAGCAAACCCCTTACCGCTTCATGTATTCCCTGACGCAGGCCAGACCCAGGTCGAAACGTAGGAAATAAAGCATCATGTTTTTCGTACGTGCATCCTCAACCTACAAGTGGCTGTTCAAATACCGGATTCTGGCAGAAGCTATCAAATATGGCATTTTACAAACGACTTTCTGATTATGAGGCACGCCGTAGTGGGGGACTCCGGAAATTTGGTTCGCCAGCGGTTCCTTAAGGTGCACCTAAACCTAAGTACACAGGCCTTTTTCCATTTCGCTCTTGTCCAAGGTTCGACCCCGCGGCCTCAGTTCTTAGCAGTGCAACACCATAGCCACTAAGGAACCAAGGCGAGTCACGGCAGACTCTGACTTTATGCATAATTTTCGTTGTTTGTGTTTATGTTTGTGTATTCGTGTATTGTATGCTTGCAAATGCGTGTGCATAAAATGGAAGTTCGGAAAGACCTTGAAATGTCTCATAAGCTTTAGTGGTGGCCAAGTTTCCAACGGGCCAGTCAAATGCGGCTAAATATTTAATATATATGTGTCGTCTCAGGTAACTGAAGTTCCTTTGAAACTGCATGAAAAAGCTTTGCAAGAAATCTAGCGGTGATTCTGGAGTGAAACATAAGGCTGCGTCCTCTTTTATTATGCATTACATTTGCCTGCTCCCGTAACGAACTTGGGGCATCGTGTTGCAGCGCGAGTTTATTTTGAAGCCTTGATGCGGTGAACATGCAAGTCACTTAAGAAAGCTTCCAAATGCTCGTCCCTGGAAACGTGGCGTGGCACAGGTTTCAATTTAAAAGGAGTACGGCTTTTAATAGCGCCCTGCGATGAGGTATCTGAACGTGGGAAAACCCACATGTATATTCGTTTATTCGAGACAGAACAGACGAGTTTTATGCTGCAAACTTCGACGGCGAAGGTGATGGTTGCTTTTTAAAATCTTGATTATCGAAACGACGAGGTGCTTGGAGGTAGTCAGAACATACAGCTGCCTCCAAGCTACTCCGTAACAAATGTAATAATAGGATCAAGTGTTCTCAGGCAATGATGCATTTTTATTATGTCTTACTAGAGTTCGCCAAGCGCAAGAACATGCGTGCGCCTGGGTATACGGTGTGCAACCCCGACTTCTGCGAGCGCGGCATCCGAAGTTTCGCAATTTGGCCATGAAGTGCGCTCCTCGGCACTGCACCATTGTTGGCGTAAACCAGACGTTCGGTGCCAATTGCAATAACTCAAAATAGTTCAGCGATGCTATTGGTTCTGCACTCACTGTGACAATAGGAGGATCTAATATCGCACAAGTCCATCTTATCATTGGCTTCTTTTCAAGGCGAAAAAAGGAGTCGCTCTGATGTGCTACCATACTGTCTGTTACGGTATTCCCAGTATATGCACAGGTGTTATCATTCCCGAGCCTGTGTTGAGTGCAGAACGTTGCATCGTTACCAAGCGCAGTGCACGAATTCTTTTTGTCGAAGCATTGGCTTCGGGGACAGTGCTTCGGCAGCCACTGTTATTCCCTGCGGTTACAAGTTTTCGTCTGTCTGTGAACTTCGACTTGTCAAGGCCCTTCAAGACCGCCAACACAGAAGAAAGCATCACACAATAGGCGCCTACTACACCAGCTGTTACGGTTGCATTTATGCAGTAGGCGTCCTGGTTAGAGTCATAGACGCCTCAGAGGGCAGAAAGGAAGGAATGGAAACGATCACAGTGCAGAAACATATATGCAAACATAAAAAGATCAGTGCCTTCACTGTTTGAAGAAGGATGACCAGCGAGGCTTTGAATGTGGGCTCCTTAATGGCTAACTGAACCTCCGCCGCAGGTCTGCGCGGTACTGCACTATCTTCGAGATCGCGCGATCTATGGGGGAGTGCTAAACGCCTAACTCACCTCCTCCGGGGGTCATACCGGTATTGCACTATCTTTGGCATCGGCCCACGTATGAAAATTCATTGGTCTATGTCTACTGAGACGACATCCACCAGAACCTAGCCTAAAACAGCTTTTCTTTAAAAAGTGAAAGTACACGAACACAGCGTAGGCGGGCAAGCAAGACCAGGTGTCCCTGAAACGCGTTATGACTAGTGCTTGCAAATATCCGTCAGACCGACTATCCGATTCAACCGCAGGGAATTAAATTCGATCTCGAAAGCTGCTTATCAGGTTATCCTGATTTGAAGAAACGGATATTGAGAGCGTCCAGTTTAACTAGCTGTTTAACTAGGATTTCCCGCTCAACCTAATCCAAGCGCCGGCTATTTAAGACCAAGCGCGAATCAATTTTATCCAGCTGCCACAAGTTTAATCCCATAGCGATGTAATTTACTCTTGGCGCAACATATATTAATCGTAACTTCAGTGAATTTAATTGACAGTAATTTATTTTAATCGAAAAGTGATCTAAGGTGAAAGGTAATTGAATGGTAATATTTGAAAGGCGAAAGGTGAATTTAATTGAAAGATGATCTAGAAAGTTAAAAATAATGACAAAATGTCATATTTAGCTCCGACCAAACAAAACCGACGAGCTTTCTTGAGAGGCGTTTTTATGTGACACCAAAAATGCCTTTCCCGTGCGGTACATCATCGATATAGTGCACTGTGGTGGACGTTAAACTACTGCCATGAACAGGTCATAAAAAACGTAGGTATTTCATGGCTTTGCTGACATGCATTGAAACAAAGAGGCATCAAGCAACAAACTGTTGATCTCTAAAGCTGTTAAAACAGGCTGAAAAGTGCGTCACGTGACATCTAATCATTTTGTTTTCTACAAGCGCCTTTGACGCTACAAGTGTCGTTGGGCTTTGTTGCCGGGGTTGCCGGAATGCGCAGGCACCCAGATCAGTTCCACATGGCGGGGCGGGTATGTGAATGGCAAGCGGAGGATGCGCAAAGCTGTCACGTGGACTCGTCCTCTTGCAAAATTTGGGAGTGCGGTTTTTGAATCGGCAAGGACGCACTGGACATCGGAGAACATGAGGGCAAGCGCGATGGCCGCTTCTTCCGAGGATTCCGGGGCGGAGGCCTCACGAAGGTGGGGAGTTTCGATGGCTTGGAGTGTATTGTCAGCGAATGCAACCGCCACGTCTCCGACCGTGCAGGCATCTTCCCCCCCTATGACGTTACCTTCAGAAACATAGTGTTTGTGGAGAGCTTTTGCATGGGCTTTGCGGCGGGCCGAATGATAGGTGGCATGGGTGCTCCGAGAGAGGGGTTTTCCTATGAGCGGAGTGTGTATGGGGCGGGGTGTGGTAAGTTTTTGGGGTTGGCTACTGGTACGACGGAAATTCTCTAGCCATATACAGCTTCGCTGTAAAAAATATTATTGTTGTTATGGTGCTCAAGAAAATAATAACCGGTGACAAAAAGTTAAGCTCCACTTAACGTTACCGCTTCAGAACGCATGCCACAAATATGGTAAGGTTCATGCATTCAATTCTCACACCAAAGTCATCCAGGAAAGCATTAATATCGTCGACTTTAACTAAGCGCCAAATTGCCTCCCACTTTTTTTCGCTATGTCAGTTACGTGTACCCTCCAGGTGAATTCTCGCCGCCACCGTTGGCGTCGCTGTGATGTTCCTTATAAAATACAAGTACGTCACTGCTCTGCTGGAGTACAGCAAAGTGACAATATTTGTTTGACAGACTAATTCATATAAAGCAATTAGGCAGACAGCACGGAACCTAGACTTGCGACGCAGTTAGCGAAAAACACCTCAGCCATTCTGGCAAATTTAACTTGAGCTAATGACTCGTACTGGGAGATGTTTGCGAGACTTTCTGTGAGTCCCCAATTATTGTAGCCGATTTCGGTAGTCTAAAGGCGCGCTCGAAAGTCGGGGTGTAGCGATGCAGTTAGGGAAAAGCAGTTTCGCCATGTGACGCAGTCAGTTTCGCGTGTACAGAATCTTACTGCAAAAAGTTCGTGATGCTTTCTTTGATGCCTAGTATTATCGTAATATTTTTGTTACTTTCTGTAATACTTTCGAGGCACGCTAGATACGCAGGTCGTTTTGGCAGAGTTTCCGAAAAGCAGCTCGGCCGTGTGACGCAGTTTTCTTTGCGGGAATTGAATCTTAGTGGGACAAGTTCGGGACGCTTTCTGTGATCCCTAACATGATTGTAATTAATGTCGTTACATTTTGGGATAATTTTGAGGCGCCCTCACCGCGCCTGTCATGAGGAATCAAAGAGCAGGTCGGCCATGGTGACAAAGTTTCGCGTATACTGAACCTCAGTCGGAGAAGCTTGTTACGCTTTTTATGGCCCCGCAACAACATATACCTTATTTTGGCTTGCCTATGCTTGCATGCCTTTTTGCCTGTACCTATGCTTGCCAAAAACACGAAGAGCGATTGCCAAGAGTGATAACACGCGAGTGTGTTACTTGCGCCGGCAGAGCGCGCAAGAGTTCTGCCGCAAGGGTCTTGCGCAAGAGCGCGCAAGAGCGCGCAGGAACGTGGCCAATAGATATGACGTGGATAGAGTTTTCTAGGCCCCGCAAGTTGTCTATAATGTGCCCTATGAAAAATACGAAACTTGAACAGGGTGGCAAAAAAGAAAAGATGATTGCGGCATTAGACATGTGTCCTTTTTTGTGCCTTGTAACACTGGTATAGTTTATCAGATTCCTCTCAAGTGCGGGAAGACTTACATTGGACGGAACGCCAGGTGCATTAATATTCGACCAGAAGAACACAAACATTTACTTAACAACCCTAATGCTTCACATCTAGCGTCACATCGTTTCAATTGCGGTTGTAAACCTTTATTTGAAGACACAAAAGTTCTTTCAAGACACAAATGCCAAACCACACAGGAAATAATCGAGGCATTGCATATTAAAAGATTAGGAGAGGCTTGCGTTAGCCAGGCATCTTCGTCTCTGTTAAAAAGCGAATTTCAGTATCTTCACAACACGTGTGTTAATCTGATGTAGTGTGTTTTTTTTTGTTTCCTTTTTTGACTTCCCTACGTCCTGATATGTTTAACTGATGTCTTCATACCTTTTCATGTTCTTACGCTGCGGTTCTTTTGCAATCACCCATATTTATGTGTTCTTCATTTCAATAAAAATTTAGTTGAGAGTTAGCGCTCATGCTGTCTGCTTCTAGTCTGTGTCCGTGTCACTTCGCGCTACAATCCAAAATGATGTTACGGTAACAACTCGCCCAACTTCCTATCCTTGTGTTCGCATAGACACACTCAGACTTGTTCGTTCTTATGTGGCCGGTTATTTTTGTGCTTTGTAATAAGATGCAGTGCTTTTCGAATGAAAATGTGATAGTTCGTAGTGAGGTTATTTAAAAAAAACTTTTCTGCTTAAAATTTAATTGAACAAGCCTGTGCCATTATTCGTTGCTTATGTCTGTATTGGTATGGTTTTACTCCTTATCTTCCTTTTTACTTTTAAAATGTGCAAACATTATTATATAACCATTTCTCTTTAGTGAAATAATAAATACTTTTCTTCTGACATTTCGTCACAAATTTTACAATGATTTTGTTCAATTAGGTAACCTTACCCTAGCTGATTGTTGTTCTGGTAGCTTAACTTACAATGCCTGTGGTATATTCAGTGCAAGCACATGGTGAAAACTTACTAGATTATTGGGTATAAGCAGGTCACTGGCAGTAAATGAAGCATACATAAATTTCAGACAATAGTGCATGCTTATATATTGAACAGTATCCACAACTCTACATGCAGTTTTGTTTTTAAATGCTAAAACATTATTCTAAGTGGAAGCGCTCTGTTGCACTTTGTTTGGCTTTCAGTGCTGCCTTGAAGTCATATATGTGAAGGTACTAGTAGAAGCATACCGTGGAGATAAATGACAACTTTGATGAATAGAGGTATAAAATATGTGCTTAAAACGGCAAAAAACTGATTGACAGGCAAACGTATGCTTCTGTAGTACTACACTTGTTACCGTCGCCAATCCATGCATTGCTTGCGCTCTATTGCATTCAATATGAGCTACAACAACTAGCTGTGGTGTCTTTACCTCCTGGTCGAGCTGGTGTTGCTGCGAAAATTTTTGACCAAGAAACGTGGAGGTTTTTAATTATTTCTGAAATGCATGTAACATGCTTTTGGCTGTGTGCTGTTTCCATGGAGTGACAAGTACTGGTGCACCAAGGTGCCGGATATCCTGTGTCCTTAGTGCAGCGCGCGTTGTTATTGCGCTCTGCATCCTGCCGGCAGCGTACTATCACTGCAGAGGAAGATTACGAAAAGCATAGGGTGTGTGCATTGCTGCGATCGTGAAACTTAAATTTTTTGCCTGAAAGGGCCGCACGTTATATATGCTACCACATGACGGACCAGAAGCGCAATATGACAACGTCTCACAGATTCTGGCTCATACTGAACAAGGTAGTACCATACCTAAGACTAGGCAGTATTCACAACAGCCAGTCTGTCCATGAACTACATGACTGTAGTGAACGCTAAAATTCTTGCAGGAATAACACTATTTTGAAAGGGTGTTGTCCATACTACACCCATATTGAAAGGGTGGTGTCTGTGTTACGCCCATATAGAAAGGGTGTTGTTTGTTTTACACCCATGTGCAAGGTGTCGTCCTATTAACACCCTTCCTTTTATGGGGTGTTAATTTAGACCCCTTTGCTTGGGGTGTAGCAATACACCAAGAAAGAATGTCACCCATGGGACAAGTCATTTACACCCTTAAGGGTGTTGAAATTTTTAGAGTATACGGCCACTGAGATCTGGCCGGGCTGCCGCAATATCTTCAATGCCATGCTCAGGCTGTACAGCCACTCTAAACCTACACGCCGAGAATGAGTATGGCTTTCGGAAACAGTGCCCAAGCGTCACGAATACGTTAGTGTAATATATTCCGTAAGTTTCAAGCATCAGCTTGAAATTTCAGGCACGGTCGTCTGCTGACCCCATCCGTCATCTGGATGCGCTTTGCAGCTTGATGGGCGGCGGAGTAACAGTCCGCGTAACGGATTTTGGCGGAGCCGTCCGTCGTGTTAATACAGCTTTAACACGACTTTCACTCCTGTCAACCAGCCGACGAACAAGAGTCTGCGGGCGCTCACCTGCCGTCTCCGCTGGTGAAGTTCATCAAGCTACGCACCGCGCCAGCTTCGCGAGACACCAGCAAAACTGTGAGTCATCATCATCATCATCATCAGCCTGGTTACGCCCACTGCAGGGCAAAGGCCTCTCCCATACTTCTCCAACAACCCCGGTCATGTACTAATTGTGGCCATGCCGTCCCTGCAAACTTCTTAATCTCATCCGCCCACCTAACTTTCTGCCGCCCCCTGCTACGCTTCCCTTCCCTTGGGATCCAGTCCGTAACCCTTAATGACCATCGGTTATCTTCCCTCCTCATTACATGTCCTGCCCATGCCCATTTCTTTTTCTTGATTTCAACTAAGATGTCATTAACTCGCGTTTGTTCCCTCACCCAATCTGCTCTTTTCTTATCCCTTAACGTTACACCTATCATTCTTCTTTCCATAGCTCGTTGCGTCGTCCTCAATTTGAGTAGAACCCTTTTCGTAAGCCTCCAGGTTTCTGCCCCATATGTGAGTACTGGTAACACACAGCTGTTATACACTTTCCTTTTGAGGGATAGTGGCAACCTGCTGTTCATGATTTGGGAATGCCTGCCAAACGCAACCCAGCCCATTCTTATTCTTCTGATTATTTCCGTCTCATGATCCGGATCCGCCGTCACTACCTGCCCTAAGTAGATGTATTCCCTTACGACTTCCAGTGCCTCGCTGCCTATTGTAAATTGCTGTTCTCTCCCGAGACTGTTAAGCATTACTTTAGTTTTCTGCATATTAATTTTTAGACCCACTCTTCTGCTTTGCCTCTCCAGGTCAGTGAGCATGCATTGCAATTGGTCCCCTGAGTTACTAAGCAAGGCAATATCATCAGCGAATCGCAAGTTACTAAGGTATTCTCCATTAACTTTTATCCCCAATTCTTCCCAATCCAGGTCTCTGAATACCTCCTGTAAACACGCTGTGAATAGCATTGGAGATATCGTATCTCCCTGCCTGACGCCTTTCTTTATTGAGATTTTGTTGCTTGCTTTATGGAGGACTACGGTGGCTGTGGAGCCGCTATAGATATCTTCCAGTATTTTTATATATGGCTCATCTACACCCTGATTCCGTAATGCCTCCATGACTGCTGAGGTTTCGACTGAATCAAACGCTTTCTCGTAATCAATGAAAGCTATATATAAGGGTTGGTTATATTCTGCATATTTCTCTATCACTTGATTGATAGTGTGAATATGGTCTATTGTTGAGTAGCCTTTACGGAATCCTGCCTGGTCCTTTGGTTGACAGAAGTCTAAGGTGTTCCTGATTCTATTTGCAATTACCTTAGTAAATACTTTGTAGGCAGCGGACAGTAAGCTGATCGGTCTATAATTTTTCAAGTCTTTGGCGTCCCCTTTCTTATGGATTAGGATTATGTTAGCGTTCTTCCAAGATTCTGGTACGCTCGAGGTCATGAGGCATTGCGTATACAGGGTGGCCAGTTTCTCTAGAACAATCTGTCCACCATCCTTCAACAAATCTGCTGTTACCTGATCCTCCCCAGCTGCCTTCCCCCTTTGCATATCTCCTAAGGCTTTCTTTACTTCTTCCGGCGTTACCTTCGGGATTTCGAATTCCTCTAGACTATTTTCTCTTCCATTATCGTCGTGGGTGCCACTGGTACTGTATAAATCTCTATAGAACTCCTCAGCCACTTGAACTATCTCATCCATATTAGTAATGATATTGCCGGCTTTGTCTCTTAGCGCATACATCTGATTCTTGCCAATTCCTAGTTTCTTTTTCACTGTTTTTAGGCTTCCTCCGCTCCTGAGAGCATGTTCAATTCTATCCATATTATACTTCCTTATGTCAGCTGTCTTACGCTTGTTGATTAACTTCGAAAGTTCTGCCAGTTCTATTCTAGCTGTAGGGTTAGATGCTTTCATACATTGGCGTTTCTTGATCAGATCTTTCGTCTCCTGCGATAGTTTGCTGGTATTCTGCCTAACGGAGTTACCACCGACTTCCATTGCACACTCCTTAATGATGCCCACAAGATTGTCGTTCATTGCTTCAACACTAAGGTCCTCTTCCTGAGTTAAAGCTGAATACCTGTTCTGTAGCTTGATCTGGAATTCCTCTATTTTCCCTCTTACCGCTAACTCATTGATCGGCTTCTTATGTACCAGTTTCTTCCGTTCCCTCCTCAGGTCCAGGCTAATTCGAGTTCTTACCATCCTGTGGTCACTGCAGCGCACCTTGCCGAGCACGTCCACATCTTGTATGATGCCAGGGTTAGCGCAGAGTATGAAGTCTATTTCATTTCTAGTCTCGCCGTTCGGGCTCCTCCACGTCCACTTTCGGCTATCCCGCTTGCGGAAGAAGGTATTCATTATCCTCATATTATTCTGTTCCGCAAACTCTACTAATAACTCTCCCCTGCTATTCCTAGTGCCTATGCCATATTCCCCCACTGCCTTGTCTCCAGCCTGCTTCTTGCCTACCTTGGCATTAAAGTCGCCCATTAGTATAGTGTATTTAGTTTTCACTCTCCCCACCGCCGATTCCACGTCTTCATAGAAGCTTTCGACTTCCTGGTCATCATGGCTGGATGTAGGGGCGTAGACCTGTACAATCTTCATTTTGTACCTCTTATTAAGTTTCACAACAAGACCTGCCACCCTCTCGTTAATGCTATAGAATTCCTGGATGTTACCAGCTATATTCTTATTAATCAGGAATCCGACTCCTAGTTCTCTTCTATCCGCTAAGCCCCGGTAGCACAGGACGTGCCCGCTATTTAGCACTGTATATGCTTCTTTCGGCCTCCTAACTTCACTGAGCCCTATTATATCCCATTTACTGCCCTCTAATTCCTCCAATAGCACTGCTAGACTCGCCTCACTAGATAACGTTCTAGCGTTAAACGTTGCCATGTTCATATTCCAATGGCGGCCTGTCCGGAGCCAGTGATTCTTAGCACCCTCTGCTGCGTCGCAGGTCTGACCGCCGCCGTGATCAGTTGCTTCGCAGCTGCTGGGGACTGAGGGCCGGGGTTTGATTGTTGTGTTCATAGGAGGTTGTGGCCAAGTACTGCACCAGGGTGGCCAATCCTGCTCTGGTGAGGGAGTGCGTTACCGGTTCTGGTCACCGGGATCAGGCCACACTCCAGGCCTCTTTGTGCAATTTTATCAACACGCGGATTTTTTTTTTTTCAATCCGGTGGAAAATTGCCGGCACCGGGATTCGAACCACGGACCTCTTGCACGCGAGGCGGGTGTTCTACCTCTACGCCACCGCTGCACTCAAAACTGTGAGTGCACCGTGTCAATTGGCAGCGTTGGTAATTACCCATGGTGGGGAGGGGGGCTCGTAAAGTTATTTGATGTCACGGGATTTTTATTAAGGTGGTGTGAAGTACGCGAAGCGCGTACCATCGCAGATCTTGTTCGGAACCCAGTCGTTAGATATCCATGGCAGTCTGGTTAGGAATCACCCATTGCCAGCGAAATATACTTGAAGTCACGAGACAGCATCTTCCACTCGGTTTCACGATTGCTACGTGCTTACCATCGCATAGCTTTTGCGATACCCATTCGCTTGACACCTATCTCACTGTGTTTGTGAATCACATGTGGACTTCAGAAAGTTACGCAAGTTCACTTGACATTCTCTACCAACTAGTCTGGCATACCCTTCGTAGGTACTATCAGGGAGATTCTTCGAAGACGGATAGTTTGACATCCATGTATATATGCTGGGGAATCAAGAATATGCTAGGGAATGTCCGTGAGATCTCGTGACACTCTTTTCACGTGATCTAAGATACTTATAAGTGGTTATATACGCAGAGATTGTACGAAGATCCTTCATGTGATATACGCGGCTACGGGCCTTGTAGAAAACAAAATGATCAGATGTCCTGTGACGCTCCTTTCAGCCTGTTTGAAGAGCTTTACAATTTCACGGTTTGTCGCTGGATGCCCCTGTGTTTGAATGCATGTCAGAAAAAACATTAAATAGCTACGTTTTCCTTGACCTGTTCATGGCAGTAACATAATGTTCACCGCACTGCACTATTTCGATGATGTATCACGCGGGAAAGGCATTTTTGGTGTCACAGGACAGCCCTGTTCCAGAAAGCTCGTCAGTTATGTTTGGTTGGCGCAAAATTATAACATTTCGTCATTACTTTGAACTTCCTAGAACACCTCCAAAACTTCATCTTTACTTTGTATTAAATTCACTGGTGTTAGGAATTAAATATTTTGTGCGTAAATTAAAATATTCGGTCATAGGAATAAATGTGGGGAAGCTCGATTAAAATGACTGGCTCTTAGACTAAAATAGCCGGCATTTGCATTAACTTGAGCGGGAAAACGTAGTAGATTCGAATATTCGAATACTCGCTTAAAGGGTTAGTTAAACCGGATAATTTGAATATCCATTTCTGAAAAGCAGGATAACCTGATAACCGGCTTTCGAGGCCGAATTCGCTTCCCTATGGTTAAACTGGAGAGTCGGTCAGACGGATATTTGCAAGCACTAGTCTGAATGCACTGTAGGGACACCTGGTCTTGCTTTCCTGCTTGCACTGTGTTCGCGTACTTTCACTTTTTACAGAAAAGCTGTTTATGGCTAGGTTCCGGCTGAAGTCGTCTCCGTGAGCATAGACCAATGATTTTTCATACGTGGGCCTATGCAAATATAGTGCAATGCCGGGTCGACCCGCGGCGGAGGTGAAGCAGCCGTAGAGCATCCCCCATATGTGGGGCGATCTCGAACATAGTGCAATACCGCGCCTACCTGCGGCGAGGTTCAGTTCGCCATTAAGGGGCCCACATTAACAGCCTCATCATCATTCTTCAAAGAGTGGAAGCGCACTGATCTTTTTATGTTTGCATATAAGTTTCTGTACTGTGATGGTTGCCATTGCTTCCTTGCTGCCCTCGGAGGCGTCTCTGGCTCCAACCAGCCAGCCTACTGCATAAACGAAATCGTAGCAGCTGGTGTAGTAGGCGCCTATTGTGTGATGCTTTCTTCTGTGTTTGCGGGCTTCAAGTACCTTGACAAGTCCAACTTCACAGACAGACGAAAACTTGTAAAAGCAATGGAAAGCACTGGCAGCAGAAGCACTGTCACCAAAAGCCAATGCTTCGAGAAAAAGGCTTCGTACTCTCTTTTATAACGTTGTGACATTCTGCAGTCAATAGAGACTCGGGAATGGTAATATCTGTTTCTATATTCGGAATGCCGTAACAGACAGTATGGTAGCACATCAGAGCGACTCCTCTTTTCGCCTTGAATGAAGCCAATGATAAGATGGCCTTGTGCGATATTAGATCCTCCTGCCGTCGTAGTGAGTTCAGCGCCAATAGCGTCGCTGAACTGTATTGAATTATTGCAATTGGCTCCGAGCGGTCGTTGTACGCCAACATCGGCGCAGTGCCGACCAGCGCAATTCGTGGCGAAATTTCGAAACTTTGAATGCCGCGCTCGCAGAAGACGGTGTTTCTCGCTTTGTACCCAGGCGCGCGCTTGTTTTCGTGCTTGGGAAACTCTAATAAACACATAGCAAAAATCTATTATTGCCTCACAAACACTTGGCCTCCTTGCCACATTTGTTGCGGAGTAGCTTGGAGGCAGCTGTATGTTCTGACTGCCTCGAAGTACGTCGTCGTTTCCACACTCAAGAGCTTAAAATGCAACGATCACCTTCGCCGCCGTAGCTTGCAACATAAAACTTCAGGGTGCTGTCACGAATAAACAAATATACATGTGGGATTTCACACGTTCAGATATCTCACTGGGGAGTATTATCAAAAGTCGTACTGCTTTGAAATTACAACCTGTGCCATGCCTCCTTTCCGGTATCGAGCGCTTCGGAGCTTCTTCATTAACTTGCATGTTCGTCCCATCAAGCATTTAAAATAAACTTGCGCAGCAACATGATGCCCGAAGTTCGTTATGTTAGCAGGCAAATGTAATGCCTCAGAAAAGATGTAGCTTTGCGCTTCACTGCAGAATTATCGCTAGATTTCAAGCGAAGCTATTTCAAGCAGTTCCATCAAGAATCTCCGTTACCTGAGAT
Organism: Dermacentor variabilis; assembly: GCF_050947875.1. Classification (NCBI taxonomy): domain Eukaryota; kingdom Metazoa; phylum Arthropoda; class Arachnida; order Ixodida; family Ixodidae; genus Dermacentor; species Dermacentor variabilis. The sequence continues at coordinate 172,738,820 of NC_134571.1, forward strand.
TAAACTTGTATATTAAGGATTTCGCCGCATAGGACCCGCCCGTTAGATACTTTGCTCCCTATAAAGCTTATGATGCATTTCAAGACCTTTTCCGAATGTGTATTTTATGCGTATGCAACTATATAGACACAACACACGAACACGGACACATAAGCACAAACAACGATATATATATCAACGCTATATATATGCCTGCCAGGACCTGCCTTGGTTCCTTAGTGGCCAATGGCATTGATCTGCTAAGCACAAGGCCAGGGGTTTGAACCCCGGACACGGCGGTCGCAGCTTGCTGGGGGCTAAATGCGATATCACCTGTGTACTTAGATGTAGCTGCACGTTAAAGAGCCGCAACTTGTCCAAATTTTTAGAGCCCCCCCCCCCCCTACGGCGTGCCTCATAATCAGAAAATGTTTTTGGCACACCGAAGGTCACATATTTTTTTATTCTGCCGTGATCCGGTAGTTGAACAGGCACTTGTACGTTGACGACACGCGTACGACAAACATGCCTTAAATAGATGTTTTATTTTCTACGTTTCGACCGGGGTCTGGCCTCGTCAGGGAATACATGACGCGGTAAGGGGTTGTGCTTTAATCATTACATGCCTTAGGGGGCGCCTCTACGTGCTTCTCCGCTGCCAGCTCACACTGTTGCATTGAGTTTGAACTCCTGACGAATCGGCAGTGCATGTAAAAAAAACGCGACTAGATGGCTATAGCAGGTTCGCACAGCAAAACAAAAACAGCAAGAGCAGGCTTTACAGATAAAATGATATCTTGTTTGAAAATAAAAAAAGAAATGAGAAGAATGCTAGACAAGAAGGTCGTTACAAGATCTTAGGGCAACACTTTGTACAAAACCATGGTTCACGGAAAGGCGACACGTGGAAAAAAAGACGAAAAAAGAGAGATTTTCACGGTAAGGTGACTGCACCCTTCATGAGTCAACAATGGAAACGTCGCACGTGGTAAAAAAGCAGGATTGGATGGGATATTTGTAACAGCAGGTTCGTACAGCGAGAAATGAAACAAAGGCGGGGTTAAGAAGAGAGCTTAGCAAAGAAGGTGTTTGTACAAGTTTTCACAAGTTACAACAAGTGTTTGATCAAGAACATTGCTCATCGTACATTAAATACAACGAAATGACACATCAGCAACCAGAAAATTCTTTTGGGCTAATCGCGCCCGTGTGTGTCGAGTGTGCGAACAGATGGCGTCGTGGCCTAAACGATGCGATCAACAACGAGCTGCTTAGTCTGAAGGCAACGTGTATGCGATTCTCATTTTCGCGAACAAAAAGGTCAATGTTGCCGTGTTCTCGGCGATCCCAGGAGCTACGTCACGAAATTATGGATTAAAAATGATTAGTGAACCTCCCTTTCGGGGCGCGACTTGACACCGGATACAAGTATAGTCACGGTTAGCTCGTGGAAAGGTGCACGGGATGCGTATTTGGAACATCCAGAAGGGACAACGCATGGCAACCGCAGCGCCACGGTATTGGCTGCCGGCTGCGGGGACGCGCCGTGGCGTCCTGCCTAACAACGTACTCTCATCAGCAGCGGTTTCGCGTAGCTTGTGGGTCGTGGCCAACGTTTTGTCGTGGCTGGCACGCAGACGCGGCTATGTGAAACTGGCGTAAGTGTGCGCTGGCGCGGTTGCGAGCCGAGGGTGACGCGAATTTCCGTCCCATCCATCGAAGCGCCCTCTCCGCCCTGCCGATTGATAGGAATCGGGACCTACGCCGGTGCGACAGTTTACGCTGAGAGGATCGCTGGGCGAAACCCATGCTCGGAACCTGTGAGATGGAGTCGTATTCCACCCCTACTACTAATGATACGCAGCGCGATGCCTTCAAGAGGAACCAAAACGCCCTTGCGATTACTGCGCTGCTCACGTCCTGTTATTGCAATTCGGCATACATGGACACAGCGTGAAAGCACTGAATAGTGTTGTAACGTATATGCGCTGGCACAAAACGTTATAAACAGTCGCGAAGGAACCTATATTGTGGTGGACGTTAAAGTTCACTCTAGATATCAATAAGTGTTGCAGGTATGTGCCAATTTCTTCACCTAATTGCAGAGAACTCTCTCGGGCCGTTATTGCATTTTTATGGCTTCCTCCATGTTCCAAATGCTGAATTTCAAGTATATCGAAGTTGTTGCAGATGCGAAATGCCACTTTTATGATGTATTTGGTTCGCCTGCTAAATATAGGTTAAGCAGCTCTGTTCAAAAAAAAATTCCCACCTTTCTACAACTGGGAAAAATATGTTAGAGGTGGAAAGTTCTTATAATGGCATTGTGCAAGCTAATACCTTAAATTCAGTGCGCTGCTTTAAGTGAATTTCTAAATCACAGCAATTTTGCTTGCCTTTTTCTGTTTTATAAACTAAAATGTACATCTTTGAAAGGCAGCCTGACCCTCCTTCAGTTCGAAATATTGCACACAGACTGGGAACACTGCTTTCCAATACACTTGCTGAAACTGCCTTATCAAGACACCCTAGTACGCAATGCAGATCCATTAAGAAGTGACAAGACAGTTTGACAATTTTAATCATTGAAAGACTTCGTGAAACCTTTTTTGGGTTGTTCTTTTTTTGCTTTCAGACGCTGCACATTGCCTTTTAAGACATGTTTTCAGTGTTTCTTTTTTATGGGGAGGGCGTGTGAACATCTTTTACACCATGTCAATTATGTGGTGCCATAATGTGTTCTTGGATGGAGTCTTGCCCTTTCATTCAGTACAATATAATGTCGTTTTTTGTGTCATAGGCCGTTTTACATTTGAGAATGAGTGTAGCATTTTGCTAAGTTTTGCCTCTCTCACCCAAGCTTGCAAGTTTGCTACCCACTGCTGGTGACATGGAACACATGTGACTTTTGTTCAATAAAAGGAAGTCTGCCACTTATCCTGTCCACGTGTTGTCTTTTTGAATTGCAATTTGTTGCCTATATTAGTTTTTATTGCATCTCAGATTAGGAATGGCTATCATAGTTGACATCAATTAGCCATATTGCACACAATGTGGATGATATGTACTTGCAATACATGACCACCATAAATATAATAAATTAAAGTTAATAATTGAAGAATTGTGCCTTTGCATGGTGGAGCAGCCGTGAATTGTACCTATAAGGTACCAGCGCTGCAAGTAGCGCTGCTTTTGCAGAATATAGTTCAACTCTACTACTTTCAACCAACATCGTTTCTATCTGCATTTGTATAGCTCCAGTTCCCGTGAACAGCACACATCTGGTGGAACAGTGGCTTGCACTTGCAGTTGGGCCCAATGAATAGCCAAATTTCTGCCCGTTTTCATGTTATTAGCATATTAGTAGAGGCGGTCGTTCTTATAGTAGCCTGTTTGCCCAGTGTAGAAGCCACTGCAGGTGTCAGGATCTTGTAGACATCTTCGGCTTTGCAGGGGAAACAGCATCTGGCACATAGTTTGTCACAGGCCATGTCTTTGGGGCAAGTTGGGTTTACTCATTTGCAAAGGGAGAACCAAGCTTGTTGGACAAGAATTAAACCGCCTGTACACTCAGTGGCCTTCTTCATATTGTGTGACATATATGGTTATAGCTACCCTTGCTTTATGCACTTCTTGTCCAGCAGCAGTCCTGCTTTTGAAACACTCGGGATAGCTTTCAGCAAGCTGGACAGGAATAGCACTGAAAAACCAGCAGATGTTAATTGTCGCACTTGTCTCGCGAAGCTTCATACAGTATGATGAGGGTGGAAATTAATGAGGCTGTTCGTCGAGGCCTTGTAGCACATGTCATGAGTTTGGAGCAACGTGATCCATAGCACTTTTCTGATCGCATACTATAGGTTCAGCAGGTGTGGCCATGGTTTAAGTGCAATGCAAGGTCAAGAAAACATATCTATGAGCAGCACCCTGGTAAAGGAGACGCTGGGAAAACTAATGAGAAGCCTGCTGAACATCTAATTGACCGAGTTGCTGGCTTCATCAGACAAAGTGTGATAAAGAGAAGGAAGTCATCAACACATCAGAATGTTTTTTCATATAGACACTGCCAAGGTTTTTAGGCACACCAACAAGTCTTAGTGTGCAGGCTATGCATGGCCAACTACATATGCCTTCTGTTTGGACAAAGAACTGCTCATTGTAACTCGATGAAGATGGAGTGGACAGAAATAAACAGCAGCTCCATTAATCTGGTTTCACTGGCGTCAACACTCATTTGTAAGTCCCCATCGCCATACTCCGCAGTGCCTTCTTGGGTGACATCAACAAGGACCAGCTTGAGGCAAGGGGTAATAAACATCTTTACAAGCTGAAAATGCATGTATGCATGGAGAGCACTTTGTGCCGAAAAAGTAGGCACTTCCACAGGGGCACTGGAAAAGGAACATATTATTGACAGTGGGCAGAGACAAACTTCTCTGCTAATACACCCAGCATTGTTGCCATGTAACGACATCTGAAACAATCCCTCTCAAAGAGGAAATCATCTTTGTGTATCCATAAAGAGGGCAGCAGGCAAAGCCCCTTCAGCAATGATGCCAGCTTCAAAAGGCCCACTTGCACATCCTGAATGCTTCCTTCTTAGACTTTGCTGGGTGCAAGCATTCTACTGTCCAAAAGTTGTCAATGAGAGCACTGTTCATTTGGTTGCAATACAGTCCAGAAGTGATTGCAACAAATTTCCCTTCCTAGTTGGTCTGGAGGCTCACGGTGCTCATGAAGCAACACCATGAGATAAGCAAGGGGACTGGATGCCTCCATGCCCTTGTTCGTTTATCACACTGTTTTGTTAGTAACAACCATGAGATCTGAAACCAACAAGCTCAAGTTCGGCACTCTAATGGTTACTGTGGAGGATCCATAATAAAAAGCACAAAACAGAAAACTCAACAAAAAGGATAAGGCACCATTTAACACTTAGTATTGCTGCAGTCCACCTCCTTTTATTTTGTCTGGTCATGCTACATTTTTTTCTATAGATAGGCTTGAACTTATCCTGTGCGCAGCTTACTGCAGAGAGCATAGGTGATGTTCCCAATCGGTGTCCGATATTTATATACACTATGTGCTGGCTCAAAGAGGCTCGAAACACTGCAATGGAAGCTTCTAGTAGAAAAGGTACCTGGAAGAAAAGAAACTGTGCTACAACCACCTTGGCAACATCTTGTCCCCTTAATAAAAATTGTGCTTCCGTATCAACTTCAGCCCTCCAGTTTAGAGTAAGTACCAGTGCACTTATGAACAACGAATCAATTCTCAAAGAGCACGTGCAGTCCAGCCAGAAGCATAGGCATGAATCCAAATTGTGCTCCTGCATTGAAGGTGAATAATGCATTACAAAATGGCGAATGTGCCTTAGTAAGCTTCCCGGCAATATGAATTTGTAATGTACGAAGAATTGTCAATAAAGCTTACCAAGAGCACGGATGCACTTGCAAATTATATCACAATTGAAAATAATGAGTAAACCTATGTGCCCTTTCCACTCTTAGTATGCTTTACTGCACGATGCTACACCCCTGTATTGCGGTGTAACAAGCTACGAAAAAAAATGTTGCATAATTGAGCTTTTTAAGATTACCTTTTTCGCAATACACATTTGTACTGCGGTGAAGCATGCTAAATGTGGAAAGGGGCCACTGTCACTGGACATAAAAAGAGTTCTTTAATTATACTCTCGCCTAACCGCAGCCTCTCAGGTCGCCTGAGTGGACATACTATGCTGGGTGACAGCGGTCCCCTCCCATTCTTAGTATCCTTCAGCGCGTACCTAAAATGTACTGCGGCGAAGAAGCAGTACATTTGTATTGGGTGACTAAACAAATGGTTTTTACAACAGTACAGAAATAAACACGCCCCATGCATCAGTCTACCACATGGAAGAGCGTCGCAACAAAAGGTAGCTGATTCACACAGGCTGTGTAGCCCGCTTATCAGTCGTAAAGGCTATTATGGGAAATTCAAAATTTCAGACACACAGAAATATGTTTATATGTTTACGTTCGTACTCCTTGCGTAATAAGACTGCCAGAACTTCCACAATAGGAAGTAATTTACAACACACAAATGCAAATAACGCAGACATATGCCTTGTTTTCCAATCGGTCGTCATGCAAATGACATTTAGCACGGAAAAACGTGAACACGCTGTGTGTTAGCATCGTAAACTTCATACTAGGCAAGGAGCACACCACAATCCCGCGACAGCCGCTAATGAAACCAAAACGGGAGCACATACCTCTGAACGTGCAAATGGGGACCCCCAAGCCACTCTGCTCCTCTAACCCCCCTGCTACTCGGCTGCACCACTCGTTTCAAGCACAGCACACCTAACACACATTCAGCGCTGAACAGTGCATGGGCGGTCGACGCAGTCGCATTTACATGACTTGTAGCGAGCAGCACATCCATCGATGTCCATTAAGCAAAGTCGGACACGGTGACGCCACAACCTACCACCAACACGCAAGCACGATCCCATAAGCAACGTTGGACAACGCGTGGTCCGCGCGAGCCGGAGAACAAACAATCACGCCGAGAACGAACAACGCACGGCGTCGCTCGGCGCTACCATCATGCCTTCTAAAGAATCCCTAAACGATCCTGTCCCTAGGCACCTAGGATCAGGTCACGTGAGGGATTTTTGTACGACAATTAGACGCACGCAAGTCTGTGACGTCTGGAACTCGGTGTTGTATAGTCAGGTCTAGTCAACAGGAGAGCACCGGGAACGAGAGTTATCGCTTGGCGCCGTTGCTAGGAGTGACATCACGGCGTCCCGCAGGCTCGTAAGCCAATAGCGTGGTGCTGCGGTTGCCATGCGTTGTCCTTTCTGGATATTCCAAATACGCGCACGGGATAGTGGCAATTTGGATGGCGGAGAATTAAGAAGGCCGAGGGCATGCGATCTACGATTGTTGAAACGTAGTGTAAACGCTGTTTCCGTTATGCAATGCACTGTAGTTTGCATGCTGAACATTCTAGCGTATATATTACATTACCTATGTGAGAGTCAAAGTCCCCTTTTACATTGAGGCTAAAAGTTGACACGTGCTCATAACAATTAGCGAAGTCGGCATGTGAGCGCAAACCCTGCACAGTGATGTTGCAAAGATGACAGCCTATGCGTATAGCTCTTGTTGTTTTGGATGCAGCGTAAAATTTTTGATCGTTGGTAAGCTATGCGTGGCGGCTCTGGAAACACTACACTGAGGCGATCGCTCTGCATGAGAATGTTACGATGTTTCTTAAGGATGACATTAACGTTTGGAATCGATGCAGGGTGTGTTCGAACTAAATTAGTATGCTTTCGTTGCTCAACCCGCTTGTCTAGCCTGAGAAGCGCACTGCGGTCTCCTGCATTTATTTATTTATTTATTTATTTATTTATTATTACCCTCAGGGCTTACAAGAAGCATTACAGAGGGGAGGGGCATTAGAATATTAGTACATATAAAATAAATACAAGAAGTGAAGAACAGCTATACCGCAAATAATATACAGCAACAACAAGTAAATAAGCACAAAAGTAACAAGGCAAAAATAAACACTTAAACATCAAGTAACAAGAATATAAAAAACGAAAACATGGAATAATAGCAATGAAAGAAAACGATAGCAATAGGTGACAACGTGATAGTGACGCAGTTTTGAAGTAGGCTTATAATTCGTTTGATAGTGCTCTGCGAAAACGGTCTGTATCAGTGATAGCGACTAGTGACGCAGGCAGGTGGTTCCACTCAAGACATGTTCTCGGCAAGAACGAGTGTGAGTAGGTAACTGTGCGCTGCGCAGGTACATGAACTTTGAAGCGATGATCGATACGTGCGGAGACATAAGATGCTGGTGTAATGTACCGGGACTTGAGCTCGTGGTTATGATAGTAGATTTTATGAAAGAGCGAAAGACGAGATAATTTTCTTCGGGAAGAGAGAAGGGGAATGCCAAGACTAAGTTTCATGTTAGTAACGCTAGAAGTACGGTGATAATTGTTAAGAATGAAACGGACCGATCGATTTTGGACACTTTCAAGGATATTTATTAGAGTAGCATGCCCAGGGTCCCATATCGAGCATGCGTATTCGAGGTTAGGCCGGACATAAGTGACGTAGAGTTGTTGTTTTAGTTTCGGTGGAGCTAAAGAAAAGTTACGTGTGAGATAGCCTAGCATGCGGTTAGCTTTCGACGTGATGTATTCGATGTGTGTTTTCCATGAAAGATTGTTAGCAATATACACACCGAGATATTTGTAAAAAAGTACTGGGTCAAGGGGAGTATCATTAAGTATGTAGGCGGGGCAAGCTGACTGGTTACGGGAAATTCTCATTGTTTTGCATTTAGAAGTGTTTAGTTCCATTAGCCAAAGCTTGCACCATGCTGCAGTGTTACCGAGATCATCCTGGAGTGTAAAAGTATCGTTAGTGCTTTCAATCTTGCGGTATATAACACAGTCGTCAGCAAATAGACAAATGGAACTTGCAATTTGGTTAGGAAGATCATTGATATAAATTAGGAAAAGTAAGGGTGCCAAAACAGAGCCTTGAGGTACCCCTGAACCGACCGGAACTTCAGGAGAATCATTATCATTAATGCTTACATATTGTGTACGGTTAGAAAGAAACTCTCGAATCCAGTTGAAGACCAGGGGATCAATATTTAGCTGGCCGAGTTTTAGTAGGAGTAAGTGGTGGTTAACTCTGTCGAAGGCTTTTGCAAAATCTAAAAATATACAGTCTACTATAAAGCCAGCGTCTAGGAAAGCATGGAGATCGCTACAAAATGTTAATAACTGCGTTTCGCATGAGAAGGACTTACGGAACCCATGTTGACTGTTATGAAAGAACTGGTTTGATTCCAAAAAGTTGACAAGATGAGAGAAAATTATGTGTTCAAATATTTTACATGGTACTGATGTCAAGGAAATAGGTCTGTAGTGGTATGGGTTATGGGTGTCGCCTGACTTGTGAAGTGGAATCACCTTTCCTTTTTTCCAGTCTCTGGGCAAGGAGCTATTGTTCAGAGATTTTGTAAAAATCAAGTTTAATATAATGGAACTATATTCGGTAGTACCTTGCAAGAATTTGGACGTAATGCTATCAATACCGCACGAAGAGGATCTTTTTAGTTTGTTAATAATAGAGCAGATACCAGATGAGTCGAGTAAAATCGGTTCCATTGGAAAGAAACTAGGTGCTATGAATGGTGGAGAGCTGCCAGAGTGAGTGGGGCAAAATGAATGGGTGAAAGCGATGTTCAGTGTAGACGCGCAATAACGGCTTGGGATTATCTCACCTAATTCATTAGTAAGGGTTATACCTTGACTATCGCGGTTTTTAACGACGTTCCAAAAGCGTCTCGGATTCGTTCTGAGTAATGATGGAAGCGTGGTGTTATAGAAATTAAATTTAGTTTCTTTTAAAGCATTGGAGTAGAGTTTTGCTGCGACGGCATAAGCGGACCACTTGTCAGTAGTTGACGATTGTTTTGCAGCACGGAAAAGTCTGCCTTTTTTGTTAGATAGTCGGTTAAGGTGTCTGGTGTACCACGGTGCGTTAGATGATTGATAAACCTTTCTTAAGGGAATGTATTTATTTATTAGATGCATTGCTTTACATTTAAATGATGCCCACAATTCTTCGACTGATGCGTCAGTGTAAGATATACAAAAACTGTCGAGGAAGGAAGAAAGATTGGTGTTGATAGCGTCAAAGTTAGCTTTATTATAATCTGTGATAAGTTTAAAGCGCTTGTTCCTTTTAGCAGTTGGTACAGAGACAGAAAAATGTATCACGTCGTGATCACTGAGCCCTGGCAGGTGAGTTATTGTTGATACAATTTCAGGTGATGACGTTAGTATCAAATCTAGTAAGGATGATGTCGTAGAAGTAACACGTGTAGGAAGGCGGACTAGTTGCGATAAGCTGAAATCCAAGCATGTGGCTAGGAAGCTACTAGTTTCGGCGGAAGCAGGTTCTGCAAGCGGACATAAATGAGACCATTGGATTGATGGAAAATTAAAATCACCTAGAAGAAAAACTTGGTATACCGGGAAATCTGGCTGAAATCTGGCTTAGACAATCATGAATTGCCTCGCAAAAAGAGCTGTCGGAGTTAGGCGGGCGGTAACAAATTCCAAAAACCATTTTTCTAAAAGCAATGGTTATATAACACCACACTATTTCTAAATTACTTGGTATGTTCAAAAGAGTGCATTCAAAACATTCATTCACGGCAATGAGGACACCGCCACCCGTTCTCTCAGCGCGATCACGACGATATACGGTGAATCTTTTCTCGCACTGAAGAAGTTCATGGGTTGAAATTTTGTCAGATAGCCAAGTTTCAGTCAGCAATATTAAATCAGCATCTGTATCGTTAATTAAGGCGCTCAGATTGTCTCTTTTCGGGATAAGACTGCGAATATTTGTAGAAAGCACGGAAAGCACTGACGGGGTACCACCACCCCTCGCACTGTCCTAGCTAGCGGCAGAGTAGGCACGGCCTGAGCGGGTCGCCCTCGGGGAAAGGGCATCGGTAACTGGCGAAGTGGTGTCGGAGTGAAAGGAAGGCGACTCGCAGACGGAATTCTCGGAAGCATCATACATGTAACATTTTTTGTTTGCATATAGGCGTTTGTACCGCAGCTTAAAAGGCGTCTTTAGACCCAGGCCGAATTCCACCAGTTTTTTACGAGTATGGCGAGTTGGTGCGGAGAAATCTTCAGTAATGCTGATGCCGGTACCCCGCAAGGCAGACCGCTCAGATAATAAGAGCTCTTTTGATTTGAAGCAAGAAAATTTAACAATGAGTGGTCGATCTTTGCCTGCTACATATCTGCCTATTCTGTGCGCACGTGCTATGTCTTGAGATGACATGTGAATGTCCAGCCTGTCATGGGCCACAGCAATAACTTTTTCTTCAGACTGGCGGGCGTTCTCATCTGAAGTGTCCGATATGCCGTGAAACAGCAGGTTGTCCCGTCGAGACCTATCTTCGGCTTCGTCAAGGCGGGCTCGTAGCTCAGCCGCCTCTTGTTCCACGTGGTTTAGCGATTGACGTGTCTTAGATAGCTCTTGCTGCAGATTTGGAAGATCGTTAATCCTATTTTCTACAGTTTGCAACCACACGGTAATGTCTGTTACAATAGCAGAAACCGTCTCATGGGAAATCTTAAGATCCGCCATTGCCTGTGACATACTGGATTGGTTAGATTCGATCCGAATACAGCGCTCATTTGTCTCTTTGACCATTTGAATTAGTTCCGCCATGGCCTTGTCAGGCCCCGGATTTTCTTCAATGTCGCCACAAAGCAAAAGCAGCAAAGAACAGAAGGGTTTCAACAATGCTTCTGGGCACGGAAGCACAACCGCAAATCGGTCGTCTGTCTTGTAACATTTACAAGGTAGGAGAAGGTTATCACCAACCTGCACAACAAAAAAGATGCGCTGCGAGTCCTTCATTCCACTTGTGCCTCCGTGCCCACTATCGTGGTAGCAAGTGGTGCTTGCTTTTAAATGGTCCGTTATCGCCCATGACGATGTCGCTGACGGTGGACAGCGTTGTTCGAGGTTCGGGCAAGGAATGACGTTAGAAGGGCCGGGCGCTCTGCTCTCTGACGCACGTGAAGATTCAGTGGCGGCGCAGTTGATAGCCAGGCGTGTCGATGTCGAGCAGCAACAAGGGATTTGGACAGCAGGAGGCGTTCGATGATCCGGGCCATTGCTTGAAAGGAAGCCCAGAAGCTGCACAACAAAAAAGATGCGCTGTGAGTCCTTCATTCCCCTTGTGCCTCCGTGCCCTCGCTTAATCGCATCATTCAATAACAGAAGTGGCTACTTCTGCATTATCGGGGCATCGTGAAGGCTGTCTCCGTTGTTAATAAAATCGGAGTGTTCAGAACACAGTCTCTTGAAACGAAGTACTTGATTATAGGGTATGCTTGTTTTGCAGTTTGTATCACGGCTACTTCGATAAGGAAGGTGCCGGTGAGCGTCCGCGGGTTTCTTATCAACTGTAGTAGCTAGTTTGTTGGCGCGGATGGATACTGTGACATGCAGAAAACAGATATAAAAGTGTGAGCACGAGTGCGAAAATGCAATGGATGGATGGACGCTATTAAATTCCCCAATGAAAGCCACAAGTTCCGCCTAAACATGGTGTCAGATGAGAAAAATGTTATCGATGTGGTGTTTATAGTAGTACGGCTTTAGTTCCCGTTTTGAAAGAAATTGGTTTTCTAGTTCTCCTATAGGTTCATTAGCGTATTCGAGACCTATGTTACTCCTGATTGACGTAATAAACGAGAAGAAAGGGGGTTAACCGGGGGGCTCGATTTTTATTAGTCATATCATGAGAAGCCAACAAACACTGACACCAATGACAACATAGGGGAAATTACTTGCGCCTATTAAATGGAATGAAGAAACGATAAATGAACGGAAAATGAAGTGGATGAAAAAACAACTTGCCGCAGGTGGGAACCGAACACACAACCTTCGCATTTCGCGTGCGATGCTCTACCAATTGAGCTACCGCGGCGCTGTTTCCCCATCCACTTTCTTGGGTAATTATGTGTACTAGTAGAACCCAGGGAGTGTTAGCCAGCGCCACCACTCACAGACCTTGGCAGCGGATGTGGAACTTCCTTGTTGCCGCAGGCGTCACGAGAACGTGATCTCTTTGGGTGAAGGCAACTGGTCAATAAACCCACATATGCTACCTGAAGGCATCAATGTTGCCGGATTCGAGACCCTCGTTATGTAACAAGCGAGAAGAAAGGGGATTAACCAAGGGGTCCGATTTTTATTAGTCATATCATGAGAAGCCAACAAACACTGACACCAAGGAAAACATAGGGTACATTACTTATGCTCATTAAATGGAATGAAGAAACGATAAATTAATGGAACTTAAAGTGGATGAAAAAACAACTTGCCGCAGGTGGGAACCGAACACACAAGCTTCGCATTTTCCACCTGCGGCAAGTTGTTTTTCTATCCACTTTTATTTCCATCCACTTTTATTGACGTCATAGGCATTCCTTGCACACTTTAGCTCTCTTGTTCCATTTTATCAGGTACGTTTTTCTCCACCATTAACCATCAAGATTTACTAAGATTACCTTCCCTCATCGCCTAGGACAATGACGCGTACTTCGGTAATGACTGGATCGGAAGTTCGGAACGTGCTTCTCTTCATTTGTTCTTTTCTATTCTTCTCACATCGTTCTTGTAGGACCTTTCTTATTTTCTGTCTTTCTCAGCAAAATATAATACGGTGAAATGCAACTTGCGAACTACTATGCTGGTAATAGGAGGTTTCACTCTGTATTTGTCATTTACTATACCATAAAGTCCCTTGCGAAAAACCTGGCACACAAATGGCAGATTTATAATCCAGGCAATCACTTTATAGACAGGATTAAAGGTGTTAGGAAAGGGAGAAATTTTTCAAGCTGGCATCTCAATCTTTTCGCTAAGTATAACATGAACGCAGGGAAAAGCATGGCTTGGTCGGGTGAAAAAGTTCAAAAGTTAATCGGTGTGTCCAGGTTTTTTAGGGTGAGAGCCGGGCAGTGGAGGAAATAGTCAGGTACCTATACTCATGTACATTTTTCTTTGGGGCAATGCCATGCACCCGTCATGGAGTCAAACTGGGGGACGCCACATGACATAAAATGAATGGATGCATTCTCCGAACCGTTCATTACTAGTATAATCTAATATATTATACCCAAGACTTGATACACTACTTAAGGGAAACCCAAGACGCCTACGAAAAGGAAGATCCTAGAAGAATGGAGAGCAGAGAAAGAAGAGAGGAAAGAATAAAAATTGAAGAGTGGGTTCAGAAGTCTGCGGATCCCAGGCACTGTGGCTATGGATGTAAGCAAGGCTTTGCGTTCTGTTTGCTTTAATTGTTGATAATAAGTGGTTATATTGGCGACGAATGTGTAATTGTTTAAGCGTTTAGATTAATACGTCAGTGGTGAGTTGATGGTAAACGAACCCTTGCGTGCACCGCCGCTGGTTGTGCCCTTAGTCTGCAGAACACAATGCGAGGCGCATTTGCTTGATGCGTTGTTGGATGTCATTGTTCGTAATATTTGATAACATTGAGCGTTATCTTTGCCTCACATAGTATATCACATCGTGGCAGAAGTGTTAAAGATTTTGCAATGATGGCACTGTACCAATTTCAAGGAATTATTATATTTGTATGTATACATTGTCTGTATACATTCGCGGTCTGCACAAAGTTTTGATGTGTAGCGAAGACCCTGCTTGTCCGCGCGACGCATTTTTCAGGCTTGCATGTCCTCAACGCTGAGCGTACGCTTTGTAGCCATTTTGCTGGCACGTTCTTACATGCTCATTCGGCATGCGTGGCCAGCGCGCTGTTAAGACGCCAGCTCCAAGCGCTCTCCTCAGGCTATGGACCATTGTAATGCTTACACTATCAAAGCCCTGCTCGCGACCTCCATAGCCCAGCACTTGAATTTTTGTCGCATAGGATAGCAACCACAATACATGCCGAACACACATACTGTGAAATGTTGCCACGACGGAGCCAGCCGGGATGCGCAGAAGCGAGCGTTATCTGGTGGCGTAGCAAGAAACACACCAGCGCGCGCCAGCAAACCCCAACAGACGTGGCCAGAAAGTCGGGAGAAGAGGAAAAGCAAGCTTCACTTCTTAAAAAGGTGATCAGCCACTTTCTCCGGGTCGGGTAAATCTGGGATTGCCGTCAGCGTGAAACGAAGGCCAAAGATGGTATTTGCTTTCACTTACGGGACTTAAAGGTCCTCGCACTCAGCATCGGCGCAACCCGCAGGATCAATTTTTCTTAAGACGAGGCTAAGTCGCGCTCAGCTACAGAGGGGAGGGTCTCTCCGTGTGATCGAGTCCTGTGTGTCGGATCACTCCAAACGCCTTTTTGGGCCTGCTTGGGCAGGCGCGTCTCGATCCAGTACTCGCGCAACGACATCACGTGGTCTAAAAGAAGGACGAATGTTATGCCGCGCTGCAGAGAAACCAATTTCATGAACAACAAGCTGAAAGTTAGCCATTGATATTGATATCCGTTGTTGGTGAGATGAGAAAGGGAAACAGTATTTAAATATATGCTGGAGATTTTAGCCCGCCAGTTCACCTGACATGCTGCTCCAGGTGCTTGGTGCAGAATATATCTACAGCGATAAAGACATGACAGCGCACACACAAACAAACACAAACACACACACACACACACACACACACACACACACACACACACACACACACACACACACACACACACACACACACACACACACACACACATATATATATATATATATATACTATAGAGCCACTTCAAAATTTTTCCTAAGGCTCGTGGTCCGCAAGAATCTCCCCAGCGCCGTCGTGGCGCTTGACGCGCAGGTGGTGGTTTGACATGAGCCGCAAAAGTGCTGTGGCGCTAAGCTCGAATTCAGTTCAAGGGGTAGCACTCCTTTCAAAGACTCTCTCTCTGACGCGTAGCAACAGCTGGTGAGATGTGCGCATGGGTTTTACCTATTCGCTTACGGTTTCAAAGAGTGTTTCCTCCTATTGCGAAGTGAAGCCATGCGAACCACGTGATACTGACAGAACTTTCGTTTCAGTACAAAGGGGTATAGCGTAATCAGCTGTACAAATCACACGGAAAGCGATAAAGCCTATTTCGCAGTTTCATGCGGCGGCTGCTTGCGCGCCCGCAACTGCATGGGCCTGTTGCTATTCCCCGCGGGCATCCAGTTATGAAAAAAGCCAGGCCCTTTAGTCTGCGCACAAAGGGATCATACAATGCCCTAAATGTATGTGCGTAGATATTTTAGGTACACGTCAGCTATGCATCTACACTCATGCGTCGGACCACGCTGCTGCTTTGAACGTCGGTTAGCTGTAACAGACACTCTGCCAACGATCGCGAGGGTATCCGCATAGCACAATAAGAAGTCGCTGTTTCGTCCAAAATGCAACGCAATGAAAGCGATATCAAAGTATCGAGCAAGCGAAGGATTTAAGGTTGCTATTGTTGTCGTTCTTATAATTGTAGTAAGCGTTTGCTTACTTATTAAGTTAAGAAGCGTGGTGTCACGCTCGCCCAGGCAAGCATCAGCGTCTGTCTCTCTCTCAATGGCCGCAAAGAAACTTGTGACAGCAATATCATGATGAAAAGCACAACCGAGGGTAGTGAACGCCTTTTGCACAGATTCCATTAATCCGGCCTCCAAAAATAGAGATTGCGCTAACTCCAAAACTAGGCGACCGCGAAAAAAGCGCCCTTGCTGCCGCAAGCCATATCCACTCCCCCAACGTTTATCCGCCTGAGATTACCTTCAAGATAAGGCACGCGGCAAAGCCCTGGGCTAGAAGGGGAGAAGTGCGCTCACTGTTTCCCCCTTTTATTACCCGCCATTACGTGCGCTATCCTTTTGCCCCTCGTCTTGCTTGCGTGCCTCAGAAGACGGCGCGCATCAAGCCACCATTTGTCCCAGCTCACCCTTTATAGTTCCCGTCGCACCAACAATACCCTACGTGGAGGGTGCGATAGGATCGTATCCCACTTTGACTTTTTATGGGATATCACGGCGATGCCGCGCGACAGCGGAAAGTCGCATGGAGTCTCCATATAATAGTTATCACAATAATATGTGTAGTATATTTGGCTGGCCCCATAAGACGACATTAGCCTGCACACGCATCGTTTATTATAACTGTTGGCGTAGCCGCGAAAAAAATTCATCCGGCTCATCAGATGAGGCAGCATCCGAGAGAACAAACGCATTGCTGGTTTCCACAATTTTCTCGATGTATGTGATCGTCTTCCTTGTTAATCTGCTTGAACTCCTGGCTGAACTTTGTCACCATCACTTTCGCTTTCCCTTTGTGCAGTCGAGCGATCCCTCTTGGATCGCAAATTTCATGGTCGAGCAGCAGGCGTTGGTCGCCCTAGATGACACCACCTACGCCTGCGGGTGTTTCAGTGCTGACGGAAATTACAATGCTGGAGTGAGGCGGAGTACTGACTTGATCTGCGAGTATACTCAACGCATGGTAACTACGAGCGCTCTTCGACGGTATCGCTTAATTTTCGTATATCGTTATCTAGATTAACTTCAGGTCAATAATTGCGCCGTGCTGGTTCAGAAAGTATATGCCGATAATGACGTCCAGTGAACACTTCTGGGGAATAACGAAAGTGGCAGGGTAATTCCGGTTATGAACTGTAATTCTGTGCGGGCAGATTCCAGTCGGCGTTATTACGTGTCCTCCAGCTGTCCGGATTTGAGGGCGCTGCTATGTAGTCTTAACATTTTTCAACTGGGCGGCGATGAGTCCACTCATGACAGAGTAGTAATCTCATGTGTACACTAAGGCGGTTACAGCGTGGCCGTCGAGAAGCATGCAGAGGTCGGTGGTTCTTTGTCGTGCTTTGCAGTTAGGTCTTAGAGACGGATCACGGCTGCGTCGCGTTCACGTGTGGCTGGTAGGTGGCATCGTTAGGTCTTCTTTTGTCGACGTATTCTTATTGCGAAAGCAATACTGCTCGCACTTTCGGCCCATGGGTGGTCGTGGCGCCTGCTTACACAGCTGCACGTCACGTGACCGTGTGACGTCACGCCAACCGAGAGATGGGGCCCCAGCTCGCGGCATCGATGGTGGAGGCGAAGCCTTGCGCGCAGCTACTGCGGTGCCACGGAGAGAGGGTGCTCGGTGGTGTGACGCCACGCTAGGAGGATAAATGGGGCTACAGCTCATCTCCTCTTTGTCGTCGGTGTGGTGCCTTGCGCTATGTCGGATGATGTATAGCCATAAGTTTAACAAAGGGCAACGATGTCCACACCATCAGCCGATCAAGGCGCAGCCAAGGGTATTGCTTTCGCAATCTTCCAGGCTTAACCAAGCTAAGCCTTCAGCCAATTTTTTTGCTCCTAGAATACGCGGGGATGGCTGCGTCTCGTTGACATGTCGTCGAGATAGTCTTTTCGCCGTCTTCATCGTCAGCGGAGGATCTTCGTCAGTTCGGCGAACAGCAACCGCACCACCATCGGTTGCTGCTTTTAGTTTCCCGGATATGGGCTGGGTCAGTGTATGGTCGGCGCTGCGGCGACAGCTTGCGCCCTGGTGACGGCTAATGGGACGGTCGTCAAGGGTTTGACTGAGTAGCGGCGAGGTAGTTAGCGTTATCACGAGGGTGTTCAGCTTGCTGTGGGCGCGGGGAATTCACGGCGAAACCACGAAGCCCCATTTCGCGGCCTGGGCACTGGCGGTAGACCTGATATGCCTCTCCGCAGTGGTAGCAGAGCGGGCGGTGGCTCTAGTGCGCCAGACGTCAGTCTTTCTGGGGAATCTGCGACGGGCAGGTGTCCCAGTGGTGGCGGCGGGCTTCCAACGTTGTAGGGCAGTGGCACAGGTGCGGACGACTCGAGATGGCGGCGTATGTCATCGCTTCCGGCTGTCGCTGCGGTAATCGCGGTTGCACCCCCAAAACGCCAAGTGATCGCTCAACTTCGTTTTTGACGATGTCGCCGACTAAGGCCACTTGAGGTCGCAACCTCGTAAAAAGCCAAGCCCGCTCGGCTCTGCGATCCTCCGCACCTTCGCACGGACGCCTCGCCTAGCAGGGGGAGCGCGAGCGTCACTCCTGTCCGAGTATACGTGCCTTCGCATGGCTCCAGAGAATTGACCCGAATGCCAACTTATTCGACAAGGACCAGACCTCAGACACGGCTCGGCTCGTCTAGAACATCAGCCGAACATTCTGGCCAACTTCTGTTGTAATCGGACCAACGTACTGTGAGTTTCTATTCTTTGGTCACGGACCTGACAGGGCGCTCAGCTATAGCCCTAACGGCTGGGAGAGTAGGCCTGCCGCAAGTACGCCAAAGGCCCGCACTCCTGCAGCAGCAATGACCCCGAAATTCGTCACCGACGCTGATGGATGGACCACCCGAGTATCAAAACATTCCCAACGTACGCAGCACGTTGCAACGCTCATTTCGCGTCCGCCAACTGGCCTGTTCCTACCTCAGCGGAGCCAACGAATGCTTGATGAAGCGCTAAGCGTCTCAGCGGCCCTGAACGCTGCAGAGGCTTGCGCCGCTACAGTAGACATCAAAAAAGAAAATAACTTGGCTATAATAACCAGCGATGACCCCTCGGCGACAGAAAAGCTCCAGCGCATTAACGAAAGCACTCTTAATAGAAAAACTTACCCTGTCCATAGCTATATAGCATCACCCCACAACTCGTGCAGAGGTGTGATTCACAGCGTGGAATTCAACACCTCAACAGAATTGATGCGTAAGTTCAGAGCCCCAAATTAGGAAATTCCTGCGGCTCATATGATATGTAAAACAGCCAGTGTATTTGTAACTTTCCAGGGCTCGCACGTACCCAGCCAGGTCATCGTCGGCGGAGGTGTCTACCGCTGCGTCCCTCACCGACCCAAGGCGCCATTTTGCTCAACATGTTTCGCTATAGGACACCGATCAGACGTTTGTCGCGACAATGCAAAACAAAGGTGCAGAATATGTGGAAGGCTGTTGCGGATCCTGTAGAAGATCATGAATGCAAACCAGGCTTCCCTAATTGCGGCAAGGACCAGAAGGCGGATGACCCAACTTGTGAAGTGCGATAAGCCACTGATAATGAGGTCAGAAAGGTGGCCTACCTGAAGCGTTTGAAACAACGAAACGACGACAAGCAAACGAAAACAGTCACCATCGCAAGTCGAAGCTCACGCCCAAAACGCAACTCTAAGATCGAGAGACACAAGTAGCTCCAGAAGCCGTCAACGGTCCAGGGGCCGCAGCCGCTGCTGAGGCCGGAGCCGATCCAGAGGCCGCAGCCGATCTTGGGGCCGCAGCCATTCCAAAGGCCGGGGCCACTTCGGGGGCCATAGTCAGTCGGGAAGCCGCGGCCAGTCCAGGGACCGCAACCGGCCCGGATGTTGTAGCCAGTCTCCGGATCACAACCATTGCCGAGGCCAACAAGAAGAGCAACCCGCAAACCAGCGAAACGATAGTCAGTCACCCAGCACGTCCCCTTTAACTCCCGTGACCTATGCATCTAAAGTTCAAACACGAGCTCAAAAAGTAGCCAAACATTATAAGAAGGCTCTACTTCAAACTCGCAGACCTAAATGAAATCTCAACACTACCTTCACAATCACTAGAGCCTACCGAAGACATGGACATGCAAACAGAGGCACACGCACCTGAAGCCACACCATTAGGTGATATAATGCAACCCTTAGTAGAAGAAATAAAAGCAGCGTAATTGCAACCAGCAATGAAAAAGGCAAGATAGCACACTAAAGCCCTACAAAACCTTGAAGCAGATTTTCAGCAACTAAGGGGTGAAATGAAAGAAATGCAAACCATTCTAGTTGTCAAGATAGCTCCACAGGTTACTGCTCAAGTTGAGGCGGCGCTAATAACATACGCTCAAAAAATAATGAGCCAAATGTGCTCCCTGTTCAACGAGCTACTCAGCAACCAGGCAGAGGCGATGGTCTCTACACAAGTGCCGGCTGCGATGGCCGCATTACCGCGCCAGGAAGAGTGCGATCGACCCAAAGCACTTCGATCTACCAACGTAACGCTGCCCACTTCTTACCCTCCAGCAGGGGCTCCGCAAATTCATCAGTAGAACAATGGCGACTAATCTGGTGGTGTTGCAGTGGAAGTGTAGAGGGATTGCTCGCAAACCGAGGCGTCTCACGCAGTACATTGCCACTGAAGATCGTCGACCAGACATTCTCCTACTCCAGGAAACTAAGAAAACACTTCACCTTGCAGGCTATACATCGTATAGCCATAATTCGACAATGGACATTCTCATTCGTAAAGATATAGCGGCAAATGATGTCCACAGCAAGGAGCACAGCCTCACTGTACGCATCCTTCCAACTAAAATTGCCAAGAGCAAGGCACGGCCCAAATAATTCAACACGAATGCTTATAGCCCGCCAAAACAAAAAGTATACTTCTTCAAGGAGGTTGAAAATCTGCGGTCAACGAAGGATTTTGATCACCTAATAGCAGCCGACTTCAACGAGCCACACACTTCATGGGGCTACACAAAAAACTCACCCAAAAAATCCGCATTACTACATCATATGGAACTGGCTCCGCTAACTCTCCATAACGAAACCGATTCCCCGAAATGGCACGGAAACGCCGTAGAAAATGATACCACGCCCGATCTGGCCTTCATTAAAGGACGAGTGTCAGCGCAATGGGTCAACAAGCACGATTCTTTAACGAGTGACCACACTGTAATGCAGATATTTCTGCAAATCAAAGGATTCTCAAAGCGCCAGCGCAAGCATGGCCTTACGGATTGGAATGCGTTCCGCAAGACACGTGGAGGAGACCCCCAAAACATGCACCTGAAATATTGGGCAGAGATAGTTAGGCAACGAAACCAGACACACACGAAGGAGATAATAGAGAAGCGGGAGCAACCAAGCGCGGACTGGCATCTTCTTGATCTCTGGGAGGCCCGACATGCCCTCATCAAGAGATGGAAAATGAGTAAGCTCAATCGAAAATTACGCTCACGCATCAACACGCTCAACGAGCGCGTCGTCCACTACACTGAACATCTCACTCGAGAGCTGCCGTACGATATGCGCAACAAGCTCAATGACACATTGAATATGGAATTTCACCTGGAATCTCATCCGATCACTCACTGACTCAACCCAGACAAAGGAGGAAACGTCCCATAAGCTCCGAAAGCTGCTAGAAACAATTGAGAATACCGACGACCTATTCAACGAGCTTAGAACAACACACATTGCGGATCCAGCCCAACCACAGTATGCAGACTACAAAAGCGCAGAGCCAGAAAATGAGGGTCTCATCGGCCCAATCACATTAGCGGAACTACAGCGTGCCTTAGCAGGAGCAAAGCCGTATAAAGCGCCAGGACCAGACCAAATTACGACAACACAGCTCCGCAACCTTACAGAAGCCGATCATGCATTCTTCAGCAAATTAACAATGTGTGGAACACGGGCAGCTTGCCAGAAGAGTGGAAGACAGCCAGCATCATTTTCATTCCGAAGCCTGGCAAGCCCCAAGCCATAGCGAATCTGCGTCGAATATCGCTAACATCATGTGTCGGTAAGCTAATGGAGCGCATCATGCTTATCAGACTTCTTAGCTTGAGAAATCCCAATATCTACCCCATAATTTGATTGGATACAGACATCACTCATCTACTCAAGATGTTCTGGTGTAGCAACACGAATAAATCACGAAAGAAACAAGCAGCGCTCAGCTGAAAGCTAATCTTGCCATCAAGCTCAAGAAAGCTTTTCACTACGTTAACCACGATGATATGCTGCAAAAGCTCGAAGCTACTGGCTGCGGAACCAAGCTTTATAATTATATCAGGGACTTCTTACGGAGTTGCGCGCACAAGCTACGAGTAGGCGACATCACCTCACAACAGTATCCCCATCCGCAGAGAGGTATCAAGCAGGGTTCCATGATCTCGCCAACACTCTTTAATTTTTCCATGTGCGTAGTCCATAGAGCGCTCCGAGACATCCCCGACATCAAATATGCGATCTACGCAGATTATATCAACATCTGGGTCAACACGGTTTCGCAAGGGCATATCCAAGAAACTCTCCAACATGCTATGAACAGGGTGCGTGAGGATGCTCAAACTATTGGCCGTAGACGTGCGCCGGAAAAATCTGAGTTGCTACTGGGCCCTCACAAAAGATGGCGACCGCCCACTATAGAAATTGTAAACGAAGGCGTGCCGATTTCCCGACTAAAATGTATTAAGATACTCGGTTTCCTTATCCAGAAAGACGGAGGTCCCGCTGCGACGGCGCAGCATCTGCTCACGCAAGGAGAACAGGTGCTGCACATGATGCATAGGGTCGCCAACCAAGCGAATGGAGTGAAAGAGGCGGATATGCTTCAACTAAGAAACGCACTAATTACGTCGCGCCTGCACTATAACCTGCCCTATAACAATATCGGTCAGCAAGATATCAGTCGCCTTGATGCGCTCATCTGGAAAGCTGGCCATTGGTATCCCGTTTAGCGTCAGCACTAAGCTCCTCATAGACATCGGTTGCCATAACACGGTGGCGGAACTAGTCAGTGTTCGTCGTCGCCAAGAACGGCGTTTGCAGCGCACGTGTCAAGGCACGTTCATCCTCCACAGCATCGGTCATCATCCAGAAGCTGCGCACCTTCTGAACACGCGCCCACTACCCATGAAGCAACCCGAACTCCAAACGATAGCTCCACTGCCACGCCTCATGAATCAGGACGAGGCAAGGAGAGGCAACGCCAGCGCGTTGCCTAATTCAAGAGGTACACGGCAAGACACCCGGACGGCATATACTTCTACAATGATGCTAGCGATGGTGCACGGGGCTCCGGTATAGCAGTCGTGAATTCAAACTGTACATACAGAGGTGCTCCCAGAGACAGATCCGACCTTAGCGGAACTGACAGCCATCGCAATCGCGATCAAACACATGCGCCCTAGTAACTCAGCCTACCCAAGAATCATATTTAACGACTGCACGGCGGCTTGCAGAAAATTAATTACTGATTATGATGTAATGATGTAATGACTAATAATGACTGAATTGAGTCGTAATGACTACTGATTACTATGATATCACCAACATGTCTAACGACGGCTTGTAATGACCACAACTGATTACAAATTACTAAAGATGCCTAGTAGTGAGCAGTAAGGACAAATTATGACTGAAATGACTTGTAATGACTAGTAATGGCTACTAATGACCAATATGACTAATGACGATTTGTAGCGACTACAACTAATTACAAATGACTAAAAATGCTTACTAATGAGGCGAATGATAAGAGCAGGAAGATTAGGCTGTCGCCGTTCACCTCTTAAGAAAAATCTTAAGAGACCCTGTAATTTTTGAGAAATTAAGAGCAGTGCAGTCAGGTACGTAGCTGAGGGCTGCACGGGAAATGGAAATCAATGTGCTTCTGACAACTATCTTAAACTTCATCTGCAGACAGCGCATCTGAAGACTGGTTGACCTTTGTACCTTTCCGTCAGTCTTGCAGATCAGCAACAAGATCACTACCGAGAGCATTGTTGAGCTCGGCTGAAGTAACACAGTCATTGAAAAGCAACATGCGCAAATCGTGTCATTGATTAGAGCCTTACAAGACTTCTACTTAAATGTGCATGTAAAATTTACTAATTCTTCCCACATTTTGGCCAAACTTAATCCCAGTGGCTGTCATTGTTGTCGCAGAGTACCGGGGTAAATTCAATGGCTTTTCTCACAGTTCACAGGGCCGGTGACAAACTTGGCTTGAAAGGCGCGGAGATTAAGGGGCATAGAATGAAACCTCCGTTCCATTAGACCGCCTCCCAACCTTACGCGAGGCCTCCTTAAAACGAAGGACGTATGAATGAAGCAAGCGCACTCTGAAAGCTCCCTTCACCCGTGCTCACGTAAGGAACGGTTGCCGCGTGTCTGGGCCTGAGAGCATGTCTTATGAGCATTGCACGAATGCCTTTATTCAAAAAAGAGAAAGTTGGATGGACATATAATAATTAAATTGCATTGGTGAGATAGGGACGCGTGGACGCTTTCTTACACTTTTCTTTACTCGACGCGAGAACCCAGTGCAGCCTAGCGCAAAACGTTATATGTTCCAGCAACACTAGCACGTCGGCGTTGCGAGACGCATTTCATGCAGAACGTGCGACTGCCACGAACACTAACTCCTGGCATCGTGCTCGCGCTTCTCCGCAACCGGCTGACAACGTGCATGCGCTAGCATGGGTGACGTGCGCAAGCAGTGAGGTGAAGCGCTCTTTCACGTGCAGGAGCAGCGTAAGGACGCACGAAGGTAGCTACGGAGCAACCTTTCTAAGGTAAGGAAGATTTCATTGTTTGGGCCCAAAGCATTGGCAGAAGAAAAAATGTCGCAGTTCAGCCCGAAAGGCGAAGCACCGATTGCGATAGCAAATTTTTAGATAGATCTATCAATTAGGGATAGTATTTTTATCAGCCGTACACACGTGTACACATCCGCTAAATAAATTAACAATGATAGAATGCGTAAGCGTGACTAAACGAGGTTGTTGAAAGAAACGGACACACAGAGACAGTGTTATCTTTGTGTGTCTCGTTCTTTCTGCGTCCTTGTTCAGTTGCGCTTACACATTCTATTATGGATTCAAACCAACTTGCCCGCCAGTGTATGTGAAAGAATTTAACCAACACGGTGCCGCGCGTGCACAGGTGAACATAAACAACACTTCGCTTGATGAGCGCGGAAACTAGCTGTCAAAATTCTGCAGGGAGAAATTGCGGCATCAGCAAGCGAAATGACCTTCGTGAATCTCTCGCTTCAACGCAAACGAAACGTTAAAAGCACAGCGCATACGAAGCTACTGGCCATAAATAAAGTACAGCGCGAAAGACAAGGACTGCGAAGACGACCTACACAGCGCTGACCAAAGCAGTAGGACTTGCTGAGGAACAGGGAAAAGACGAAAAGAAAGGGCCCATTGTACTAGAAATGAAGTGAATTAAGGTGGTTGCTTGAGCTAGTTGGCAATTTATGATCAAAAATAACGTACAGCGCGAAAGACAAGGACTGCGAAGACGACATAGACAGCGCTGTCCAAAACACTAGGACTTGCTGAGGAACAGGGAAAAGACGAAGAATGAGGGCCCATTGTACTAAAAATGAATTGACCTAGGGTGGTTGCTTGAGCTAGTTGGTAATTCATGATCCAGCTCAAGATCTCATGAGCTAGCTTAAAAACTAGCTCAAGAAACCACCCTAGTTCACTTCATTTCTAGTACAATGGGCCCTTTCTCTTCGTCTTTTCCCTGTTCCTCAGCAAGTCCTAGTGTTTTGGTCAGCGCTGTGTATGTCGTCTTCGCAGTCCATGTGTTTCGCGCTGTACGTTATTTTTGATCATGAATTACCAACTAGCTCAAGCAACCACCCTAGTTAACTTCATTTCTAGTACAATAGGCCCTTTCTCCTTCGTCTTTTCCCTGTTCCTCAGCAAGTCCTAGTGTTTTGGTTAGCGCTGTCTATGTCGTCTTCGCAGTCCTTGTCTTTCGCGCTCTACGTTATTTTTGATCATGAAGTACCAACTAGCTCAAGCAACCACCCTAGAAGCTACTGGCACTACGCACACTCTGCAAACATCCCAGACCGCTTTGAATATGAGGCGGGGGGTATGAGCCATTGCGTTGCTGAATGAACATGTTCCACGTCAGCTCTCTGAATTTTCTCTAATTGCGCCGATTATTCAACTCGGATCTTCAGGAAAGTGCATCGACCGGATGTGTGAACCTACGTGGACCACCGGGATACCCAATTCCGAGGTAGGCGTCCATTTCTTCGGTAATTAGAGCAGATTTTGTGACCCACGAAGAGCGCCCACCGGCCTCGGCTTCGGCCGAGGGAAGTGGTAGGCCTACTCTCAGGCCGCATCGAGCCGCCGCCAATTACCGACCAATCGCTAATTTGGCAAGCGGACAGTGACCCAATATGTCGACCGCTATGAGAATTGAGGTCGATGGCGAAGAAATTTCGTCGGATCAGCTCACGAGAGCCGAGGGGTGGAAAACCGCCGGCGAGAAGTTGAAGCAAAGGAGCCACGCAAGCCAAGATGGCGCCGAAGCCGCAGTTGACGTCAGCAACAGACGTGGCGATGACGTCTATGGCACCACCGACAAGAGCCTTAGTCACAGGATGAAGCGAGTAAAGAAGGGCAAGCTGCTCAAGGGCGCGAGGATGCCGGACCTCCCGCGCGAAAACGTGAAGATCATAATGCGGCCACGCGGCGGGCTTCAAGTGAGCGATGTGGCCCGGGTCGAAATCAGCCGAGCCATTACTGGGGCGGCCCAAGTCGATGCAATTGCAGCAAGCGAAGATATTATTTGTCCAAACCATCAACAGAACATAATCGTCGTGAGTACTTCGAAGAGGGAGCACGCCGACAAGTACGCCATGGTGAAAAGCATCGACATTCGAGGAACGGCACACGAGGTGAGCACTTACGAATCGGCGCCTCACGGAACAGTTAAAGGAGTGATACGAGGCATCCCGCTAGAAGACACCGCCCAAGAAATTCAAGACCTAGTGGTGCACAAGCACAACCCGACGGCGTTGCAGGCGAAACGAATTGACAAGACCAGATCCGTGGTGATCGCCTTCGAGGGACCCAAGGTTCCCAATTACGTGCGTTACGGGAACCTGCTCGTTGAATGTTCACTGCACCGCAAGCAGATCGACATCTGCTACCAGTGCGGCCGCGTCGCACACCGAATGGACGTGTGCCCCAATCCCCAAAATCGCATCTGCCGGGGGTGCGGCATTGGCAACCCGGACAAAGAGCACGCGTGCGTGCCCAAGTGCGGCCTGTGCGACGGCAAGCATCTCACCGCCGACCGGGCCTGTAAGGCAAAATTCAAGACGCCGTACGTGGTCCGGCGCCGGCGCTGGGAGCGGCGCCGGGCAATCGACGACAGTAGCCAAGAAGATAGAGGTCCTGCATGCCGTGCCCAACGCAGCACCTCTTCGCGGAGCCGTTCGAGAACGCCGGCCCGCAAGGGCAGCCACCAAAGCCGCCAACTATCGAGATCCCGTTCCCGGGATGGCCCAAACAGGGCCGACCAGGCGCCGTCGGCTGGCTCCAAGGACGGCCGCCGCTGGGAGACGATGGGAAAAGGAGGCAGTCGTAGCTCGAGCGGAAGACGCCGGGGATCCCGTTCGAGGTCCCGGACCAGGTCAAGAACCCGGGTCGAGTCCAACCAACGAGGGATACTCGCCGAGAAAAAGGTGGGCTGGACCAACAGGTCTTCCGTCGCTCTAGGGAACGACAGAGAGTTCCCACCCCTCAACGCTACCCCACCTCCCCCCTCTAGCCAAAACGCTGCAACACGCCAAGAGTGCGGAGAATGTACAGAGCTTAAAAGACTAATCGAAAGGCAAAACGCCCAGATTCAGGAACAGAATGTGCAGATAAGAGCACTCATGAGTAAAATAGATGCGCTAGCTAGCGGCAGCTCAGCGACTAAAATAACCAAAACGAGCACGGCGCGCGAGGACGCCAACGAGAAACGCAAGGTGCCGCGGAGGGACCCCCTCTCGCCCCGCCAAGAGCAGAGAGGAGAGGCGCAGCCCATGCCACAAGCATTGAATGTTCAAGAAGCGATGGACGCTGAAACCACAGCTGACTGCAAGACGGCAGCAGCGGCACCGCAGACGTCACAACAACTGCAACCGCCGCAAGAGGGCAAACTGGCAGCGATACTCGCAGCCATCAATCAAATTAACGAGAATCTCGACAATATGAATGCCAGGTTAGAGGTCTTCGAGGGTCAAATAAAGATCCTGTCAGTCAAGCACGAACGACTGGCGGCGAAGACAGCGACGATAACCGTGAAGAACAAGTTCGCAGCGCTAAGGAAAGAACGCGCCAATAAAGTCAAGGAATCGATCGCGTACCGGCGCGGTCGCATCAAAACGTCAAAGGAAGATGGCGCAGACGCCGAACAGTAAAAAGCAAGTCCGCGGGGGGGAAACAACGATCATTTACCAATGGAATTGCAGGGGCATCCGCACCAAGGAAGCCGAGTTACAACTTCACATAGATGGGCTCGACCAGAAACCGGATATGATCGCGTTACAAGAGACACACGGCAGACCCACACTCCCGGGTCACGTGACCTACACGGATCCGACGGAAGGCGGGACGGCGTTACTGGTGCGCACCAACATAGCAGCCACGCAGCACCTCACGGCGCAAAAGGGCTGCGAACACACGCTCGTCGAGGTTCACACAAGGACTATTGGCAGTGCCGGAAACCTGTTTGTGATGATCGCATACTGCAGGCCGTCACAAAGGCAGTACGACTTTGAGACAACAGTGAGCCAGGCGAAGAGGTTGGTGGGGAACCGGCCACTCCTGGTCCTAGGCGACTTCAACGCCCCTCACACTACATGGGGTTACAAATACCAATCTAAACGAGGCAAGGCTCTGGCAAAGGCAATGGAGGACCAAGAAATGGCGCTCCTTAATGAAGCGGGCGTCGTCACCCGAAAGGGAAACAGCGTCAACAGGGACACCACCCCGGACCTGTCGTGGATGGCGGGCTCCCTAGAAGTGGCCTGGCGGAACGAAGACGTAGACCTGGGCTCCGACCACAGCATCATAAGTGTAACGTTTAAGGGACCAAGGTACCGGGCTGCCCTCGGCAAAGCCCGGATCACCGACTGGGACCGAATGCGCAAGCACACGGACGAAGAAAACCAGACCTCCGGAGAAGACGCGGAGGATGGCAGACATCAAACGTACGCAGATTGGGCGCGAGAACAAAAGATCGCGCTCGACAGATTTACTCAAGAAGTTGTGACAACGATGCAGACGCCCTTCGTCGACGCCAAACTAGCACACATGTGGGAGGCGCGGCACTCGCTCACGCGAAGATGGAAGCGTCAACGACGAAACAAGAAGCTCGTCAAACGCATCGCGCTCCTCAACAAACAGATCGCTGAATACGCAACCAAGCTGTGCCGAGAGAACTGGATGAGTACGTGCGACGGGCTGCAGGGAAAGCTGTCGGCGCGCAATACCTGGTGCCTGCTCAGACACCTGATCGACCCGTTGAGCAGCAAGACCGCAACCAACCGCAACCTCACGAAAGTTCTGAACGCGTACGATGGCAACGGCCAACGGCTCATTGAAGACCTCAAGGCGATCTATCTCAAGACGGAGAGAGGGCGATTTCCGATACCGGAGGAGTACGGGGGACCGGAAAATCCGGCATTGGAGGAACCGTTCACCATCACGGAGTTATTAACAGCCATAGACGAGAGTAATAAGACGAGCGCACCCGGAACGGACGCCATTACATACAAGCTGCTCAATAACATGAGTGATGCGGCGGCACGCGGGCTCCTGGGTCACATCAATAGAACCTGGGAAAGCTCGAGGTTGCCCGCAGAATGGAAAGAGGCCGAGGTACGGTTCATACCTAAACCCGGCAAACCTCTGACCATCGAGAACATGCGCCCCATCTCGCTCACGTCCTGTGTGGGCAAGGTCATGGAACGCATGGTTCTCAGAAGACTTCAAGCACACCTGGACGAGACAAGTCAGATGCCGGCGACCATGTATGGATTCCGCCAGCACCTGAGCACCCAAGACGTCCTGATCCAATTACACGAACTAGTGTTTAAAAGAGCAACGAGGCACGCGCCCCGGGGTATACTGGCTTTGGACCTCAAAGGGGCCTTCGACAATGTATCCCACGGCAGCGTGCTCGAGAACCTGCGCAAGACGCGGTGTGGCCGCAAGACCTACGGCTATATTAAAGATTTCCTAACCAATAGAACAGCAACTATCCGGATAGGAAATGAACGGTCAGAGCCTGTGGAGCTCGGAGACAGGGGTACCCCACAGGGGTCTGTCCTGTCGCCTCTGCTTTTCAACCTAGCACTCCTGCCCCTGCCCGAACTACTCAATCAGATCGAGGGCGTGGACCACGCGTTCTATGCCGACGATATAACGGTGTGGACGAACCGCGCGGGATCCGATGCCTGGGCGGAGGAAGCCCTGCAGAGAGCAGCAACGACCGTCCACGAGTATGCCAGGACCTGCGGCCTGAGCTGCGCTCCACAGAAATCGGAGCTGCTCATGGTACAGCCCGGAAGACCAAAGAAAGAGCCGCCGCCGAACATAATCATCACCATCGACGGCACAGAGATCAAACCAACGCAGCAGATCCGGATACTGGGCCTGCTGTTGCGCAGCGACGGCAAGGCGCACGCAGCCGTCAACAAAATCAAGACCACATCCGAGCAAGTCCTGAGCATGATCCGGAGAGTCACCAACCGGAACAGAGGAATCAAAGAAGAAGACGCACTGCGCCTGGTGCAGGCATTCGTCGTGTCACGCGTAACGTACTCCGCCCCGTACCTCCAACTTGCGAAGGTGAACCGCGAGACGCTGAACACGACGATAGGGAAAGCAGTCAAACTCGCCATGGGCATCCCAGTCTACTCGTCAACGCAGAAGCTGCTGGAAATGGGTGCCCACAACACGGTGGAAGAGCTGGTGGAAGCACACCTATCCCAGCAAAGAGTAAGGCTGAGCCGGACAGAGCACGGTCGGGCCGTCCTACGCAAGATAGGATGGCAAATTGAACAGCTACCGACAACGGAGCCGCTCTTCACAACGTGGAGAGACATTATTAAAACCAAGCCCCTCCCCCGGAACATGCAGCCGGGGAGGAACAACGAGAGACGCTCTGCGCGGGCCAAGGCACTGGCTCGACAGCTGGAAGAGGACCCCGAGGTCCTCTACGCGGACGCCTCGCTTCCCAAGCACGGAACCAGAGCAACGGCGGTCGTCACCACCATTGATAAACTGGTCACAGGCGCGTCGATACGGAAGACGAATACAGCCGAAGCAGAAGAAGTGGCCGTGGCCCTCGCACTCGCACAACCGGGAGTGAGGACCGTGGTCACAGACTCCCAGACCGCCTATGCAAGCTACCGCAAGGGGAACATCTCTCCCGCGGCACTAGCGATCCTCACCAAATGCGAATCACCGGGACGGGCCGTTCACGAAATCACGCAAATGTACAGAAGCGGCAGATGTAGGCTTCCCCGTCCGCATCCGCAACTCAACCGAATGCAGCAAACGATCGTGCGACGCACGCAAGCGGGGTCACTAGCGCATCCCGTGCTCTTGCACAAGATGTTCTCAACAGAGCATGACACTTCATGCCCTTTTTGCAGACGGTCAAAAGGCACTCAAGCACACATCCTTGCAGAGTGCACTAAGCTCAAGAACCCCCCCCATCCCTACCCCCCACCCTCCCCAGTCCCAACCCCCCCGAGCGATGGGAGACCTTGTTGTCCAGCCCCGACCTACCGACCCAGCTCGCGCTGGCGGCTAGGGGCCAGGAACTGCTGGACGCATATGGGACCTGAGAAGAAGGTTCCACCCCATCTGGTGCCAGAGCGCACCAACCGTCCCTAAGGGCTCAGCACAAAAGTTGATTCTCTCTCTCTCTTTGAATATGAGGCCCGCACGGGCGCGCACTTTGGCCACGTTGCAGATCGCTTCCAAGACACACGAGCGCTGGCAACGCGTCCTTCGTCTTCGTTGTCGTAACGCCTTGGATTCGGACTCCCTGACGGCGAGGTCCGCACGTCGACGACTAGCCCGGCAGCGTTTTTACAATTGCCAGCTTCACGGCGTGGTACCGCCTGTTCTTCAGCCGAACGCACAACGCGCTCCTGCTGCCGTTCCTTCAACGTAGCCTGCTCTTCGGCAGAACGAACCAAACGCGGCTCTTCATCTGATGGCGGGGCCTGGACTGGTGTGAAACGGTGGGCGCGAGGCGTGCGAAAACGCGGTCACAACCTTTCCCTTCGCCGGAAGAAGGGGACGCATGTGATTGGATTGCGCCCGGAGTTACGTTTACTTATTCGCGGCTCTTCGTTATTGTAACGCCTTGGTTTCGGACTCCCTGACGGCGAGGTCGGCACGTCGACGACTAGCCCGGCAGCGTTTTTACAATTGCTAGCTTCACGGCGTGGTCCCGCCTGTTCTTCAGCCGAACGCACAATGCGCTCCGGCTGTCGTTCCTTCAACGTAGCCTGCTCTTCGGCAGAGCGAACCAAACGCGGCTCTTCCTCTTATGGTGGGGCCTGGACTGCTGTGAAACGGTGGGCACTAGGTGAGCGAACACGCGATCACAACCTTTCCCTTCGCCGGACGGAGGGGACGCCTGTGATTGGATTGCGCCCGGAGTTGCGTTTACTTATCCATGCGTAAAAAACCCCGCCCTAAATAGGGCGTATGATGAAACGACAGTGGCGGGGTTGAATGCTACTGTAATAAATACGACGAAAAGAAAAACTGTCAGCTGCTGAATCGGCTAGTGTGGTGCTCTCGCCACCCGGAGCTCGGTGGTTCAAATATCCAGCCCGACACACAGTTCTTATTTTTGCGCGGCCTGAGTTTTCTTTTTTTTGTACGTCGATGCCAACAACAATGCCGACACGAGTGGGGCATTACAAGCTTCGCTTAAAAAACAAGGAAAGTGCATGAGGAGAAAGAAAAAGAACGTGAGACCGACAGCCTCACGCCTGATTTAGTACGCGAGGCTTTGGGCCGAATGTTGCGCCTTGAAGAGCTTCATGCGCAGCTGCCATACAATAATAATGTAGGTGTTGATGCTGTGACCAGACAGATCGAGCTAGAGGCAGAACTTGAATTGTAAGCTTCGCCCCAACTAAACGCAAATAGTTGTTTTGTAAGGCTCTGATCGCTGTCACGATTTGATCGTGTTGCCTTCCGATGACTGTGTAAGTCCCACCGAGCTCAAGAATGCGCTCAGTAGCGCTCTTGTTGCCGATCTGCAAGTCACATGGAAAGACGCAAAGGCCAGCAAGTCTTAAGGTGGGCTGTGTCCTCATGAAGCTTGCCATCCTTCTCAGAGGCACACTCATTCGGTTTAAGAGACCAAAACCCTCAACGGATGGTTTCGTGCCATAGCTTGAAGGAGGCTGAGGTGTTATACCAGTGTTATACCCTTGTTACACAGGCAGCCTAAACCGCGGTTAACTTAACCGCAGTTACGCGTAACCGTGGTTCGTGCATGTTACGCGGCATACGAAACCGTGGTTATGCCTCTAACGTCGGTTACCGTCAACAGTGCTTGGCAACCTCAGTTTACTGGATAACCGAGAAAATGGACGCCTCCGTGGAGGAAGGCTGCACGCCGGGGCCGGCACGCGCAAAACGGAGTATCTGCTCAGCTGCAGCTACAGCGGGCCTCATTAGGCCTTGGGAAGACAACTTGAGTCACCTCCATGGCACGAGACGCAATGCAAAAGTATACGCTCCAATTACGGCGGATTTGAACGCCGGACTGCCGTCCGACGTAGAGCATTTTACAACAAAGGAAGTCCGGCTAAAGACAGAAAATTCGAACAAAAAGTACAGGTAAGTACAACGCAATGGCACAAATGGCATCTTTCACTGCTTGTCGCTGTATCTATTCGCAATTAACATGCGCCAGGAGCTGATTCTTTAACCGTTGAACGGAAAAGTGCACAGCTGGATGTTTTGCTCTTGCGCGAGGCCGCGTCAGAGTTGGGCGTGAGCTTAAGCTTCCTCTTATTAATGACATCGTCTTTGACCGCGGCAGAACAAGGCGTAGTACGATGCTGTTTCTGACAAAAAGGCGTTCTTTCACCCGTAAGGCGAAGCGGTCCTAGCGATAGCACATGGCCAGATAGGTTAAGCAAATTATTCACATGTGTTGCAACAATTTATATCGTGCTAACCAGTGATAAACTGACATGGTTGGTGTGGCGCGCATAGGCAATTAAACATATATTAGGTAATGACGTGGCAATTTATACTGCGATAACCAGTCGCCTACTGATAAACTGACAAGGTTCGTGTAGCGCTCACAGGTTGACGGAAGATCTGGCGTGCTGACAAAGGATACTTGCTGTCGTAGTTAAGATTATATAAAGGCGTATTTTTGCCTCAATTTTCACATATTTTCTCGTCTGATGTTCAGCAAGCATGCCTAGCTGTTCACAACGTGCGGATAATTCCTCAGTGGATTGAACGTGCACTAATATATATGTTTTATTTCTTTAAGAATATCAGGCGAGAAGGCACATCAACTGGATCACAAGGCACTGAGTGGGATCATTACTGGAGCCTAGAGAAGTTCTTGGGTGCCCTGGCGATTAACGACGACCTGTTGGTCGAAGAAAGTTTCCAGGTATCATGCGTTTACAAAGTTAGAATATCTTTACCCCCCTTTTACCACTCTGAATAAACATTGTAAGCAATCTCAGCTCGCAATGCGACACTATGCTTGCTGTATGACTAATTTTGGGTGATGTCCAGCTCAGGCAGCATATAAAATGGTACACCGAACATGTAGGGCGTCGAATTGCAAAATGTTGCTCAAAGTAGTAATAATATAATGGCTAGCATGTGACCAGATTCAGTGTAACTATGCCGTTAAAGTTTCAGCGAACCATTTTTGTGGCAAGGCATTGTTAATTCTCCCATATTCCCTTTGTTGAAAAGTGTGCACGCTTGCATGTGCATGAGTATTTATGATTGTATTACATGCTATTGAAATCTTATGAATGTGCTAGCTGATGTAGTGCAAGATCTACCTGAAGGGTCAGACCTGCTGGCCTCATGGGATGACACCGTCTATACTGAAGCTAGTTTGGACAATGAAAATGCCCAAGTCAGGACAGGAGTTCCAGCAACTTCATCCCTCAACATGGCCGCAGCGCCAGCAGCCTCAGGGAGGCAGACAAGCGGGATCGTATTGTAGAAGATGAGAGAGCCACAAGCAGTGGCGGAAGGCCTGCCATCTCTGTTTTGAAGCAGCTGCTTGACTTAAACAAGGAATAGGCAGCCACTGCTGCTAAAGCAGCCAGAAAATCCAGGAAACTCATGAAGCAACGGCTAAAGCTCCAAAAAGAATTGAATGCCACGGAAAGTACTATGGTGCAGTTATTGCAGCAACATTTTGCAGCAAGAGATAATAAATGACATAAATTGCTTTGCAGCAGTTTCTATTTATTAGCAACATAGATTCAAATAGTTGTAGTCACAGCAGCAAATTTATGCAAATGCCAAGTTAATAATTTTTGTTACAATATAAATTAACTTACAGAATTTCAAGATTTCTAAGATGAACAAATACAATGTTACGTTATTATTAGTAATGTAGACACATGCCCTACATATGACATACGGTTTGATGGCGCATACATTTCTTTCATGCTAAGTACGCTAATATTGCAAATAGTTCACCCATTGGGAAAACACGCCATGCACATCTGAAAATACAAAGAAATCACGGTACAAATATCATTGCCTGTCGAAACATTCGTACAGTTGAGCACACGAAAGTGCCCTAGGAGACTAAATTCGCAGGAACCTTTCGGCCAGAAATGCTGCTAGAGCATTTCGAACCTCTTCGGCACTTGCTCAAGACCGACTGTATGTGTGCTGTGGCTGAGGCCTGCTCTCATGGACTGGTCGAAAACGCTCAATCCAGTTTGTATCACATCTGTCACTCAGCTCTTCGCAAATATTGTGCAGCACGCAGCATGCACGGATGATGCGCCTCATATTGGCGATATCGTTTTCCACGCCTTCGTGCAAAATTCCTAATCGTGCTTTCGCACGGCCTAAGGCATTTTCCACTAGTCACCTAGCACTGGATTGGTGATGATGAAATGTATGTGTCAAAGAGCCTACATCCCCTGCTTGTGCAAATGGCTTCATTATTTCTTTCTGAAGCGAAAACGCCTGATCTGCGAGCAGGATAGGCGCAACATACACACCGTGGGACGCCTTTTTTTCCAGCTAGAACAAGGCACTTTATAATATCTTTTGGAGGAACGACCTGTGGAATACATCGGCATCATGCCTCCTTCCTGGTGTGCCCACATTTGTTACATAAATTTATAGCTGTGGTCTACCACAAGCATAAGTATCATACCGTACCACCCTTTGTAGCCGTAGTATTCGCAAGGTTGTTCTATGAGTGGACATATCTCTATGTGACAGCCATCTACAGCTCCCACATCTTGGGGAAATCCAGTCACTAATGCAAACCGCCTCTTGTGCTCCGTTAGCTCGTGTTGTTTGGGAAGTGCACAAATCGATGCTCTAGGTGATCAACGACGCCTTCGCTAAAGTCACGGAAGATAATGTTCACGCACGCACGGTTTACGCCGAATACGTTAGCTACCGCCGTGTCTTCCGCAGATGTGGCTAAGCGGCAAATCCCGATAGCTTTCCTTTTCACCAAAGGGGTGGCTTTGGATTGTTGGTATGCATGCGCCTCATTGACTCAAACGCACTTAGTACAAATGGGAATGCGGTCCGGCTCATTCTAAAATTTTCCCTGAAGGCTTCGTGTGAGAGATGCGGCTGTGTTCTCTCCTACCAAGATGAACCCCGTGGATACAACCACAGGCGCATTTCATGCGTACACAGTCGCGCACACACCACCATAATATGTTTAAGTCGTCTTTCTGCTTTTCGTCGCTCAGAATTCAGCATTTCTACTTCTTTTAAAATGTTATGCTCTCGGATGTACCGCTGTTGCAGCAGTGCCTGTTGAGCAGCGAAAGCAACCCATAAAGTGGCCTCCTCTCTGTCATTGGGTGCAGCATCGAAGGCATACTTGCTTAAAGGCATCGCAGCTCATACATAACCAATAACAATAAATTCGACGGAAACAAAGAAGCAGCTGCTCATACGTACAAGCGATGCGATTGTTGCAACATACCTGGCACCACTCGCCAGCAAAACGAGAGCAATATTGTAAGACTGTTCTTGCGTGCCGCCCAACGTGTGGCTATGCTTAATCATGTCGCGGAACGAACTAATGAAAGTTGTAGTTTTTGTCCCGATGGGTGCATATTTTTACATAAAAACATTTTTTACATATACTGTGTTTCCAATAGCTAACATAATTGGATACATAACTTCGCGCGGGTAATGACGGCGTTAGTTCGTCTATTCCACAGAAGATAGCGATTGTTGCCCTAACCGAGGACGCTGGCGCGCCGTGTAACATCGGCGAACCACGATTCACGATAACCGCAGTTAAATGCGGTTAACCGCGGTTCCTCGTAATTATAGTTATATCTGCTGTGTAACAACGGTATTAACAACGCCAACAGAAGTTTTGCTGGTTTTAAAGAGACCGTCATGAAGTCTCGCTGGATGATTTACTTCGTTAGAGAAACAGGTAAATAGCTCCAAAATATCTTTTCATCACTCTAATACCTGCAGAGAGGCAGATAAATTTTAAACTTCCTCAAACAGGTGTTTTTGGGGCAAGCTTGAGGACGTGAAAGCGTGTGAGGTTCGTCTATGGTTGCTGTGAGCAGATGAAAGGTCTAAAATTTCATTAGATATCACGCACTCCTGAAGGTTGTCAGGAAGCCAACACGGTCGGCGTGTTGTCCGTAAGTTACCCGCGTCTGACATGAAGTGCGGTCACATATGCTATGCTAATTGATTGATTGATTGAAAACATCTGTATTTGCAGAATATTCGTCGAACTCGTGGGTGGGCCGCCTAGACCGGTAGTCCGCTGGTTATTGCTGCTACGCTGGCCTTCCCCACCAGCCAGTGCTGACAGTCAGGTTCACTGCTGAGCAGAATAGCCTCCCACTGCTCTTCTAAGGGATTTGGAATGGGGTCAACTATGGGAATAAATTGGCATGCCCAGACCATGTGGTAGAGATTAGCTACCTCTCCACAGTGTGGGCATTGCTGGGAGTATAATGTAGTGTACCACTGGAGTAACTTAGCTGGCGTTCGGTATGTATAGTTTGTAGTCTCCTAAGGGCGTTCTCTTCTAACTTGTTGAGGGATTTATATAGTGTTAGGTACTCCTTCTTGGCTGTTCTGTATGGTGTTAGCTTGTCAGCGTGCACTGCTAAAGCAGTTAGGTCACAGCACCCTTCAAGGTCATCAGGGGGAGACGCCCGCTATTGAAGAGCTCGGGCATGCCTGTGAGCGGCTTAGTTTCCTGCTGGTAGTTCCAGGTAGCCGGGAAACCAGACGACTGAGGCTTGGCTGGGTGGATGCTTAATCAGTGACGACAGCCCTGACCTGTGAATTAATCCATTATTGAAGTTGTGACAGGCGTTCTGGGAATCAATGAGCACGTCGACGTATGGATTAGATGCCATAGCTAATGCAATAGCTGCTCCTCTGCGTGAGTGGGGTTGGATGTTTTAATCGAGGCGCAGTTCACCATCGATCTTGAATGCGTTGAGACCACAATAGTGATCACTCCATTCTTTGGTCCTGCTGCGTCCACGTGAAGGGTGTTAGGTTTCTCGTCCCATTTCTTCTGCAGGGCTTCCCGTCTTGCTTTTCTCCTTTCGATGTTATATGCGGGATGCATGTTCCGCGGAATGGGGTACACGTTGATGCGTCTCCTCATAGCACGTGGTTCCTTTTCCCTTTGGTCTATCGTATAGGGCAGAATAATATGGATCCTTTCCAGCAGATCTCTACCTGGTTTTGTGGGAGCGAGCCTATTGAGTTGTAGGGACATTGTGCTTCACACATATCTTTGAGGGTATTATGTACCTCTAGAGCCATGAGCTTTGCCGTTGGCGTGGAATTTGGTAGCCCCAGTACCGTCTTGTAGGCTTTCCTGATCAGTGTCTCCAACTTTTCAATTTCCGACCAGGAGAGGTTAAGGAATGCCGTCCCGTACATTATCCGAGAGATCACGAAAGCTTGCACTAAGCGGATAGTGTCCCTTTCCTTCATGCCACGGTGCTTATTTCTGATACGATGTATTATCCGGAGGATTTGCTCAGTGGATGTTGTAAGCTTCTTTATACTGGGGGTGTTCTGTCGCCCCTGCGGAATATACAGCCCTAGGATCTTGATCTCCGTGGGTTTCGGTACTGAGTGGTTGTCTATATTCACCGTGATGTTTTGGGCCATGGGTGCCCTCGGGTTCTTCAGGATGAGCCACACGGACTTTTCCGGCGAAGACTGGAGGCCTCTCCCTGGCGTACCGATCCACTGTGTCCGCTGCTGCTCCAAGACGGTCCTTGAGCTCGGCGTCACTCCCCGAGTTGCACCAGACAGTGATATCATCCGCTTACAATGTTTGTTTGATAGCCGGGATTTCGGAGAGAAGGCCTCGGAGATCTTCCATAGCCAAATTGAACAAAAGGGGTAACAGTACCACCCATTGCGGAGTTCCTCTCGGGCCTAGAGTGATAGGATATGATTTTATTCCACCGAAGTTTATAGTGGCTTGCCTTGCTGATAAGAAGCTTTTGATATAGTTGGAGGTTCGGGCGCCACAGTTGGTGTCGGCGAGGCTTTGCAGAATATTTTATGCCGAACGTTATTAAACGCTCCTTTCAAATCAAGTGCCAGGATGGCCCTTGTCTGTGACTTGGGAGGTTTCTCAAGGAGGTCTTTGTACAGGTACAAGAGCGCGTCCTGCGTCGATAGATGAGGGCGAAAGCCGAATTGAGTGTTGAGTAGGAGGTTGTTCTCTTCTAAGTATCTACTGAGTCTCGTGTTGATGGCCCTCTCTATGAGCTTCCCCAAACACGAGGTCAGCGATATCGGTCTTAGATTATCCAGTTTAAGGGGTTTCTTCGGCTTGTGAATAAACCGAACCTCGGCCGTCTTCTAGGATATTGGCAGCGTTCCTGTAGCCTAATGCTGCTCGTTGAAATATTCCACCAGCGAGTGATGGTGGCATCGCTGAGGTTAAATAAGAGCTTTTCTGTTATTTGGTCTGGACCTGGAGCTGCATTTTTTCTCATGAAAGCTATTTTTGTTTTGATTTCTTCTTTCGTGAGTGGGATGTCCAGCTTGCCATTCGGCAGCCCAGACTACTCCGGTTGTTCCACAATTTGGGCCGTGCACAGATACCAGGTCTTGAGCTTTTCCATCAACTCCGTCTCCGTACCCGGGATGGTGTTTACAATCTTCGTGAGCCTGTCTTTAGTGGCCTACTTTCTGCTGCTGGGGTCGATTAGGACACGCAGGAGCTTCCAAGTCTTTGACACACCTAGTTTCCCCTAAATGCCATCGCAACGCGTATTCCAGTTCTGTCTGGCCAAGGAAATGGCGTAGGATTCTGCCTTTTTGTTTATCTCCTCTATTTTTTTCTTGAGTTTGCGGTTGAGCCGTTGTCTTCGCCATCTATTTGTCAATGAGTGTCTTGCTTGCCATAAATGTAGAAGGTGTGGATCGACCGCTGGGCAACCTTCTGTCGTGCAGACCTCTTTCGTAAAGGCTTTCGAAGTTTGAGCCTCACCCTTAACCTATACCTCTAGGTCTGAATAGGGTTTGCAGTAGATGCCTGAGCCTGTCTCCAGCTATCCAAGTTCATAATTCTTGCGATACCTATTGATGAAGTGATCACTTCCCAGGTGCTGTTCAGTACGTAAATGGGAAAGGCTCGAAACTCCGCCTTGAAGGATCGCTGTTCTTGAATAATTTGTTGGTAGACCTCGCCTAAGGCAGGCAGGGCGCTAGGTACCTGATGTGTTTGGTTTTGAGGAGTCGGCTGAGTTACCGGCGTTATGCCTTAGTAGTTGTTTGCTTAAGCTCTTGGTTATAGATTTTTAATGCGCTGACTTGTTTTAATACTTCCTGCCTCTTTTTTGAGTGCTGCCAACTGCGTGTTATTGAGCGGGGAGGACGAGGGGGGGAGGCCACTCTGGAAAGCTCATCTTCGAGTCTGAGAGCTGACCCAAGGATGTCTTCTTCAGCGCCCCGGTGGTCTTCGTGAGGTTCTCGTTCCCTTGTCATTTAGCTGCCTCCATGTGACTGGCCTTCCGGTTGGAGCCGGTTGCCAGGCGTCTCGAGCTCGAACGGCCACGAGAAGTGGAACGAGAGTGGCAGACTGATGACCTCGCCGTCGCTGTGCAGGCTGTCTCTTCTGTCTCGGCCTGCTCCTACCTTCTTCATCTTCAAGTTCCGTTGTTGATGCCGCGTTTGATGGCGTGACACTAGCGTTCTTGTTCAGCGGTCTGTGGAATTTCTCCTTGCAGTCGCTTGCATAAGTCTTGTACGGACCCTTGCACAGCGCGCAAATGGGTGCGCACTCGTGCGTCTCATCTGGACTCGGCGTTCTGCAGTTCTGGCAAGCAGCCCTCTTTGGTTTCGGGCAGACGTCTGCTCGGTGACCTGGCATTCC
Source organism: Dermacentor variabilis (assembly GCF_050947875.1). Lineage (NCBI taxonomy): Eukaryota > Metazoa > Arthropoda > Arachnida > Ixodida > Ixodidae > Dermacentor > Dermacentor variabilis. The sequence goes on from NC_134571.1 coordinate 172,780,628, forward strand.
ACAGTTGATGCAAGCCGCCCTCAGTTTATATAGCCGCACTCATATATTCCAGCCATGGCAGTTGTCTTCCTTCGGGAGATCCTGCGGAGGCATCAGCCGCTGCTGGGAGGTTGGTACATGACCGAAGTCCATCTCCGTCGGGTCGTAGCCTCTTAGGGAATTCATAGTAGTCGTGGTAGTTATGAGTGAAGCGGGAGCACTCACCGGAGAACGTCATTAGACCCAGCGTTGCGCGAACGTCATCCGGCGCATCCACGGGCGCACCTGCGTGTCCGCTGCGGTGAGGCACCCTAACCACTCGGCCGTTAGGGTTAGCGCTCTTCGCGTGGTGCCGAGACATCAGACAGGCTTTAGCGCCGAGAATATAGCACTCACAAGCTCACTGGTGGTACCAGACGATGTCTGGCGTTGAAGGGAGCCCGCGGATGGTAAATATACGGTGATCCAATATTGTAATCCACCGTAATCGCAGATTGTCAACGGAGCCTATGTGGGAATGTGGTAACAGAAAGCTTATTCTTTGGTCTACAGCGGAGCAACTTGACTGTGTAAAAAAGCTGAAAGGAAAGAAAAACCTGTGAAATTCGAAAACGCTGTAAGGTTTCGCGTTTCTCACGCACATGCCTTCGGAAGGCGCATTCTCATCAGGCAAGTGAACCCCAAGGTTGCATTAAGATACAGGTGCTTAGGCATCAGTCTATATGCTATGTGAACGTGGATCGAGTATTTGTCAGGTATAAGAAAAGTGGCGTCTTCGTGGGGTGTTGTGTCACAGCAGGGAACATAATTAAACAAAATTATCTATGCTGTCCTGACCCTCCCCTCTTGACAATCCTGACAACGTGCCGTTCGGATTTCTTCCACTTGCATGGAAAATATCAAAAGCCAGTCTGTATAATCTACAAACTAAGGCCTAAATCAAAAGTTCAGATGATGTACTATAACAATGCTATACTTGATTTCTTCGTAGTGGCAACTGACTACGTTATGCTACACAACTGTTACTGTTGTTCCTGCTTCTGTTACTACTACGGTCATGTATCCTGTTTTAATAACATCAGTAAGTGTTTTAGTACCGTCACCATGTTAACAACTTTCGAATGTTCTGTTTATAATGAAAATGGGGTGTCGAGAAGTGATGGCAACTATCATTTCATGTTCTGACAGTATTTTCCGAAAGACTTAAACGTTACAGTAGCCGTACACTCAGTGTGAGCAAGCTGCTAATTTCCGCAGACCTTGTAAATGATCTGTGTCAGTTTAACGGCAATGTATATGTCTAGCGTGGGTCATGTTGTGAAAAAGCTTTGTTGCTAAGACTGTTCGAGTGTTTTGAATTAGCACAAGCGATCGTCTTGTGTAGCCTTCAGAATTGCTTCATTCCCTATTCACTTCTTGAAGGGAAGGTTAATGTGGTGAAGTACCAAGAGACGCCAGGACGATGATGAAGTGGCATCAAAATCATGGACGCAGTGTGATGCGACAGCTAGCCCGCGTACCGTGTCGGCGCCATAAATTGGACCGAATCTCACGACGTACCCGCGGCAGGAAAGCTTGAGCGTGTTTGTGCACGCGCTCGAGCTTGGAAGAACGAGGTGGCCGTTGTCGCACATGGAGAGAAGAGAACAAAGAACATAAACACTTACGACTAGCAAGCGCCCCAAGAGAGCGCTCTACGAATCAGGAAATAGTATGGATCTCCCGTATGCCTACGGGCAAAATAGATTCGTTGAAACTGATACTAGCCACAATCTTAAAATTGGGTATAGTGTATGTTCGCAATGGCTTACCACAACACACCATACGAACCAGTTTTGAACTGAACCTGATTACAAGTGCCGTCTGGGCCGAACTGCCGAGATAGGGAGCGAGCTAGACGCTGCCGGCTTGGTCACGCCATGTGGCGCCATCTCTCGAGCCTCGGAACTCACGGACCACTGCCGTTCAACAGGCAACCCTGTCTCAGCGCCAAAAGTTGACAAGGAAGCATATGGTGCCCTGTACCTGCCTTTTGAACACCGCTATTTTAATTGACACATAATCTTCAGCGTACTACAAGGTAGATAACTTGATTGATATCGTCTCAGAATAACAACAGATGTTAAAGGGGCCCTGAAACAATTTTTATCCAAGAAATGTAGTCAAAGTTAAATAGGCTATTTAGGAAATCCTGTGCCACAGAAGTGCTTCAATGGGTTCAGTAGGAGCGAAGTTAGTGACAATAAAAGATTGTCAATGCTTTGCACTGCGAAGGATACGGCGTAGCGGGCCCTATCCACAATGCTCCGCCTACTGAATCTCGCCGTGGATCGCAGGTCACATTTTATGTTATACGTTAATGTAGACACCACCATTTTCGATTTAGGCGCCTACGGAACAGCAAGCGCGGTTGTCCTCAGAGAGCCGCATTTCGCTCAGCGAGCGGACTCGTAGCGGCACATCGCAGTGGCCGTGGTATATACGCTACAGAACTAGCCGCAGCTGCATGCAGCTGTAGCGCGTATGTGCAGACTTCGTTTGCTGCACGACAGGACTTGTTTGCACGCTCGCGCTCATATGCCGTGCTACATGGTGTCTGAAAGTGTTACATGGTGCGGACCGGCTTTGGCTATCACCAGCTTCATCGATAGTAGGCACATCCAACTTACACATTTTGGAGCGCTGTCAGTAACACAATACAAATCGAAATCTGCCATATCTTCCAGGCCCACAAGCAGTGAGTCGGCAGTTACGCCATCTGTCCCTCACAGTGGTCGCAGCTACTGCTGCTCCACCAACCGAGCACAAGGGAGTATCAACCCCGAAGGTGGGCGCAGCCGAGACTGCCCCAACCCCCCCGGCCTCTTCCAGCGCTGGCAAAAGCCGGCGCAGCCAAATCCCTCAGGGAGCCCCATCGACCTCCGGGCTGGTGGGCGCAGGGGCCTTGCCCTCCAAGGCGGGACTCTCCCGGGAAATTTCTCGCTCGCAAGAGCACGCGTCCGGCGCCTCACAAGAGGCAATCAACACTACACCTACCCTCAAGGCGCACCAAGCGCCTAAGGAGCGGCGAGGTTCCCTGGAACGCTTCAAAACGAGCGAAACCCCGGTTACAGGGCCTCGAAGGAGCTCTGGAACCTAATCTCTGACATCTCTGTAATTATTACTACTGTTTCCGTATACACAACACCTATTTACTTCCAACATGGATACACCAATAATTCAATGGAACGTCAGAGGTCTTCTTAGGAACCTTGATGACGTGCAAGAACTTATCCAAAAAGAAAATCCAAAAGTGCTCTGTCTACCGGAAACACACTTAAAACCACAACACACAAACTTTCTCCGACCGTATGTCAAGTTTCTCAAAGGTCGCGATGATGCTGTCGTACCATCAGGCGGTGTTGCCATTTTTATTCATAAAAGCATTTCATGTCAGCGTTTGCAGCTACAAACGCCCCTTGAAGCAGTGGCGGTTCGAGTTGTTCTCCTAAATAAACTCGTTACGATTTGCTCGATCTACGTACCCCCATACTACAAATTAAACAAACATGAATTTCAGTCATTCATAGACGAACTGCCAGAACCTTATGTTGTTCTTGGCGATTTCAATGCGCACAGCTCCCAGTGTGGCGATTCTCGTATAGATGCGCGAGGTCGTCTTGTTCAACAGTTCCTTTTTTTCTTGTGCTGCGTGCCTTCTGAATAAGGAGGAACCCACATATTACTCTCTAGCAAACAGAACCTTTTCTTCAATTGATCTCAACATAATTTCTCCTTCTATTCTGCCTGAACTCGAATGGGTAGTTACAAAGAACCCTTACGGAAGCGATCACTTCCCCATACTACTACGAACACCTAAAGAAAACGAATATCCACCACAGGCACCTCGGTGGAAGATTGAGACAGCTGATGGGGATAAATTTCGAACTCTTACTGGTATCTCATGGCATGAAATCTCCTCGTTAGAAATTGATGCTGCTGTGGAGTATTTTATAGCCTTGATAATAGATACCCCATCTAAATGCATATCACAAGCAAACGGCGTGTCCCGTGGTGGAACGACGATTGTAGGATTGCTCGTAAGAAACAAAACAAAGCGTGGGGGTTGCTACGTGCCTCCCCCACTGCGGATAATCTGATAAACTTTAAAAAAGTAATATCCCAAGGCAGGCGAACCCGCCGACAGGCATGAAGAGAGAGTTGGAAAACGTTTTTATCGGGTATCAGCTCGTATACAGATGAGGCCAAAGTCTGGAACAGGCTTAGTAGGATAAGAGGGCAGCAAACATACTCCCTCCCTTTGGTAAACAAACAAGGCGAGACCTTGCAAGACCAGGCAGATTCACTTGGGGAGCACTTTGAGCGTGTGTCGAGCTCAATCAATTATTCCCCGTCCTTTCTCAAACATAAAGAAATAATAGAACGTAAGCCAATCCTACGAAAATCCACGCAGAATGAACCGTATAACCGGCCTTTCAGTATTGCCAGTTCAAAGCTGCCTTGAAAACATGCAAAAACCCTGCATCGGGACCTCCCAGAGTCATGTATGACATGATCATAAACCTACATACTGACACACAAGTTACACTACTTACACTATTCAACACTATTTGGGCTTCCGGATACCTCCCATCCACATGGAAAGAAGCGATTGTGGTTCCTGTTCTGAAGCACGGAAAAGACCCTTCCTTGGCGGCAAGTTACCGTCCAATAGCTCTAACTAATTGTCTGTGTAAGCTTTTTGAAAAAAATTATAAATCGCAGACTTATACATTTCCTTGAGCTCAACAATATGCTCGATCCTTATCAGTGTGGATACCTAAAAGGGCGGTCGACAACCGATCATCATGTGCGCATTGAAGGAAATATCCGCGATGCATTTATACATAAACAGTTTTTCCTATCGATATTCCTCGATATGGAGAAGGCATATGACACGGCATGGCGTACGGTATCTTGCGAGACCTGTCGGAAATTGGCATCCGTGAAAATATGCTGAACACAATTGAAAGCTATTTGTCAAATCGTACCTTCCGAGTCAAAGTCGGCAATGTACTGTCACGTCCTTTTACGCAGGAAACTGGTGTATCCCATGGAGGCGTGCTCAGCTGCACTCTCTTTATCGTTAAGATGAACACGCTACGTGCTTGACTGCCACCGGCCATTTTTATTCTGTATACGTAGACGATATACAAATAGGCTTCAAATCCTGCAACCTCACAGTATGCGAGAGACAGGTACAGCAGGGCTTCAACAAGGTTTCCAAGTGGGCAGACGAAAACGGATTTAAAATAAACCCCCCCAAAAGCTCTTGTCTTCTTTTTACTAGAAAGAGAGGCCTGGTTCCAGATCCTTGTGTTCAACTGTGTGGACATCAAATACCTATCAACAAAGAACACAAATTTTCAGGTATTATACTAGACTCCAAGCTTACTTTCATACAGCACATTAAATATCCTAAAGAAAAATGTCTAAGGACAATGAACTTACTTAAAATTCTATCCCACTCAACATTCGGTAGCGACAGCAAGTACCTGATGAATGTTTATAACAGCCTAATTCGATCACGATTGGACTATGGTGCCGTCGTATATAACTCTGCCGCTCCGAGCGCACTAAAAATCCTAGATCCTGTCCACCATCTAGGTATCCGTTTAGCCGCTGGCGCTTTCAGAACAAGCCCGATTGAAAGCTTATACGCGCAATCAAATGAATGGCCCCTCCATCTACAAAGAACTTACATCAGCCTTACATATTTCCTAAATATACACTCCAATCATCAACATCCACGTTTTAACACTGTTAACGATATGACCTGCACTAAACTTTTCCATAATCGCCCATCTGTAAGAAAGCCTTTCTCGCTTCGAGTGAGGGAGCTTAGTGATGAGATACATGTTCCACTCCTCGAGCTTCCCCTAATGCATCCAACCAAGTTGTTACCGCCATGAAAGTGGCAGGTGATAGAATGTGACATATCCTTTTTAGAAGTAACAAAACACGCACCAGAGATCGAAATACGAACTCATTTCCTAGAACTACAGCACAAGCACTCCTGCACAGAGTTCTACACAGACGCTTCGAAGTCCAATGCCGGGGTGTCGTATGCTGCCGACGGCCCAACTTTCTCAGAATCCGATGTACTACAGCCTGAAAAAGTATATTTACGGCCGAGGCCTACGCATTACTGTCTGCTGTGAAGCATATAAGAAAATCAAAACTTCAAAACTCAGCTATATATACAGACTCCCTAAGGGTCGTGAAGGCCCTGATGTCACTCTATAGACACAAAAATCCAGTACCTAATGAACTATATTCCTTCTTGTGTAAAGCGTACAGATTTAACCAGCATATCATTATATGCTGAGTGCCTGGCCATAGTAGCATCGAGGGTAACGTTCTGGTGGACGAGATGGCCACGTCAATCGCATTGCAAGCTGCTAACCCTACCGCTGCGGTGCCTGTCACAGATCTGAGACATTTCTTGCGAAGGAGATTGCGAGACCACTGGCAACGCATGTGGGACGCGGAAACGGATAATAAGCTCCACCTGATAAAACCACAGTTAGGATTCTGGTCCCCTACTACAAAATCGCGCCGAACAGGTGTCCTATTCTGTCGTCTCAGAATAGGACACAAGTTTGGCACCCATAATTTTCTACTCACCGGAAGTGAGCCTCCAACCTGTGGTAGATGCGGGGAGAGGCTGACCGTACTCCGCGTCCTCCTGGAGTGTCGGGAAGCCGAATCTGAGAGAAAGAGACATTTTTCAATAGCGTACCGACAGCACATTCCTCTTCATCCCGCAATGCTTCTTGGTCCAGAACCACTTTTTAATACAGACACAGTCCGAGGTTTCCTCAGAGATGCGGTCTTACATGTTATTAGTCCCATGCAGTCGTAGCGCCTCCTCTCTCCAGAGGATGCGACTGCGATAATTGTTTTGCATAGCACATGCCTCCAGGCCCTTGAGTTTCAAGGGCTCTAAGGAGGCAGCATTGCTCTAGCATTTCTTATAATTTGATATATATTACCTATCCTATCATTCCTTTTAAATGCATCTAAATGTTCATAGTACAAGTCATACGTCATCGCCATAATTTTATTGTACAGATTTTACGCACTTTAGAGCGTATATTTTAAGGCCCCTTTACAGCCACGTCACACCAACTTCATAGTAATCGTAATTACACTGCAAACTCTTTAGCACAGACATGGCGCTCTTTGGCCATACCTGGCCCTTGCGCCAAAAAACCCCATACACCATCATCATCATCATATAGTGCACTGATCTGGCAATAGCAGTGTAACAGTAGTATTACACTACATAAAATTGAACGCCATAGAAGTGAGCATCATTCTAGGTCATCCTACACCTACACAGACTAAACAGAAAGCAATCAAAGCAGCATTTGCAGTGGAAATTTGCAGACTACAACATCCTCAACACCTACATGGATTCACCAGAATCAATATCGGCCTGTACATCACACAATATCGTCAGGAAAATCATGTGATTGACACAGGACTTGCAAGCACATTGCAAAAAGTTAAAAAACATGTTACATAACCATGCATATATTCCAGGACACAAACAGGCTTATGAGCCCGACATAGAAATTGAGAACGAGACGAGTTGGTGTGTATTCATTTTAACAAAAGCGCAGCAGATAGACAACCAACAAGAACGAAGCGCTGTTTGTCTTCACTTCGCTCTTGTCTATTGTAATACTGTTACACTATAGGTAATCGATTCACGAGGCTGCACTGGACAAGAACGATACCCCTGGCCAAGGCCGTGATTTCACATCCAAGTCTGCGTTCGTGCACATACACACAGACACACACATATATGTTGCAAGGGTTCATAGCATAAAACAGTATCAACAAGATGACACTAGAGACGGATGAGGGCTAACTTCCAACTAAGGTTCAGGGCAAAAATGTGGCGATTTATACAGTTTACCAGAAAGAAAGACAGCTTTGAATGCCAGATATAAATGGGTGCTTGATGCAACCAAACATGTTTAAAAACGCCACATAAAGGAAATACAGAAAAATTCCAAGTGCAGGAAACAAAATTGTAACAAGCGCCAATCGTGCATGCCAGTACCTTTCAAGAAACACTCTTCTTATTCCTTTAGACAGACTGTCAGCTTGCTTATGCAAGCACACTCTAAGAAAAAAGAAACAAATTACTTGGAAGGTAGCCGAATGCGCACTTGGTTATCACAATGTTTTGTCCCTGGACTTGTACGTTGATTTGTATTTTCTCTCTTTCCTGTTTTTAATCATGTTTGGTTTCATCAAGCACTAGTTTTTTTTCAGGCTTTCTTGCAGTACTACTTTCAGGTAACCTTTATAGATCACTACATTTTCCCAATATACCTTTTACATAGATGTTAGCGTCCCCTATTCTTACTGCTTCACAATGTATGCTCTTGCACCATTTACCAAATAAAACATATATAATGTGCACAGAATCATCATAAGGGTCATTGAAGTGACTTGTTGCAGTCTGAAAAAAAATAAAGGATAGCCTGGCTGCAAACGGCGCCAACGAACACATAGCGCGCAAAGAAGACTGAGATGATATAACAACTGAAAGTTCAATGTACACGCCGAGTAAATGCTGGCTGCCAAGCAATAAACACAACATAGGCAAAGAGGAGAGGCAAAAATTAATGTGTATTTCCTGACGAGGAAATGCATCCACTTCTAACGGAGGCCATACTAACAAGATTCTCCTAGTGCCTTTGCATCTACAGCATCCATAATTTCTAGGCAGCCGATCTGCACAGAATGCTAGCTTCTTCCTCTACTAGGTATGCTCAGCTGTCGAGAGTGCATTGCAGAGGAAGAAGCTAGCATTCTGCGGAGAAAAGCTGTCTAGAGAAATTATGGAAGCTGTAGATGCAAAGACACTGGGAGAATTTCACGTCAGAGTGGACTCTGTTACACTTTCAGAGATGGATGCGTTTCCTGTTGGGATCTGTATTGACACACATCAGTTTTTGCTTCTCCTTTTTTGTGTAAATTCGATTTATTGCCTGTTAACCAGCATTGCTCGGCATATTCAATAAACTTTCGTTTGTTAGTGCGTCTTAGGAGTGTCTTGGTCTCTAGGAGAAAGGCGTTCATTCTTTTTACAGTGAAGCTGTATATGCGTAGGCGAAACACTCGTCGTCTGACCACAGAAACACTACTGCAAGGGACAGAGAGAATTTTTGTGTGTGCATGTGTGTGAGCGAGATAGTGTGTTCGTGCGAGGGAGAGACTGTGCTTGTATGCGTGTCTGTGTGCGAGGGAGAGAGAGTGAGAGAGAGAGAGAGAGTGTGTGTGTGTTTGTGTGTGTGTGCGCGCGAGGGTGTGTGTGCTTTTTCAGGTGTGCGTGAACATTTGCCTGCTTAACCTATCCTTCGAAACAAACGCAATGTAGAGATCATTTAAACCCATATTTAAATCCAAAAGAAAAAGACGATTGATACTCCATTTATAGCCTTATCTCTTTCTGAAAGCGAAACAGATAAAAAAAGAAAGCGCCTGTGACGTCAGTATTGCCGCGCTTGATTGGCATGGCCCTGTGAAAAGCTGCTAAGCGGTTTACATTCACTATCTTCCTTCTGTCGGTGGCAGCGCAATGTCTTAATGGCAATGACGTGTTAATCTGCATAACCATTGAATTGTCTATCGTTTCTGTGACCAAGCCATCTTTGGGCAGCGCGCATTCGCCGCTACCTTCACATTTCAAATTTGTGAATTTGAGGAATCTAATCGGGAGCGCCGACAATCTTCTCGCACACCTTTTGTGATGTACGGTGGCGCTGAGGTGTTTCTTGCACAATGTAGCAGATAGGATTGTAAAGGCAGAGGTTCACGTTTGGGCCCGTGTGTTCTAATTTCATGAACTTGAATTGTGCCAAGAAAACCAGTCCGTCCGTCCGTCCGTCCGTCCGCGCGTCTGTCCGTCCGTCCGTCCGTCCGTCTGTCTGTCTGTCTGTCTGTCTGTCTGTCTGTCTGTCTGTCTGTCTGTCTGTCTGTCTGTCTGTCTGTCTGTCTGTCTGTCTGTCTGTCTGTCTGTCTGTCAATAAATCATACGCTGACCCAGAGACCGTAGTATTCTACCTGCTTGAGCCAATAGATATGTGCTCAGACAGACAGACAGACAGACAGACAGACAGACAGACAGACAGACAGACAGACAGACAGACAGACAGACAGACAGACAGACAGACAGACAGACAGACAGACAGACAGACAGACAGACAGACAGACAGACAGACGGACGGACGGACCGACAGGAAGACAGACACACGGACAGACAGACAGACAGACCGGCTCGAAATGGCTGAACTATAGGCCAATATTGCCTTAATAACATATAGGCAATTTACCTTAATAACAACTGCCTCGGGGAAAACATTAGGTATTTCTATTCGTAATTCGTAACAGACGGGGCAGTGCGGACCAGATTAGATTAGGGTTGGGACAGAGAATACCGAAATTTTAGGATGAGTGTTTTGTGGCGAAATAGGTTGATTGTCTAAGGTTAATACAATAAATGCATCGGTTTGACGAGCAAAAACGAAAATTTCATTGTGTGGTGCGTTGTAGTTTCCTGCTAGTAACAGCGCAAAATGTAGACAAGAGACGAGACAAGAAGACACCACAAGCGCTGTCTAGCAGGATGCAAAACCAACAAGCCTAAGCTGCTGTTCTAGCGAAAAGTTGTAGTTTCCGCCACCGAATAATTATGACCGCTTCGAGCTTCTTTCTAATTTCACACAATGCATGGTGCACGAGCATTCTTGGATTTCACCCGCATCAAAATGAGCATGCCGCTGCACGCAATCGATTCCGCGCCCTCGGGCTTCCCAGCGTAGCGCCAGTCAATGCGTTAGGGTGGCTAGAACTGGGAGGTACGCAAACTGACCTCTCCAAGCTTGTCGGGAAGCGCGATCTCTTCGCAGTGGCAGTATCACCGGTGGCACTGGACACTATAAAGCAGTGAATTGGAGTTTAATCTATCCTGCATGCGTAAAAGACAAATGGCACAAAAGAAGGTCTACACAATGACGCATGCATACAACATTCTTCTATTAGCAGAGAATGCAAGATGTTTGCGGCGACTTGCGAACATTTGGGGGCCACGCAGCGACAAATCTATGTCTTCAGTTTAGCACCAAGAAATGGAGAATTAGGACCGTTTTTTTAAAAGGCGACTAATTACGCGGTGCCATTTCAACAGCATTGTCATACCCATAGTCAAGCAATGTAGATACCTGTGCCTATAATCAACACAGGGTAGACTCACTCAAGCACTCACCAAGATAATCTGAAAAAAAATGTGGAAGCGGAATACAACAAAAATCAAATATAGAGCGCTTTGGGGCCACAATAATTATGAGTTGATGCATGGAATCTGCAAAGAAGTGATCGCGCTAGCAGTCACGTTTGCAAATTACCTTCTCTGCTAACTATCGTATCTCTAGTCGGGGCTATTTAGGGCACACGGTGAAACCAAAAATGACGCATTGCAGGGTGACGTGGGCTCTGGCTGTTCTGAAGTCAGAGAAGAGCAGATCAAAATTAGTTTTGGAGAAAGAGACAAAGAACGTGGATCAAAATAAATGGGAGGCTTAGGTTAACACGCATATATACCCAAAAACCGTGGATGCAGAATGGAGGAAGAGGACAAGAAAGTTGGCAACCAATACACGGTAATTGAACTAGGAGTCATCAGAAGGGAAGGGAGAAACGGAGAGAGTCAATCGAATGAAAAATATTGAAAAAAATACTGTGGAGAATTACTAGAACCGGAAGAAAAATTAGAAGGGAAAACCGAAATGGCAGTGCCTTGCTATTCCAGACTCGAGCAGGTTGCCTACGGACAAAACCATGTCGAAGCAAATATTCCCAACTATATGAGCCGCATGTATGCTGCAGTCAAAATCCGAAGACCACTCAGCACATCCTTATGGAATGCGAAGGCATTCACCAAGTGCGCCCCGTAGGTAAAGTACAATTTTCCGAAGCGCTTGAATTTAAAGTGAACGGCAGCATCAACCGGTCAGCCGTCGATATAAGAAATAGGCGTTTGAGTATTGGTGGGGAAAATGAGGGAAGAGATTGATGCGACCAGATCTGTTGCAGGCCTAGGTAGTGACACGAGGTAGAGTAGGTATGACAAAAGAAAGATTAATGAACTGTATACAAAAAATGCTCTAATGAAAAACATGTCAAGCATACCTGATAAATCAAGCAGGTTATTTAACTATTTTTCACCACCCAATTTCAAAGGGTATGCCAATAAATCATCGTCATCATCATTGTAAAGCACCAAATTTAAACGGTAAGGGATTTTCTTAGATGGCATCGGAATGGCAACGACAGAGCGAATGTCATCCGCAATGTTTGCACGCGCAGGTTTTTTGAGAGGAAGCAAGAACAGAACGAGCGTATATGCGTGGCACATTTTGAGCGTGCATGTGTTTCTACTTGCGTTTGCGTGTGCGCGCGTGTTTGTGTTTCCGTATTTCAAGCAGCGTGCGAAGGAGCGCATGAGCGAGCTAACGCTCGTTTGTGTACGCGAGAATTTCCGCGTGCGTGCGTAATTTTTGGGCGTGTGTGTATGGGCGTGTGTAAATGTGTATCGGGGCGAACGAGTGTCGTATCTGTGTGTCCTTATCGCGAGACTGGCCGCTTGAGGCACATTTCTTGTATTCGCGGGATTCTTTCAACCTCGGAAACACACATTTATGTTGCACCTATTGACTATTAGAAAGCTGCATAGGGATTTTTTCATGTTGCTCTACAATTTTGCCATTCTCACTTTCATCTGATTACAATATTTGAGAAGTTGAATCAATTATTAACACTAATTCTCTGATTAGACCGATTGAAAAAAAAATATTCATAGTATCGTCAAGCGACGGCAAACAACACTACCTTGGTTCTGTCTAACTACGTTGCATTTGCATATTTTTATTCTTGGCTAAAGTTAATTGTTGTGTTCATATAGCAGGTTGTGGCCAAGTACTGCACCAGGGTGGTCAATCCTGCTCTGGTGAGGGAGTGCGTTACCGGTTCTGGTCACCGGGACCAGGCCACACTCCAGGCCTGTTTGAACACGCGGTTTTTTTTTTAATCCGGTGGAAAATTGCCGGCACCGGGATTCAAACCACGGACCTCGTGCACGCGAGGCGGGTGTTCTACCTCTACGCCACCACTGCAGACTGAACACAACACAACAGATGCAGATGAACACAACAATCAAACCCCGGCCCTCAGTCCCCAGCAGCTGCGAAGGAACTGACCACGGCGGCGGTCAGACCTGCGACGCAGCAGAGGGTGCTAAGAATCACTGGCTCCGGACAGGCCGCCATTGAAATATGAACCTGGCAACGTTTAACGCTAGAACGTTATCTAGTGAAGCGAGTCTAGCAGCGCTATTGGAGGAATTAGAGGGCAGTACATGGGATATAATAGGGCTCAGTGAAGTTAGGAGGCCGAAAGAAGCCTATACAGTGCTAAAAAGCGGGCACGTCCTGTGCTACCGGGGCTTAGCGGAGAGAAGAGAACTAGGAGTCGGATTCCTGATTAATAAGAATATAGCTGGTAACATACAGGAATTCTATAGCATTAACGAGAGGGTGGCAGGTCTTGTTGTGAAACTTAATAAGAGGTACAAAATGAAGATTGTACAGGTCTACGCCCCTACATCCAGTCATGATTACCAGGAAGTCGAAAGCTTCTATGAAGACGTTGAATCAGCGATGGGTAGAGTGAAAACTAAATACACTATACTAATGGGTGACTTTAATGCCAAGGTAGGCAAGAAGGAGGCTGGAGACAAGGCAGTGGGGGAATATGGTATAGGCACTAGGAATAGCAGGGGAGAGTTATTAGTAGAGTTTGCGCAACAGAATAATATGAGGATAATGAATACCTTCTTCCGCAAGCGGGACAGCCGAAAGTGGACCTGGAGGAGCCCGAACGGCGAGACTAGAAATGAAATAGACTTCATACACTGCGCTAACCCTGGCATCATAAAATATGTGGACGTGCTCGGCAAAGTGCGCTGCAGTGAACACAGGATGGTAAGAACTCGAATTAGCCTAGACCTGAGGAGGGAACGGAAGAAACTGGTACATAAGGAACCGATGAATGAGTTAGCGGTAAGAGGGAAAATAGAGGAATTCCAGATCAAGCTACAGAACAGGTATGCGGCTTTAACTCCGGAAGAGGGCCTTAGTGTTGAAACAATGAACGACAATCTTGTTAGCATCATTAAGGAGTGTGGAATGGAAGTCGGTGGTAACTCCGTTAGGCAGAATACCAGCAAACTATCGCAGGAGACGAAAGATCTGATCAAAAAACGCCAATGTATGAAAGCATCTAACCCTACAGCTAGAATAGAACTGGCAGAACTTTCGAAGTTAATCAACAAGCGTAAGACAGCTGACATAAGGAAGTACAATATGGATAGAATTGAACATACCCTCAGGAACGGAGGAAGCCTAAAAACAGTGAAAAAGAAAATAGGGATTGCCAAGAATCAGACGTATGCGTTAAGAGACAAAGCCGGCAATATCATTACTAATATAGATGAGATAGTTCAAGTGGCTGAGGATTTCTATAGAGATTTATACAGTACCAGTGGCACCCTCGACGATAATGGAAGAGAAATTATTCCAGAGGAATTCGAAATCCCAAAGGTAACGCCGGAAGAAGTAAAGCTAGCCTTGGGAGATATGCAAAGGGGGAAGGCAGCTGGGGAGGATCAGGTGACAACAGATTTGTTGAAGGATGGTGGACAGATTGTTCTAGAGAAACTGGCCATCCTGTAGACGCAATGCCTCATGACCTCGAGCGTACCGGAATCTTGGTTGAACGCTAACATAATCCTAATCCATAAGAAAGGGGACGCCAAAGACTTGAAAAATTATAGACCGATCAGCCTACTGTCCGTTGCCTACAAACTATTTACTAAGGTAATCGCAAATAGAATCAGGAACACCTTAGACTTCTCTCAAGCAAAGGACCAGGCAGGATTCCGTAAAGGCTACTCAACAATAGATCATATTCACACTATCAATCAGGTGATAGAGAAATGTGCGGAATATAACCAACCCTTATATATAGCTTTCATTGATTACGAGAAAGCGTTTGATTCTGTAGAAACCTCAGCAGTCACAGAGGCATTACGGAATCAGGGTGTAGACGAGCCGTATGTAAAAATACTGAAACATATCTATAGCGGCTCCACAGCCACCGTAGTCCTCCATAAAGCAAGCAACAAAATCCTAATAAAGAAAGGCGTCAGGCAGGGAGATACGATATCTCCAATGCAATTCACAGCATGTTTACAGGAGGTATTCAGAGACCTGGATTGGGAAGAATTGGGGATAAAAGTTAATGGAGAATACCTTAGTAACTTGCGATTCGCTGATGATATTGCCTTGCTTAGTAACTCAGGGGACCAATTGCAATGCATGCTCACTGAACTGGAGAGGCAAAGCAGAAGAGTTGGTCTAAAAATTAATCTGCAGAAAACGAAAGTAATGCTTAACAGTCTCGGAAGAAAACAGCAATTTACAATAGGCAGCGAGGCACTGGAAGTCGTAAGGGAATACATCTACTTAGGGCAGGTAGTGACGGGGGATCCGGATCATGAGACGGAAATAATCAGAAGAATAAGGATGGGCTGGGGTGCGTTGGGCGTAGTTGGAGAAGTATGGGAGAGTCCTTTGCCCTGCTGTAGGCTTAACCAGGTTGCTGAAGATGATGAAGAAGAATGGGATGAGGTGCGTTTGGCAGGCATTCTGAGATCATGAACAGCAGGTTGCCGTTATCCCTCAAGAGAAAAGTATATAATAGCTGTGTCTTACCACTACTCACCTACGGGGCAGAAACCTGGAGGCTTACGAAAAGGGTTCTATTGAAATTGACGACGACGCAACGAGCTATGGAAAGAAGAATGATAGGTGTAACGTTAAGGGATAAGAAAAGAGCAGATTAGGTGAGGAAACAAACGCGAGTTAATGACACCTTAGTTGAAATCAAGAAAAAGAAATGGGCATGGGCAGGACATTTAATGAGGAGGGAAGAGAACCGATGGTCATTAAGGGTTATGGACTGGATCCCAAGGGAAGGGAAGCGTAGCAAGGGGCGGCAGAAAGTTAGGTGGGCGGATGACATAAAGAAGTTGCAGGCATGGCATGGCCACAATTAGTACATGACCGGGGTTGTTGAAGTATGGGAGAGGCCTTTGCCCTGCAGTGGGCGTAACCAGGCTGAAGATGATGATGATGAAAGTTAATTGGGACAATATATATATATATACATATATATATATATATATATATATATATATATATATATATATATATATATATATATATATATGGCTGTGTGATGGAAACGATATTGTTCCATGCTATATATAAGAGCAAGGTGATGGAGAATGTTAACAAAATTCATATCTCCGGTCTCAAATGGCAACACTACGATTTCATTAAGAGACACGCCGTAGTAGGGGACTCCGGCTTTATTTTACCAACTGGTGCTTTCTGGTGTGTACCCAATGTACGGTATAACGGGAATTTTGCATTTCACCTCCATTCAAATACGGCTCCCGCGACCGGGATTCGATTCCGTGCACTCGGGTTTAGAAGGGCAACGCTTCAGCCACAACGCCACCACGGCGAGTGCGGTGGAGAAAGGGGTGAATAAAGCTTTTAAAAGGAGCGTTTTACTTAGTTGTTACCCCTTAGAGCACAATAAAATGAAACAAAAAGGTTTGGCCGATATCAACAATATGGTGCTCATATCTTACATAAAGGCGAAGGTCTTCTCGGCGATATCGATGGGGTGTTGGCCAACGCGCTGGTGATTTGCATGGCCGCCAAGCACAATTTGCGCTGCTATACTTTTCAGGTGACGAATCGTATTGCAGAAGCACACTAGCAAATGTTTAAAGAATGGGACGACAGACCATCTGCAATTTGCCATTATGTTGAACTAACAGCACAAATTGCGAGAATTCTGTGCTTTTTTGGTCAATAGTTCTGTTCGCGTGGTTGCTGCACGCATTACTTGATTTTTTCAGCGTAAGCTGTTTTGGGCTCATTCCAACAACCATTTCGAATAGCCATTGTTTCCGCTGTCTCCTCCGCCGGTGTGCCTAGCACATAGCAGCCCTCTGTCCATTTATTTTATTGAAATGAAAATAAAAGAAAGAGACGTAGTCACCTTATAATAGTGACGGCTACTCCTTTTCTCACAGCGGAAACAATATAAAGATATGTAGGAAAATGAAAAGAAATCACTTCATACGGCCTGAAATCCACAGCTGAGTCCTATGCGCCCATGAAAATAACAGTATGAAAGTCTAATGCAAGTTGTACCACATTCAGTTCGTAAACAATGTCACAAACACACACAAATGGCCGTGATATCAACTTCGATGAGCATATAAACAGATGAGGACTTACACAGTGTTAAAATGTTTCACGTACAAGAAAAAATATATAACACGTGATATACAAGCAATAATAATTACAAATATTAGAACGTTATAGTAACATCATCTGATTATTCAGTGCAATACCTAGTATTCGTTAAGGATGCCTGTTTCTTCATCAGCATTCATTAATTACTTCGGTGATGGTGAAAAAGTTCTTATACACGAGACAATTAAAAGTGTTGTCCGCTAAGTCCTTAAGCACGTGGTTAACTGGTCTTCTGACATCCTCTCGTCGATTTGCGGCAAAGGTCGACAATGTTCTGGATGTAATAACACATGACTTGGTCGACGCCTGGTCAATGGTCAATGAAATAGCTCGAAAAATGAGTGTGACTCAACTCACCAACAATGACATCGTGTCGTTACATAGACTGCGAACTGTTAGTGACATAGTGCCAAGAATTACAGTTAACTTTTCAAAGCAGTCAGCGAAGGAAAAACTCTACAGCCTGAGATATCTGCTAAGAGAATGTACCGAACAGTGTTACACCCTTGAGAATGTGACGAAGCTAACGGAATTTACCCGAAACGACGAAAACCTGGGCCGAGGACCATGGGGGCGCAAGAATGCAAATATATTCGTCAGGAAAAAGGACGGAGACAGGGCAACCATCGTGCACTACGTTGCCGAATTAGAGAAAATATAATAATGTTCCTTGCGTTATAAGAGTTACTGCGTGGAATTTCAATTATGCCATCTCCCGATTACACAGAAGCGGAAGAATTCGAAACGCTTGTAAACATGATTTACATTCCATGAAAATTTTCTATTTGAATACACAATCTGCTGTAAATAAAGGGGTACAATAAGAGGTACTTTTCAATTAGTTAGAATACGCATTAAAATTGTTATGTTGACTGAAACGTGGTGTGTTGAAAAAAAAGAATATTTTCTGTTTGCCTGGTTATCAGAACGTTCTTTTGGATAGAACAGCCAGCAAAGGAGGAGGTGTGCGTCAGGCGCTAAAAAGTGAAATTGCTTGTGAACTCATGCCCAATTCTCTCGCATGAAGACTGATTATGAGCGTTTATCTCTAGTTCTCAATCGAACCAGAGTCGCTGTTGTTTATGAACCCCCAAGTGGCAATATTCAATTTTTTTTCTATTTTCTCGAATTTCCCCTGTCCTATGTAGGCGAACATAAATACGGCGTCATATTTTGAGGATACTTCGATATGATATTAAGGGAAGGAAGAAGCGTGCGCCTATTCACAGGTGGCTTTTAATGGCTCAGCCAACAAGCATAGAGCAGCGAACTCTTCCTCGTCGTCTCCAAAGGCCACCATCAGCGTCCTATTCTTTCCACATTACCCACTGTGACATCACCCCCTATCGGAAAAAGCACCTTATTGGTTATCATTAATCAAAAGTCTGGCGCAAATAACGGGGACACATGCAGAGAAGACGACAGGACTAGCGCTCGTCCTGTCGTCTTCTGTGTCTGTGTCCCTGTTATTTGCGCTAGTCTTTTGATTAATGATGACATACCAACTAGCGCAGCTTTGTGCCTTCATCGCTTTGATTTCACGTACATCGGGCCCTGTGCTTCCTTCTTTTATGTGTCGAGATAAAAATTAGCGCTCGTCCTGTCTTCTTCTCTGTTTATGTCCCTGTTATTTGCGCTAGTCTTTTGATTAATGATGACACACCAACTAGCCCAACTTTCCGCCTTCACCTTATTGGGGCGGCTCATCGGGCTGTGGAAGGCAAGGTTTGAGACGGCTGACGTGGATGATGTCAGAGAGAGGCGAAGGCACCGTGGCATCCAGCGGAGACACTTGATATGTGACAGGGGTCACATGCGGAAGGATGCGTTAAGGGCCATAGTTTCGCGAGAGGAATTTCTCCGAAAGACCACCACGCCGAGTTAGATGCCAAACTAGCCCAAGAGCACCTGGTTTGTAGTCCACGTCGTAATGGCGCTGGTCGTAACGGCACTTCCGGCGTGTCTGTGAAGCAGAAAGATGAACGCGGGCAATCTGGCGTGCTTGGGTCGCTGTGGCTATGACATCCTGAGTGTACTCTGTCGGCGAGTCAAGTGTGGTCGAAAGGAGAGTCTCGAAAGGCAAAATCGGCTCACGGCCGTAGAGGAGATAGAAGGGTGAATAGCCAGCTGTGTCGTAGTTCGAGGAATTGTAGGCGAACGTGACAAATGGGGAAGCAATTTCCCAGTCACGATGATCGGAGGAAGGATGCATTGCTAGCATGTAAGTTTATGTGCGGTTCAGGCGTTCGGTAAAACCGTTAGTTTGAGGATGGTAAGCGGTAGTAAGTTTGCGTTTGGTAGCACATGATCGAAGTAAGTCATCTATGACTTTGGCAAGAACGTACCTTCTGCGATAGGTGAGAAGTTGGCGAGGTGCACCGTGGTGTAAGGCAGTTTCGTGAAGCAAGAAATCAGCGACATCTATAGCGCAGCTGGTGGGTAGGGCTCTAGTAATGGCATAGCCAGTTGTATAGTCCGTAGCGACGGCAATCTGCCTATTTCCATCATTTGATATAGGGAATGGTCCGAGAAGATCAACGCCAACGCGAAAAAAAGGGTCGGTCGGTAGATCCAAAGGCTGCAGCAGACCGGCAGGATGCACAGTTGCTCTTTTCCGGCAGTGACACGACTCAGACGCGGCAACATAGCGCCGGGCGGAGCGGTGGAGACGGGGCTAGAAAAACCGTCGCCAAATTGGGTCATAGGTCCGCGTTACGCCAAGGTGTACAGCGCTGGGAACGTCGTGCAGTTGCGGCAGTAGAATCTGCCGTAGTTGAGACGGAATGATGGTTAGGAGCTCGGGCCCGTCGGCATGCATGTTGCGGCGATACAGGATGCCATATTGTAGCACGAACATGTGAAGGGATGGGTCAGACGGATCAGAGAGCAGGCGTTCGATAATGGGCCATAACAATTCATCGTGTCGTTGTTCAGCGCCAATGTCTTGCAACGCAGAGGGCAAAAAACGCAGATTTGGGCGACATCCACTAAACCGTCCGGTGCATCGACGGGATGACGAGACAAGCAGTCGGCGTCCTGATGTAGACGAAAAAAAAGCTTTGCCGTTGCTATAGCCACTGGCGTCAGTGCGAATTTCTGTGGAAGCGGAGCCGTCAAAATGGGCGAGAACAGGAGGTGCTGTGAGCAACCTGATCAGCTGCAAGAAACCAGATGCTTGTTCAGAGCCCCAACACAAAGGAACGTCTTTCTTCAGGAGGTCAGTCAGGGGACAGGCAACATGGGTGAAATTTTCCACAAACCTGCGGAAGTAAGAGCAAAAACTAACAAAGCTGAGAAAATCTTTGGCACAAGTTGGTGTGGGGAAATTCTTTATAGCATGACATTAGCGGGGTCGGGGCGAATGCCTGACGAATCGACAAGTTGTGCGACCATGGTTATTTGGCGGTGACCAAAGTGGCATTTGGACGAGTTGAGCTGCAAGACAGCGGTGCGAAAAACGAAACGAAGAGATGAAAGTCTATCAAGATGAGACGCAAAAGTGGAAGAGAATACGATGACGTCATCCAAGCAGCACAAACAGGTGGACCATTTTAAACCACGCAAGAGCATGTCCATCATCCGTTCAAAGGTCATCGGGGCATTGCAGAAGCCAAAAGACATTACCCGGAACTGACACAGGCTGTCTGGTGGGACGAATGCTGCCTTTTCACTGTCCATTTCATCCACGGTACTTTGCCAATATCCAGAGCGGAGGTCCACAGATGAAAAATAGGTGGCACGGCGCAGACAATCCAGAGCATCGGCAATGCGGGGAAGTGGATATTCATCTTTCTTTCTTGGTGATCGTGTTTAGATGACGATAGTCAGCGCATAATCGCCAGCTGTTATCCTTTTCAAAGAGAACAACAGGGGAAGCCCACGGGCTAGAAGATTGCTCAAATATCGTTTTGGCAAGTATCCTGTCAGCTTCGCCCTGGATGACTTGTCGCTCTGAGGGCGACACCCGGTGTGGGCGTCGGCGAACAGGTGCTGCATCGCCGGTACTTATACGATGTTTCACCAGCGTAGTTTGACACAAAGGGCGATCGTTCAGGTCGAAAATGTCGGAGTAGGACTCGAGGAGGCCACGGAGCTCTGCGGCTTGTTGGGTTCAGAGGTCCGGTGCAATGATCTTTGTCAAGTCGTAAGTAAGAGCAGATGCGAAATGAGCAGGATGGCACTGGTCGTAGACGGCGCCATAGATAGAACGGAAATGTGGCACTCGTGCGACGGTGACAATGTAGCAAGAGCCATGGCTCGAGGAAGTACTTGTGGGCACTGTCTGACAGTTAGGATGGGAAGACATGTCTGATTTTCCACAACAGGGACGATAGTGTGTTGGAAGGAGCCATTGTGAGAAAGCAGGACTGAAGTCGCGGGAGTAAGGACATAGTCTCTGTCAGGTACAAGTGGCCAGGCTAATACAGGGATGCAGGTTGCTGCTAGAGATGGAGGGCGAATAAAATATGCGGAACAAAGCTGAGTTGAAACTTGAACAGGAAGATCAACGGGAACAGCTAAGGGTAGGTCAAGTTGCACAACACCGGCTGAACAGTCAATCAGAGCAGAATGGGCGGCCAAAAAGTTGACTCCGAAGGTCACATTGTAAGGGCAACGTTCGAGCACACCAAACAAAACGAACATGTGGTGACCGGGGACACTGACACGAGCAGAACACATTCCAAGCACAGCCGGAGTTGTATCGTCAGTGACCTGGAGCAGTCGAGTCAGAGCAAGAGTAAGTACTTTCTTCAAGCGCGTTCGAAGCTCTGCACTCATGATGAAAATTTGGGCTCCAGTGTCCATGAGTGTGGTAACGGGCATACCATCCACGTCCACAAAGTTGCAATCAGTAGGCAGGGTCAGCAGAGGAATTTCAGGCCGGGGTTCTAGAGCAGCATCGCCTCCAGGAGCTGCCCCAGTTAGTTTTTCGTCGGAGAGCGGCGACGATAAGTTGGGGATGGAGAGCGACGCATCTGGGGCGAACGGGAGCGGTGACTGTGTGGTGATGGCGAGGGCTAGTCACGGTGGCTCGCTCGTTGTCTGGTGCGTCTTCAACCAGGGTGGAGAGGGATGGCGGGCGAGGATTCAGTGGGGAGGGGCAGTAGGCGGGAGAGCTTGGTCGAGAGTGGGCTTGCAAGGAACTTCGGCAGTAGCGAGAGATGGGGTCTACACGTCCACAGTAAAAAAAAAACAGATGGGTCCATCGGCATCTGTGCGCCATTCGGCGGGGTTGCGATAGCTCGGATATGGACTTTATTGGCTCCGGTGAACAGAAGGAAGAGGCTGCAGACGAAGAAAAGTCAGGACGGCTGGCGGAGTAAATGATGGAATACCCACATTGGCAAGTTCTTGGCAAATGACCGACTAGATGAGAGACAAAAGCGGCCGGGAATCGTCAAGGCACTGCGTCAATGGTGCGGCAGGAGACGCTGTCTCGATTTCTTGCTGAACGATACGTACGACGTTCTCACAGGACGTGGGCTCACGCAGTGGGCAAATGTCTTCGCACGTCCGTGAAGCTGCGGTATTGCGTAGACGCGTAAACTGTTGAAGTATGCGGCGAGTCTTCGCTTCTTCAAAGCGGCAAAATTCGGTAATGATCTCATTGACCGTTGTTAAGTTCTTGAAAACCAAGCAGGTTAAACGCGTCGTCCACGATGTCGTTTGAACGTGGCGTACTTGGTCTTCCTCTGCCATATTGTTATCCTCTTTGCGGCAAAGAGCGAGGACGCCTTGGATGTACGCCACGTAAGATACAGTGGACGTCTGTGCAAGGGTCGCATGGTCCTTCTTCTCAGCACGTTGGCGGCCGACGGGCTTGCCGAACAAATCTCTGAGCGTCTGTTTGCACTGGTCCCAACTCGCAATTTATTCTTCATGTGTGTCAAACCAGACCTGTGTGGTTTTTTTAGGTAGAATATTATATTAGCCAGCATAAGCGTGTTATCCCACCTGTTGTGTGCGCTGACCAGTTCGTAATTCTGCAACCAGTCATCGACGTCAACGTTGTCGATCCCGGAAAACCTGCCAGGGTCGCGCGGCTGGGCCAGGATGATCGTCCGTGGCGAGGACGGGGCCGTGGTTGAACTCTCCTTCAGATGACATGTCGGCCAGGTTACGTCCGCTGTGGAGCTCCGTCTTGCGCAAGTGGTTACCGAGCACCTCCACCAATGATCTTACGGGAAGGAAGAAGCGTGCGTCTATTCACAGATGGCTTTTAATGGCTGAGCCAACAAGCGTAGAGGAGCGAACTCTTCTTCGTGGCCTCCAAAGGCCACCATCAGCGTCCTCTTCTTCCCACTTTACCGTCTGTGATGCTATGTTAGGAGGTATCACAAGTAACAGAGAGCATGAAGAAATAATCATTTTAATTGGCTGCAATAATTCTATCACCATTTCTACAAGACCACACTTTTATCTTCTTTTTTACTTGATCCGTTCATAAAAGATATGCAGCTTTATCGTATACAGGCGGCTGTTATGAGTAAAGACATCAGCAATCGTAATGGTATACATCTACGCGTACATAGAAACACACTAATAAAAAAACCACCAGCGGCACCCATTCAAGAAATAACAACTCGCACATTGGAAACTTTCCGACAGAAAGTTGAAAATTTTGATTGCAGCGGAATATTTAGGACGCGATCTTGACTACGCAAATAATATGCATCTAAATCATTTTCTTTAATTATAGAACGCTTCGTTTCCACACTTTTTAGGAACATCAAAAAATTTTTAAGCCATGGATATCACCGGTATTATCAGGCAAGATTCATATTTAGGAGTAAATTCATAACAAATTCCTTAAAACTTCTCATGTTGACTGACTCAGACTTTATAAAGCGTTCCCAAACATCCAAACGAAAGAAATCTGTAAAGGAAAAGAAACCTACTTCTGCAACCTCTGAAAAAAAGCCCGCTAGGGGGCTAAGCAGTGCTGACGCACTTCGCATGGACTCCTGCATTTTTCGGCAATTTTCCGGACGTCAGCTTTTATTCATCGAAACTATGGCATCGACGGAAGCGGCACGGCAAGTGATACCGGAGGATATCAAGTTTGTGAGCTGTACGTGGAATTCGCGTCATTTTTGGCCGTTAGAAGGTTTCACGCCACGCTAACGGAGCTAACCCTACAAGGCTAAGCGGCCAGCCGAATGCGCGTGACCCGTGACCCGCGGAGCGTATCCCATGGCTCGTGAGCGCTCGTGAGCCGTCGCTCGCTCTCTTCGAGAGCGACTCGGCGTTGCCGCTGTGTACGAATGACTGACGCATCTGACGCAGCAAGTGCACGAGAACTGAGCCAGGAAAACAACAGCTTTAAAATGCAGGTGGAGACGATACAAGAGCAGCAACAACTGGAAGCGGAGCGGACGTATGACGTGAACAGCGGAAAGGCGATAAACATCCAGGAAAAATGGCACACATGGGAGAGGAGAGGCAAGAAGACCCAGGTGCAAACAAAACCCACAGCCGAGGAAGCAGACCAACTACGAACGCAGCAAGCCGGAGCAACAACCCCTATTGCGGGAAACATGCCACATTGTAGAAAACCGAGACTTCCGCCTTTGCCTGGGGACGACACGAAGATCATCTACAGACCTAAGGCGGGATTACAACACTCCAAATAGACATTGGTGGCAGTGACACATGCCATCGGCCGAGCTAGCAAGTTGTCCCAGAAAGATTTCTACGACAACATCCGGATTCAAGTGCAACATGTCGAGAATATAATAATCGCAAGTACACCAAACAAAGACATAGCGTACGACATGCTCCTCAAGATCACCAGCATCCAGCTTGGAGGGTCCATTTACGAAGTCAAAGCACATGTCAGGACCCCAGAGGGCATCATCAAAGGTGTAATCTACAACACTCCGCCAGGCACGAGCGAAGAAGAACTATTACAGGGGCAACAAGTATCCGCAAGATACACGGTTCTCAAGGCACGCATGCTGGGAAGATCGTCAACAGCACTCATCTACTTCGACGGACCGCACGTACCATACAACATCATATATAAATGCTGTGACTACCGCTGCAAACCATACAGGAAACCTGTGCAGTACTGCAGAACCTGCGGAGAACTAGGGCAACGGCAAGATATCTGCCCGAAACCCTTTATCAACTTCTGCTACATGTGCGGGATGGAAAATCAGCCGGAAGAACATGAGTGCCAACCCAGTTCCAAAATCTGTCAACAACCCCATGAGACAGCAGGGAAGGGATGCCGGCATAAACTGAAGCCAAATCCACCACCGTACAAGATCAGACTGCAATGGGAAAACAAGATCGAAGAGCAGCAACGGAGATGGAACTCAAATTCAGACTCAGACTTTCCGGCACTATCCGAATCAAGCAGTACCTCACTACAGAGTCCACGCAGATCCTGAAGTTACTCCAAATCAACCAGTGGTCAAGCAAATGATGGACCCCCGTCAAGATCACGACCTGGATCCCGTACACGCAACCCACAAAAGCGAGTCACGTATGCAGACGCTGCAGGAGAAAACACACGAGCACAAGAACCCACGGAAACGGAACGAGACCTGCGAGCACAACTCCAAAATCAGCAAGCCCTCATTGACAAGCTCATACAAAGGTGCAAAGAACAAAACACCGCCAATCAAGCCTCGAAACCTAAAGGAATGCCAAACATCCCACCGCCCCTTAGGGAAGAAAGAATCAAGGAAATCGTAACAATGGAGGTGCGGAAGCAGATACAGGACGCCATGGCCACTTTTGCAAAGGAGACAACACAACAGCTCCTGCAACACATCACCGCTCAGCTGGCCTCTATCTACGCTACCCTCCAAGGCCTCAGCAACTTCATGTCCTATGCAAAGCAGAACGACGTAACGAAAGCCACAGTAGAAAAGCTACTCAACAACACTGACACGGCTCGCAAGAAAGCAAATAAAGACCTCCACAATGCAGCCAGACCGGAATCCATGGCCCGGGGCGAAGAGAACGATATCGAACAAGATGGCGAGTAATACCAAGAAGAGATTACCACAACTCCCAATGAAGCTGTGGCAATGAAACTGTCGCTCTATCCGAACCAAAAGAACAAACCTCCAAGAACTGACCAAACAAGAACAACCAGGTGTCATCGCTATCCAAGAAACTTATTACACCAATCTGCGCATACAGGGATATGATAAGCACACCGGATCTCAGAGAACAGCCATCCTGACGAAGAAAAATCTCACCACGCAGGATCACACAATTCAGGGAACAACCGTGGAACACACCCTAGTGGAAATGCTACCTGAGAAGAAGACACACCAAAGACTATACGTACTATGCTTATACAGCCCACCCAGGGATCCGTTATCCGACTTTGTAAACTTCATCACGGAAGCCAGAAAACTATCTAAAGGACATAAACTCGTAATAATGGGGGATTTTAATGCCCCCCACACAGCATGGGGTTACCAGCACACGACCAAGAAAGGAGCGCGAGTGCACAATTCGGCGCAACAAAATCACCTCACCCTCTGGAATGATCCTAAACTACCGACTCGAATAGGCAACAGTGTGTCCAGGGATACAAATCCCGACCTCACCTTTACAGTAGGAATATCCAAGGCGGAATGGACCCGACTTGAAGAAAATCTCGGCAGCGACCACCACATCCTTCAGCTTGAAATCTTGTACCATAAGGAGCCGAGTAGAACAGGAATGGCAAAGCTGACGGATTGGAAGTCCTTCCGAGAACATGACATAGAAGAAAACATCGAAAACATTGAAGAGTGGCTCACTGAAGTGGTCAAGACGGCGGAGAAGCACACTAAAGTCATCCAACTCACCATGGACACGCCGGCCGTAGACTCTCACCTCCTACATCTTTGGGATGCCAGAAGAGGACTGCTGAGGCGGTGGAAAAAGATGAAACTTAACCGCAAACTGCAGAGACGGATCGCTCACATAACAAAGCAAGCAGAAGAATACGGAGATCAACTCAGCAGGCAGAATTGGCATAAACTGTGCGACCAACTTCAAGGCACACTCAGCACGAAGAAGAACTGGCATATACTGCGAGCCCTTCTAGCTACCACCGAAACCGAAACCCAGCAAAGACATGACCTCAAGAAAATCATTAACTCCCATCCAGGAACACACAAACCAATTCTGGAAGAAATCAAGGGTAAACTTGTCGGAAACAATGCCCCCAAGGTTACCGATCCCAGACCGTACAAAGGCAAACCAAATCTCACCCTCGACAGCCCTTTCACGCTTCCTGAACTCCTTGCCGCCCTTGCGAAATTGACTCGTAACACATCGCCAGGAAAAGACAAGGAGACCAACAAGATCCTACGAAACCTCCCAGACAAGGCCCCAAATAGACTCCTCGACTACATGAATAACTGCTGGGAAAAAGGTGTGCTCCCAGCAGAATAGAAGCACGTAAAAGTAATTATGATCCCAAAACACAAGCCACTACAAATCAGCAACCTACGGCCCATCTCCCTTACTTCCTGCGCTCGAAAGCTGCTCGAACACATGGTTCACGATTGCCTCACCACATACCTCGAAGACTCAGGACTCATACCCGACACAATGTTTGGCTTCCGACAGCTCCTCTCAGCACAAGATATACTACTACAGCTCAAGAAAGACCTCTTCAACCACCTAGAACGCCACAAGAAGTTCTCTATTTTAACAATAGATGTAAAAGGAGCCTTCGATAATGTGAAGAATGAAGCAATCCTCCAAAATCTCCAAGATACAAACTGCGGAATCCGGACCTACCAATACGTACACGACTTTCTCAAAGATCGCACGGCTACGGTGGGTATAGGTAACATCCGAAGCGACAAGTTCGAAATGCCCAACAAAGGAACTCCACAAGGGTCAGTCATTTCACCTTTGCTGTTCAATCTCGCAATGATTAAGCTCCCACAACAACTCGATGGCATCGAAGATTTCAGCCATGCAATATACGCCGACGATGTAACGTTATGGACAAAAGCGTCCGCAACCGGCCAGCAGCAAACTACCCTCCAAGAGGCAATCGACCAGATCGAACAGTACCTCTCAAAATGCGGTCTCCAGTGCGCCCCCGAAAAATCAGAGCTACTTATACTCAAGGCAAGGGCCCGGGGAAGACCACGAGCCTACGTCGCTCCAGATCCCAACGTCAGACTCAATGGAATCGATATCCCTCAAGTTGGCTCCCTCCGCGTCCTTGGCCTCATAATACATAAAGACGGTTCTGGGCAGCTACACTTCCGAAGCTTCAGAAAACCCTAACACAAGTAACCCATCTCATTCGGCGTATAACCACGCAAAGAAGAGGACTTAAAGAACAAGAAACCGTCCAATTAATCCAAGCACTCCTTATAAGCCTGATCACATATGGCACCCCGTATCTACTCCTCAAGAAAGCTGAAATTGAAAAACACAACATCATCATCAGAAAAGCAATCAAGAGCGCACTAGGACTCCCCAGTACGACCTCAACCATGGCACTCCTCAAACTTGGCCTCCATAACACCTGGGAAGAAATGAGCGAAGCGCAAAGAGCCAGCCAGCTGGAATGCCTTAAGCTGACTCAAACAGGCAGAGCAGTACTTCGCAAGCTCGCATACAGCGAAAACTTCATAGCAGACTCAGATGCGAAAGCCCGATTGCCGCCACTTCTTCGTGACTCTATCTCAGTCGCTCCAATACCTCGCAACATGCATGCAATATACCACAAAGACAGAAGACAAGCAAGAGTTAGAGAGCTGAGCAAGAAATACTCAAAGAACCCCTACACGAGATATACAGATGGGGCAAAATACCCAGGTAGAAGAGCATACGCAATTACCGTGACCAGCAACCAAGGGAAGGAGCTAATTGCTGTCACCATACCGGCCAGGAATCCAGAAACGGCGGAGGAAGTGGCCATCGTCCTCGGCATCGCCACATGCAAAGACACAGCAATCATCTTGAGCGACTCGCAAACGGCATATAGAAACCTACGAAAAGGCCGAATTTCTGGCACAGCTGTGAAGATTCTAAAAGAAATAACAAGACGCCAAGAACTACCCGACACCTACGTCGCATGTACCCTAGGCCACGAACACCTGGCAGGAAACGAAGCAGCACATGCTGTTGCCCGAGAGCATACCAGCCGGGATTTCCTGCCGCACGGTCTCCGGAAAGCGACGAGTGTGGAGGACATTCTCATCAACTACGCCGTTATATTGCAGCAATACCGACTGCAAAGAAGACAATATCCTCCACCTCATCCAAAATTAAGCAAGGAAGAAGCCACCGCCCTCCGCAGACTACAAACAAATACGTATGTGCATGGAATTATCATGCATCGAATGCACCCCACCAAATTCTCATACCTATGCCGGTATTGTGACGTACCAGACACGCTCCAACACATGGTGTTGGCGTGCCCGCACCGCGACAAAAACAGTGAAGATGATGCCTCAGAACCGCTACAAGTGATCGAAGAAACGTGGGAGTCATTGTTAAAGGCACAGAGCCTGGAAGATCAGCGAAGTCTGGTGGACCGGGCCCGGGCTGCAGCATTAGCCAACGGCTTTGTGGACTAAGAGAGCCGCCCACCTAGGGCGAAGAAAGGAAACTTTCTCGCTCTTTCTTAAAATAAACGTTCATTCCTCCTCCTCTGCAACCTCGTTGCTGTGTCGCGTCAAAACCAGATATATCATGGAAAAAACTAAATACCAAACACAATCGTGCAACGCATTTCAGTAATGTGACACAAATAAGTCTGAATAACGAATAAATTACTGCAAAAGGATTATCAGATGACTTGATTATTTGGTCGGTTTAACTGAGAAGCTGATGACAACGCTCTGCGTTACTTGGAACATTGTAATGATAAATCCTTTTTGTAACCATGTTACGGCAGAGGTGATCTCTATATTTTTACAACCTCACAGTGCTAGCGGCGACGCAGATGGTTTTAAAGTAAAACCTTTCAATCAATTTATAGACGTTTCAGCAACTCTCTTAAAACGTTTTTTTATTTCTCTTTAGTAGAAAACGTTTCTCCGGAACAAATGCATATCGCAAAGGTAATCGTGTTGAATAAAAGAGGATAAAAAATAAAATCGCTAACTATATGACAGTGCCAATATCATATACTTTTTCCAAAGGCTTGGAAAAAGTAATTTTTTCAAGAATGTCTGTCTTTTCGACAAGCATGAGATATACGTACTACGCAAGTTGGCTTCAGGAAAAAGTGCTCAACAGAACTCGGTCTATTAGAACAGAAGGCGTTCAGTTTCAGTGCTTTTGAGAAATGACACATGGCTCTCGGGATTCAGGTAGATTTTACCATAGCCTTTGACTATCTTAATCAAAACTTGTTCGTAAAAAAATCTGGAAACGTATGAAATTCATGCAAAAGTCTTGCCCCTTCTTCGCTCTTATTTAAGTTGCAGACACCAGTTCCTAAATATTAGTTGCCACTCATCCAATGTAAAACCAATTTTATCTGGTGTTCCAGAAGAAAGTATTTTTGGTCCCCCCCATTTCATTTTCACTTCAAGATAAATGACATTCTAAACACTCATAAAGCCACAAAATTTGTAATTCACGCAGATGACATAATTTTGCTTTGCTCCTGCCTATCATAATCAGACATCAGGAATAGGGAAACAGAGCATTAATGCAGCAAGGTTAGTTGACGGACTGCAACGCATTAAAGATCAATATTACCAAAACCAAAGCTGTGCTTTTCTGCCCAAAAATATAGGCTTCATCACTAATAATGTTTTAATACTGCATAACTGCGTAACTGGCATATTACTGTACTGTATACTGTTTGTATTGTTGCCCGCTTGATGTGTAACTGGCGTATTACTGTACTGTACTGTATTCCTGTATCTTGCTGATAAATCCACTCCTGTAACAGTCCCAGTGGGACTAACAGTATGTTAAATAAAAAAGATACATGACGGCTCTAGAATATACACAGATAAAACATTTAAGATACTTGAGTAATATTTTCTGAGACAATATCTTGGGACGACCACATAGGTTATGTTACACAAAACTTATCGAGTATCGTAGGAAAAACTTACCGTAACAAACAAGCTCTTCCCACGGAAGTCAAACTTCTTATTTTTAACTAGCCTTTTCACACCCATATTACTTACACTCTTTTATAAGGGGAACATACAACTTCACCGAACCTACGAAGGCTACACTCTCTTCAGAATAAAATGCTAAGACACATATATAACGTAAGTTTGGATGATCCCTCAGCACCACTTTTTCTTAAGCGCGAAATTTAAAAACACCTTATCGATACTCTTATCGCTTCATCGTAGCATACAAATTAGAAATATAAAACAATGGGAACTTTCTCCCTCAACCTGCTTATAGAGGAGTCCCACAAGTATTCTGGCCGTCAAGCAGAGACTTGAAAAGCACAATCATGTAGAACTAATTATGAAACACAAGTGCAAAAACACAAACTTCATGAGTTACTAAATTTGTGAAGGCGGACCCTATGTCGGACTAGCCGGGTGGCGGGGGGTCTCCCCTGCGTGCTCTATGGACCGAATAAAGTTATTTCGCTCACTCACTCACAGTCAAAACATCACTCCAAAAGTTCCACCCACAAAAGAATTGCGTACTTTCTTTTCAAATTTCTAGATGTTGCATTCTTTTCCTTAGTTTTGTGACTTAGTCTCCATTCATATCCTTATTGCCGTAATGTAAGTTGTTTCAGTGTGGTTGTTCTTATTGTTTCGTTGCAATTATAATGAGATGTATTGATGTTCATAACACTGCTTTTTCGCTCTTCCTTTTTTGTTTTCCTGTGCATACGATATTTTGATGTTGATTGTGTCCATTTCGGTAGGCTCTGCGATTGTGAAAGTGTGTTTTCGGGGACGCTGAGATAGTCAAGCTGCTTTCCAGCTTTTTCTCCCAGCCTCCCTCATCTTAATGATGAAAAATAAAGAAAATAAAAAAAATGTGATGGGGGAGTGGTCGAGTTCGAGTGGTCAGTGCCACCGGCCGACGCATTTCATGAACTCAAATGGCGCATGTAGTCGCCACCGGTACTTGCGCGCTTCGACGAGGATGCCGATGCTAAAATCTCCACTGACGCCTGTAGCCTAGGCCTCGTTGCTGTCCTAATCCAGAGGGAAGACGGACTTTAACGGGTTGTAGCTTACAGTAGCCGATCGCTCTCAAAAGCGAAAAGCAATTATTCTACGATCGAAAAGGAATGCCTCGCCATCATTTGGGCCACAACAAAATTCCGCGCTTATATACATGGCAGGCCGTTCAATGTCATCAGCGACCATCACGCGTGTGTTGGCTGGCAAATGCGAAGGACCCTGCAGGACGCGTGGCGCGGTGAAGCCTACGACTGGGAGAGTATGACATTACTGTGATGTGCAAATCCAAACGAAAACACTCTGATGCCGACTGCCTATCACTTCCCCCATTGACCAGCCGCCACAAGGCGACGAGGATGACGATGGCTTCCTTGTAATGATAAGCGCGAGGGATGTCGGTGAACAGCAACGACCTGAGGTAGAGCTAAAAAGCCTCGTCGAGTATTTAGAAGGCAACACCCAGGTTCTCCCTAGGACATTTAAGCGAGGATTGTCTTCGTTTTCGCTTCCAACCAACCTAATCGTAAAGAAAAACTCACCCGCCAATTACCTCTTTGTTGTTCCCTCAGTACTGCGTCCAGAATTACCGCACGACCTACATGACAATTTGACCTGTGGGCACCTCCGATTACTCCGGAAACTATCGAGGATACAGGAAAGGTATTACTGGATGCGCGTGACCGCCGACGTTGTCCGTTACTTCAAAGCATGCCGAGACTCTGCGCGACGAGAAAACCACTGACAGGGCCTGCGGGATTACTACAGGCGATTGAGCCTCCTTGCCGGCCATTGCAGCAGATCGGGATGTGCTTGTTGGGACCTTTTCCGACGTCAACACCCAGAAATACGTGAATCGTTGTGGAGACCGACTACCTCACCCGCATGTCTGAAACGAAAGCTCTGCCGGAAGGTAGCGCAGCCCAAGTAGCAAAAGCGTTCGTCGAGAATATCCTGCTGCGACATGGTTCCCAAAAAGACGTCATCACTAACAGAGGAACGGTCCTAACAGCAGAGCTCACCCAAGTCATTCAGCAATACAGCCAGAGAAGCCACAGGAGAACGATAATATCCCTTGCCTTAACCAGCCTGTTATCTTCATTATTCAAAAAGAAATATTTCCCTGATTCAAATCCGGATATATGCTCGTGACGATATTATGCAATACTGAAACAAGCTTATAGGTCTTTCATTATTCAGTTCTTTAACGTCTCCCTTGTTATGGATTTATATAATGTTGGCATTCTTCCAGCTTTCTCGGCCACTTAAGTCGTGAGGCATTGCCCATGTACTG
Source organism: Dermacentor variabilis (assembly GCF_050947875.1). Classification (NCBI taxonomy): domain Eukaryota; kingdom Metazoa; phylum Arthropoda; class Arachnida; order Ixodida; family Ixodidae; genus Dermacentor; species Dermacentor variabilis. Next base: position 172,814,518 of record NC_134571.1, read on the forward strand.
CCGCGAACTTTTCAAACATATTATGTCCTCCATCTTTGAACAAATCGACTCTTGTTCCATGTTCTGCTTCCAGTTTTCCCCGGCGTATGTATTGCAAGACCCGTCCGAGTTCACCTGCAGTTATATGAGAAGCATCTTTACCATGTTCAACTCTACTTGCAATGAAGGTAGCGCGGCCGCTCTGGGTGCCGTACTGGTCAGTGTAGAATGTTTCTTCTGGTGTAGTCGAATCATCGAAATTTCACATGACATCACCCTGGTTATTCTTCACTGCATACATCTTGCTTTATCCTATGAGAAGCTCTCTGCAGTCATTTTGTACTGCTTCCTCAATCTTTCAGATGTTTTAATTAGGAATGCCCCACTTTCTTCTTGTTGATCTGTTTTGACAGTTCAGTAAATTCTATCTGGTATCTTCAGTTAGACACTTTCATGCTTTTTCGTTTCTTTATTAGGTCTGTCACGTACTAAAGACGCGAGTCCGAGCCCAAGAACTTCATGCCTTATTCTATTGGTCGTGCTATTTCTCTTCTTTGTTCTCTTTTCCATCACCGCCTGTAGGCAATGATCTTCTACATATTCCCAAAGGGCTACGATGAACACTCAGCAGCTGGTTCCCGGTAGCTTGCTTCGAGCATATACAGCTTCTGAACGGGTCGTTTGATCGTCGGTCCAGAAAATTGTCGAAGTGAAGAAACGTACGCAATGCCATCCTATCCTGGGTGCACTGATAGACCTCTGCCCAGCTTCCATAGTAGCGGACGTGCGTTGTCGTCACGCACAAACACCACGTCGCCTTCGTGTAGCCGAGGCAGTTCACGAACAGGGCTGTTCATCGCTGATAGAAGCAACAGCGTCTACGGCGGCTTCCGTCACATCCACAGCTCCATTGTGAGACGCTCACGATAGCACGCACGGCGTCGCAGGTCTGCTCTTGCACATCATTAGCGGTACCAGGTCGGAGGCCTGCACTTGCTCGGTCCGGAGCATAATAGTTTTCGTGACGAGTGCGCTGATGACGCTACGGTTCTTACGCAGCCGCTCTACGGATGCGATCGAAGCAAGAAGATTTGGAAGCGCAATACCAGGGGGATTTCGGCACCAAAACAAATGTTGCGTAAAAAGGAGCCTAGCCTTAACAGAAGCACTCCATGTGTTTACCTTATTGCTCATTCGATTTCTCTTATTTCTTCTTTTTCTTGTTCCGTAGTGAAATGTCGCAATCCACTCTGGCGGATTGGCCACGAACTGGGGGATGAAGGAACAGTAAGCAATTTTTTTAATAAGTTAGGCTGAAATGAAATAAGTATCTTGCAGATGGGATTTTAAGTGTCTACTGCTACAGATATGAATAATCAATCACCTAGGTATATTGTGAGTTTTCTGACCATAATGGGTATTTAGAATTATTCTAGCATACAATTCTGTTTCTGTCATGCAGAATGATGCAGAGGGCTTCACAAACATTCGTGTCGCTGTAACCCAGTACGGTGGCCTCAAAGGAAAGAATTGCAGGAAGAGTCAAATTCAAGCAAAGCTTTTGGAAGGCTTCTTCTAGAAATCTTTTTCTGTTCAATAATGAAACGGCGGTACGTGAAAAGGAAATGTTGCGGAAATTCATTCTCATTGCATAAATGACAGAAAACCGATATAGCCAGACCAGACTTGGGGCGGTAAAAGTTCATTGGGGGATCTCGGCACGACACTCTTGTAATGGTTACCTTAATTTTTCTATAGGAGGATCATTTCTTGTTCTAGGGAAAAATGATATGCGGGAAATCAGATGTTTCCAACGAAGATTGTGCGAAGCCATTTGTAGCAGTATATTTTCTGAATCGCAAAGCAGCGATGAAAGTGGACGTAGGTGAAATGGCGATTATAGGACCATCGTGGGATGCTAATGTGAGACCATCTGCATCTTCATTTCAGGCTAGAGCTTTGTGGCCTCGCACCCACACAAACCGATCGACAGGTAACTGTATCGGGAAAAGAGAATAGAAAGTTTCTAATGAATTTGGCAATTAAGGAGTGGTTAGTGAAGAGCAGACAGGTAGCCAGTAAAGAATAGGGCTGATTACAGAGATGATGGCAATTTGCATAAAGCTAACACAATTGCCAGTAATTCCGCCTGAAATATAGGCGTGAAATCAGGTAGCCTAAATGAAAAGGACCAATTTAGATGGGGTGATACAATGCCCAGACCTGCCTTTTCATCACAGATGGAAACATCAGTTGCTATAACGGTCTTTCTATACAGATGTGCAAGGTGTTCTTGCAAAATACTATTGAGGTATTGATAGGGATCATGTTTATCACTATTTGGGAAAATATCATCAAATTAAATTTGAGCGACTTGAACAGAGGAATTTAGTAAAACCACCTCTCATAGGTGAACATTTCATGGGTCCAATAGTTTTTCTGCGAAAACAAATTGAAGTCAACGTGAGCGATACCACTGACACTTAGAAAATGAGGCCGGTTCATTAGGAAAAACATATTGTGATCTCCTCTCTAGTGATGAATATATGTTTAGAAAAGTTTGTACTGTTAGGATATGAAATCGCATGAGAAGAGAAGGCAGCCGTGCTTCTTGATATCAGATATTGTTAGCGACAAATTTAGGAAACCCAGCACATAAACGTAATGCCTCTCGTTCTAATATTATGAGATGCTGAATTTTGTATGCAGGTCCACTAGAAAACAAAACGCAGCCGAAGTCTATCATCAGGCTAACATACATGCCATAGATCATAATGAGAACCTGCCGACGCAATTGCTGCTAACTCTGCCTAGCATGGCTACTACGCGTGCTCCCTTACAGGTAATATGTTCTTTATACGGACTCCTATTAAGTTTTTTGGTGTAAGTTACACCCAAATATTTAAGTGAATTCACCGGTGGTATACTGTCCTGCCGATAAAAAGCCGAAATTTGCATAGGAACGCTTTGATGGAAATCAAGGCCGGTGATTTTTCTGCTATTAAAAGAGAGGTTAATGCCATCAACCCACCTTCCTAGGTGGTTGGTATATAACTGTAGAGTCTGGTACAAAGCACGTAAGTCTACCCATGTAGCATAAAAGTGCACGTGCACAAACATTCTGGTGCAAAGTACAGTACTCAGTAAAACATTGAACAGCAATGCCGATAGGACCGATCTCTGTGGTAGACCTCTCGAGTGTAGATACATTAATTAAGACAATCCCCGTAGATAACAGTAAAATTCCATACCGTTTAAAAATCCCTAAAACCATGGGACAAAATACTTCGGCCGACCAGTATTCTGAAGCGGGTTGATCAGGCTTCGATGTTCTACACTGCCATACGCCTTAGTGATGTGCAAAGTCACTAAGACTGCATTTTTTTTTACTTCGAGGCAGCTTGAACAGTACTTTCGTGGTTGACATCGGTACACCAAATCAAGCACCCACGTCTGAAGCCAATTTGGCATGAGCTCAACATCATGATCTCTATAAGCCAATTATCAATGCGTTCGTTTGAGATTTTTTGACGAGTTTTACTACGTTAGATGTAAGAGATATTGGCCCGATGTTGTCTAATTTGCAACTGGCATGTTGCTTCTTTTAATATTCAGATTACTTTTGTAAGTCTCTATTTCGGGGAAATCCATTAATTTTTATTACAGTGGTTTACCGTGGTAAGTAATGCGTGCCATGATATATTAAATAAAGTTATAATTGTTATTATAATGCTATTATAAAGTTTTTAATAAAGTAATATCATCGCGGCCTGGCGCTTAAATAGGCAACTAGCTTACTACATTTTTCAAATCTTAAAACACAACTTCTTCGAAGCCTTCACCATGTATAAGCGGCGTAGCGTGATCGGGCAAAATCGACTTAAAACGACGTTCCAGACCTTTATCAATATCTTCGAGTAATTTGGAAAATGCAGAAGGTGCTACGAAGACATATAGAAATGCTTAACTATATAATTGTACGGATATGCATTTGTACTTTGTACATCTCCATTGGCTATCCCGACTGCAAAACGTGGGCATCAAGGCACGGCTGCTCGGTCATTCGCTCTATGAAGTGGTCGGCCGCGTCACTCCGAGAGTAAGGTGGAAAGGCTAGACACCAGAGTTAACAGTTGCTGCCGCTCTTTTGTGTGGGCTTTCTGGACAACAAGTTCAAAAGTCCGAAGACATTTCAGCGCATCCTATTCAAAGGCTAAGGTATTCACCTAGTGACACTCATAGGAAACGTGAACCTTCAGGAAGCGGTGGTAATTAAAGTGGATGAAAGCATTAGGTGGTCGCCAGTGGACTTATGCAAAGGACTCACTATGTTAGACGAAAAAACCAGAGAATACATTGATAGGACCGGATCTTTGACGCGCGTAAGTAACTATACAAGGTAGGTATAGAAGCTATAAGGAAGAAAAAAGTATAAGGAGGCTCAGCCAAAGGCTAGGCTAATAGATATCCATATATTAGTTGTATAGATGAAACCGGCTAGGCGACTAGCTGTCGCCACTTTGTTTTGAAGCGGATGTAAATATATCATGGTCATCATCTTGTTCATACTCTTCACACTTCTAAAGGAACACCGAGTCAACGAGCAAAGCAAGTTGCTTGTCGTTCTTCCGATCCTTCTGAGCGCTCCTTCAGAGGTACCCCGAGTGTCAGAAACAAAGAAGGAGATTTACAGCAAATGTGTCCAGTCGCACGTCTTTAGCACGTCTGTTTGATTAGTCGACAGGTACCTGCTGATCGACCATACTTGTGGAAGAAGCGCGATCAAGGGCATCTTCTGCTTCTCTGTAAGGTGCCTCGGAAGCGCCGCTCCTCTTACCCTAACTGATGTAGAAGGCTTCGATATGTTAGTGGCATACATGCCGTTGCTTCTTGACGTTCTGCGAACCTATATAGTTTGAGAAATTTGGAATTTTCTTTTCACTATCTGCCGTCCGAAGCGAAACATCTGGGTGCATATCACCAGAACATTTTCCACCGGATTGAAAAAAAATCCGCGTGTTGATAAAATTGCATAAACAGGCCTGCAGTTCGGCCTGGTCCCGGCGACCTGAAACGGTAACGCACTCCCTCACCAGAGCAGGATTTGCCACCCTGGTGCAGTACTTTGCCACAACCTCAATTATGAATACAACAATCAGCCATCAGTCATCAGCAGCTGCGAAGCAACTGACCACAGTGGCGGTCAGACCTGTGACGCAGCAGAGGGTGCTAGGAATCCCTAGATCCAGATAGGCCGCCATCGGAATGTGAACCTGGAAACTTTTAACGCTAGAACGTTATCTAGTGAGGCGAGTCTAGCAGTGCTATTTGAGGGAATAGAGGGCAGTAAATTGGATATAATAGGGCTCAGTGAAGTTAGGAGGACAAAAGAAGCATATACAGTGCTAAAAATGCGGCACGTCCTGTCCTACCAGAGCTTAGCGGAGAGACAAGAAGTAGGAGTCGGATTCCCATTTAATAAGAATACAGCTGGTAACATACACTAATTCTGTAGCATTACCTAGAGGGTGGCAGGTCTTGTGAAACTTAATAAGAGGTACAAATTGAAGGTCGTTCGGGTCTACGCGCCTACATCCAGTCATGATGACAAGGAAGTCCAAAGCTTCTATGAAGACGTGGAATCGGCGATGGGTAAAGCAAAAACAAAATACACTATACTATACTATACTATACACTATGCTATACTTCAATGCCAAGATAGGCAAGAAGCAGGCTGCAGACAAGTCAGCGGGGGAATATGGCATATGCTCTAGGAAAGGCAGGGGATAACTATGACGTTGCAGAACAGAGTAATATGCGGATAATGAATAACTTCTTCCGCAAGCGGGATAGCCGAAAGTGGACGTGGACGAGTCCGAATGGCGAGACTAGAAAAGAAATAGACTTTATACACTACGCTAACACTGGCATCATACAAGCTGTGGTCGTGCTCGGCAAGGTGCGCTGCAGTGGCCACAGGATGGTAAGAATTCGAATTACCCTAGACCTGAGGAAGGAACGGAAGAAACTGCTACATGAGAAGCCGATCAATGAGTTAACGGTAAGAGGGAAAATAGAGCAATTCCGGGTCAAGCTGCAGAACAGGTATTCGGCTTTAACTAAGGAAGAGGACCTTCGTGTTCAAGCAATCTTATGGGCATCATTAAGGAGTGTGCAATAGAAGTTGGCGGTAACTCCGTTATACAGGATACCAGTACGCTATCGCAGGAAACGAAAGATCTCATCAACAAACGCCAATGTATGAAAGCCTCCAACCCTACAGCTAAAACAGAACTGGCAGAACTTTCCAAGTTAATCAACAAGCGTAAGACTGCTCTCATAATGAAGTTCAATATGAATAAAATTGAACAGGCTATCTGGAAAGGAAGAAGCCTCAAAGCAGTGAAGAAACTAGGAATTGGCAAGAATCAGATCTATGCGTTAAGACATAAAGCTGGCAATATCATTACTAATATGGATGAGATAGTTCAAGTGGCTGAGGAGTTCTATAGAGATTTAAACAGTACCAGTGGCCCCCACGACGATAGTGGAAGAGAGAAGAGCCTAGAGGAATTCGAAATCCCACAGGTAACGCCAGAAGAAGTAAAGAAAGCCTTAGGAGCTATGCAAAGGGGGAAGGCGGCTGGGGAGGATCACGTAACACCAGATTTGTTGAAGGATGGTGGTCAGATTATTCTAGAGAAACTGGCCACCCTGTATACGCAGTGCCTCATAACCTCGAGCGTACCGGAATCTTGGAAGAACGCTAACATAATCCTAATCCTTAAGAAAGGGGACGCCAAAGACTTGAAAAATTATAGCCCGATCAGCTTACTGTCCGTTGCCTACAAAGTATTTACTAAGGTAATCGCAAATAGAATCAGGAACACCTAAGACTTCTGTCAACCAAAGGAACAGGCGTAAAGGCTACTCCGTAAAGGCTACTCAACAATAGACCATATTCACACTATCAATCAAGTGATAGAGAAATGTGCAGAATATAACCAACCCTTATAAATAGCTTTCATTGATTACGAGAATGCGTTTGATTCAGTCGAAACCTCAGCAGTCATGGAGGCATTAGGGAACCAGGGTGTAGACGAGCCGCATGTGAAAATACTTCAAGATATCTATAGCGGCTCTACGGCCACCTTAGTCCTCGATTACGAAAGCAACAAAATCCCAATAAAGAAAGGCGTCAGGCAGGGAGATAAGACCTCTCCGATGCTATTCACAGCATGTTCACAGGAGGTATTCAGAGACCTGGAGTGGGAAGAATTGGGGATAAAAGTTGTGGACAATACCTTAGCAACTTGTGATTCGCTGATGATATTGCCTTGCTTAGTAACTCAGGAGACCAATTGCAATGCATGCTCACTGACCTGGAGAGGCAAAGCAGAAGGGTGGGTCTGAAAATTAATCTGCAGAAAACTAAAGTAATGTTTAACAGTCTCGGAAGAGAACAGCAGTTTGCGATAGGTATCGAAGCACTGGAAGTGGTAAGGGAATACATCTAATTAGGGCAGGTAGTGACCACGGATCCGGATCGTGAGACTGAAACAACCAGAAGAATAAGAATGGGCTGGGGTGCGTTTGGCAGGCATTCTCAAATCATGAACAGCAGGTTGCCACTATCCCTCAAAAGGAAAGTGTATAACAGCTGTGTGTTACCAGTACTCACATATGGGGCAGAAACCTGGATGCTTACGAAAAGGGTTCTGCTGAAATTGAGGACGACGCAACGAGCTATGGAAAGAAGAATGATGGGTGTTACGTTAAGGGATAAGTAGAGAGCAGATTGGGTGAGACAACAAACGCGGGTAAATGACATCTTAGTTGAAATCAAGAAAAAGAAATGGGCATGGGCCGGACATGTAATGAGGAGAGAAGATAACCGATGGTCATTAAGGGTTACGGACTGGATTCCAAGGGAAGGGAAGCGTAGCAGGGGGCGGCAGAAAGTTTGGTGGGCGGATGACATTAAGACGTTTGCTGGGACAACATGGCCACAATTAGTACATGACAGGGGTAGTTGGAGAAGTATGGGAGAGACCTTTGCCCTGCAGTGGGCGTAACTAGGCTATTGATGATGATGATGATGAATGGTGCTCTATTTCAAATGCAAATATATATTGAGACCTTTTTCGTAAGTCCGCACATCTGAGGCATGGGTTATACAAAATGATGTCTTTATATTTGCTGTCGTTGTCAAGTGCGTCGTCTGATGTCTAGCGCGCGTTCGTTGAGCGTACGCTGCCGGACGCCCAGTTTTTCTCGCAGAAAACCTGTAGAGTACAATTGTCTCTGGTTTTTCTTGTTTGCTGTGCCTTAATATTTCTCGGCTGGTACCAACTGTTGTTTTCAGAAAGTTAACTGTTATTTTCAACAATTTTTTCTGAGGGTAACACGGAATTTTTGGCAAAGAAGCCACCTATCTGCAACATGAAGCTACGTGAGAAAATTTTATTGATATCATGTCATTTTGCGCGCGCTTATTGTTGGTGGAATATTGATCAGACAATGATAATAGAAAACAGTATAGTACTGAAACAAATCAGATTTTTTACTTGCGTGGCGAAAAGCGATGCAGATGACCCATGCACTTCTATGTAAATCTTAGGTTACATAGACATATATATCCACGACATACATGTGAGAGAAAAATCATCAAATATTCTAAATGCACTGATTAAAACAGTGAAAACTCCCGACCAGAATAAGCGTGTTTCTTTTCAAAGCTGCACAAGCCCCACGTCAACCAACTTACTTTCCGAGAACACAAACCAACGCAATAATTGGACGTTAATAAAAAAAAACAGTGTTAAGGAAAAGATATTGCCGATAACCAGACTGAAGGAAGTCTTGCCCAATGTAATCTCTGTGGCTTGTCTGGTGATCTCCTTCAAAGAGCCAGTAGGCAAAATGAAGTAGCAACATGTAGCCTAATCGAATAGTATCTGCTTTTCAGATCAAATTCGACTTCAGAATTCACTATTAAAAATATCTAATGGCCGAATGTAACGCATAACAGCCCTTTTGAAGTCTAAACGTTGAGGAGTCAATGTAAGTGAGGACTGTTATTCCGAATGATCGTTCTGCTGGAGAGTCGTGGATGTTGCGCAGAGGCCCATCAGTTTCTGAGAGAAAAATCGCACTGGTGCTAACTGGTTCTGCTGACCAAGTTTATAGCTGTCACTCAATATAAACTCCCCGTTTCCGGGTAGCGTGTGAATCTGCTAACTGCATTTAGGCCGGGAATACATTTTTTGACAGTCTCACCACGTCTGCAACCAAGTAAAACTAGGTGCCCATTGTTGGACCACACTTATATTTTCTTCAACGATCACAGCAGACCTACAAATATATCTGTGTGTATATGTGAGGCATGCCGTTCCTTTATTTTCTTCATAATTGTTTTTACGATAGTGCACCAGGTAACTGAAAGCAGCCGTTTATAATGCAGAAGCTGCTTAGTTGATCTGAGGTACAGTTGGGAACGCCAATACTTTGATGTATGAAATATAAGATAAGCGTAGCAAGGCTTTTCTCAGAAATCAAACCAGATAATAATGTATTTTGAATACACCTTAGAAAAAAGCTGAAGGACACAGCTGCCTTGATTTTTTTCCATTAGACAAATTCTGGCGTTTTGCTTCTGGCGATATGATCATAAGGCACCCTGTTCAATTCTCTCCTTAACATGCACCTAAACAGAAGTACGCGAGTGTTCTTCGAGTTCGGTCCCGTCGAATTTTACGACATGGTTTGAACCTGTGAGCTCGAGTTTGCAACGAAATGCCACAGCCACTATGTAGCCACTATTTAGGCTACCTTGCCGATTCTTTTAGCTATTGTTACGCATAGACTAGACATACATTTTCACACGGCTTACGCGCCAAGGGCAAGCACACATAATGGCTGCCAAAACTGTTTTCGGTGCCCGAGATGCGAACGCAATAAAGGAAACCGCGCCAATTACTCCGCATTCGGTTACGCGAGCAAAGCCTAAACATGAGTGGAATTTTGTACTGCAGTTTCTTGTTTCTTTTTCTATAAGAATTTTTTCCGCAAATCTGAGTACAGGGTGCCGTATGGGACAGATATGTTTTATTTATTTGCAGCAGTGAGCAGGAAGTTCTCATTCGTTTTTTGTATCGCATGCGTTTCAGAGGACCTACTGATGAAAACTATATGCGCAAAAATACAGACAATTGAAATGCATGCTGCTTAAAGAACAAAAAAATATTTCTTCTCTAAAGAGAACCGCACAACAACGTAGTACAATGAAAGCCGACTTTGCGGCCGCAGTGTACGCGCAATCAGCGAGGGGCATTAAAAAAATAAAATGAAATAAAGAAGAGAAAGAAAGCCATCTATTCATAAGGCATAAATGCAAGTCATATGCAAATATAAACACCGTTTTAGTGGTCTGAACGGATATACCAGCGCGCGAAGTAGAACAAATTACCCGTCCGAGAAGTATCGGCAGCATTTTCAACCGGCGCAACGCACCTTGATGTAGCCCATTCCTCTTCCATCGCAGCTCCGGCAGAGTAATTTTCGTCATCGCGCACCTCACTGAAAGACATTCCCGCTGAGCCGTATGGTAGTGCACCCTAAAATTCCTGTACGACCCCATCCTCAGCTGAAATTTTAGGCAACCATAATACAAAAAATATAAGAAAGCATAACGGTTAAGTTGCTATGGGATTGAAGATTCCTTAACAGCAGGAAATTCATGGGGGTGATTAGTGTTTTATGCGATATGCGCTTCCGTTTTATTTAACCGGAAAACGTAACAACTTTAACTATATACTTCTGAAATATCTTGGATAGGGCTGGTCAGTGCTCAAAGCATGTCTACATAACAGTCATGTTACGGTTAACCGCAGTTTGGCGATAACGATCTCCAAACTTGTAGCAAAATACGTAGGTCTTCCAATGTCACCTATATTCCCTGGTAACCTTGGCTGAGCAGAATGGCACATAACAGTGAAGCGAAAGAACGTATTATGTGTCAGGTTTAGGGACCAATGTACGGACAACCCTGTCAGTAGTTTGTGATTTCTCAGTTTATCGTCGTTTCCAGCATGACCTTGTTTCACCCCCGCAATTCAAACTGGTTCTTTAGAGAAATTACACAGACATCTTGTGAATATAACTTTTTGATGTGAACTTAGGTACATGGAGTTGTCAAGTAACTGCTTCTCCTTCGTGCAACAAATAGCATGCGAACAAACATTTATTGTACTGCATTTCGTATCTGTGAAACTATTAAAGGACACTGAAAGTGTAATGTCCAAACTGGAGAAATGCAAAAAAAAATGGTTCCCTTGGATAGCATTCATGCCGACAATATAGCACCACGACGTTGTTAATTATTTTAGCCAGACTCTGCTTTGCACTCGCTTGTGTAAACCGTATAGGAAACGTTGCATAAGTTCCTGTATCCTTTTTCGCATTCGGTCAATGTGTCGTTGACGTGTTCGTCCCACACATACATTTCGCATTGTTTCTGACCTGCAAATTAAAAACGACGCGCATTAGCAACAAAAAAAAAATCACGCTCACTCGTACACTAATTGCAAAACATTTTAAAGAAGTAAGGGTAAATGCTGAATATGTAGCACCCGCTTCCTGGTTGCAACAACGCACTCGTCTCGTAAAACAAGACTGTACCAGAAACCAAACCCTGGTATGCGCTTTGTACTGGAAGCCACATACGAGGCGACCCCACATTTTCTTCCTGTGGGCCCTCTAGTACCTTTTAAGCTGTGTGCTGTAGATATGCACATTTTCGGCGTTTTCTGATGCTGACCTCAAAGTGCGCGTGTGCGTCATTGGGAGGCCTCATTTTGATCAATGGTATCAATTTTCTTCGCAACACGATACCAGTCTTTTTTTTAATTGCCTGTGGCGCAGTACTGTTCCACCTGTTTAGTTCGTGTTTGTTTTCTTTTTTTCAGACGAGGAGTAAATTATCTGCATAAGAATTCGCAGTGTTGAAGCAGCTATGATATATATAACATAACTTACTTTCTCATTATTAACTTGATTATTTGAAGCCGAGCTCAGTGAAGGTACCACTGCACTGGTCACCGAACTGCGCTGAGAGGCCAAGCTTGTAACATCCTGCTACATCTCAACAAAATATAAGAAACATAAGCCCAGTCTGCGCTGAAATAATTGGAATTGTTTGGGCCTTGACAAAAGGAACTAAGTCATCGATAGTCGTTTTACCGCGCGAACGCAAGGGGCATGGCGCGGACCAGCGGCTGCATGAGCTCAGTAGCGGACCTAGTTAACCTCCTTCAGTTATTTGTTTCTTCCATTTGCTGTTGTCTATCTTCAATACCTTCGACTCCGACGCGTGCGCATTGCTTAGGCAACGGGACATGGGACAGATTTGTCTTTCAGCTGGCAGCGGGTGATCGCGCCTGCGCCCAGGCAGACCCCGCGCCAGTTGACGTGGTGGCGAGCAAAAGGTCTTCGAGGCAAGGCTGCCTCCAATATGTTCGGACCAGTAAACCACTTGGGTGGCTAGGCGTGAGAATATGGGGTAAACTGAATGCCCGAAACGAAGGCTGGGTCCGCGGGCGCCATGCCGGCAACTAGTATGAACGTTCTCGAGTAGTTTGTTTTGTACTTACTCGGTGGGAATGAAGAAAGCTCCAGTACAGGCAGAAAGCTGCCAACTGAATTCGTGCCTCACAGTTTAGCCTGACAGCGTAGACAGTCGTTGTTCACGCGCTTATATTTGCACTTCGCGACGCACATCGAGACGCGCGACGAGCGATAGCGAACAACCCTAGCACCATCGGGCACCGCAGCATTTCAAGTGGATGGTTTACCCGTGAAGCAACAGCACAGGGCAAAATAAGCAAAAATACTGGCGTAGCTTTCTTTCACAAAAAGCTCCGCCGTGCTGGATACGCCGTACTGGTTCTCGAAACTCTTCCGAATTCACCACGTCGCATCTCAAAGTGATTCCGTGCTTTTGTAAGCCACTGACAGGCTTTTCAAATATTTCTTAGGACACCACAGCTTCGTCGCTGTCAACACTAAGGAGTGCGACAAAGGGGGAGGGGAGGGTTACATTTTGTTTTTCATCGAGTTTGTGAAGCAGTGACCATATGGCTTTCTCAATGCTCGCCCACTTATCATATATCATATACCATAGTTTGCCATTGCTTCCATAAGTTTGCCGCGAACATCCATGTTACTGCTACAAATGCAGTTGCGAAATGGGTTCAGCTTATAGCCTCACTGCATGCTTTGGTGAAGGGTGGTTCGCTTAGCAGAAACAAACTAGCACCACTTACAAGATATCCCTCTTAAATTTGTTTTACAAAATGCGCAACTGTTTCCACTGCAATTGGTTGCTTCGTTGTTTTGTAGGTTAAGGTGTTTGCTACAAGGCGGGCAAAGCCTGGCAGTCAGGGTGGGCGCTTGCCCGGGGTGTGCGTCTGGTCACTGGTCAGAAATAATTAAGGCCAAAGCTTCAGATGGCTCGTTTCAATGGTTCATAGCCGCAAAAGTAGTGTCTAGTCAAGTGAGACAAAAAATATCATGATTACGAATGGCGGGTATCCCCGTTAGGGAGCAAGAATGAAATGACTGAATATGAATCTAGAAATGAAAGAAAAAAACAAAAAAATAATGAAAGAAAAAAGAACGATCGAAATAAACAATGAAAGAAAGAAAGAAACAAACAAAAAAGCTTTAAGTAGTGCATTAGGTGCTCGCATGTGTCGTTGAGGCGGCTGACCTATTGCGCAATGCGGTCAGTTCACACAGTGGCTCGTTATCTCTTGCAAAAAGTCTGATTCCTCCAATCGTATAACTTAATGCACTACCCCATGTGCAGCAGAAGCACCTTCTCCTGTTACAGGAGTGTAACATGCTACGAAACTTTGTAATGTGTGGAAAAGTGTGGAGAAGTGTAGACGTGCCAGTATAAGGACGCGTGAAGTGCATGCAAACTATCCTCGTCTGTTTTGGGAACATTGTGTGTTGCACGCACGCAAAACGAAAATCTGTTTGCGGATTGTCAGGTAAAGCCTTCTTCCAACACTGTAGCACCGGTACGCCTAATGAAGTGTTGCTCGTCAGTAATTTATCGAGATTCTGTGCAAAACAAATAGGTAGCGCGTGCATTTCAACGCCAATTCTCGAGCGCAGGCTCATCCCTTCCTTATTCTTAAAAATCAAGCACCTTGAAATCACTTAAGACCTTTCACTACACAGGACTCGTGGGGAAGGATTAAGGGCGACCAAAAGTGGCCACGCTGCATCCTTTGTAATCTAGTCATTGATGAGTGCTCTGACTGTTATGAACTTGAGAGCACTTCTTTTCAATACCGTCCGCTCTTTCGTTCCTAGAGATACGAACACCGGAAGGCATGCAATGGAAGACAATATTGTAGGCTTTTGTTCAGAAATGCGCGAGTAACAGCAACCACTTCCGAGAAAATTGGTTAGGATGATCGTGACGGGGGAGACTTGAAGGGCAGGTGTAGAGTCCGCGAACACGACAGTGTTCCATAAAAAGTGCCGTTACAGTGACCACAGTGCAATTGCAATAACAGAAATCTTCCTAGTATATGTATATTATTGGGCAAACCAAGAGGCCTGACACACTATTGCAAGGGAAGATATTCAAAATGCAATAGCTCTGTCACCTTAAACTAGTCTGAATGACCCGTCCGTATACACTGTGCAGGTAATCTTGATATGTAGTGTCTACGTGTCTAAGGAACAACGTGTGTGCCTCTGAAGAAGGTGTGAAGTGCTGGTGGGTAACCAAAGGATGGTGTGATCAGATATATTATATTCTATCAAGAAGCCCGTCGGGTGTCTCTCTTTTTAATTATTAATTCCAATGGCGCATAGAGTGCATCATGCCACATAGAAGTTAGAACGAAGTTGGAGCTATCTTCCGTAGAAGGACTTTGCCAGGGAGGAATGTGAATAGAGTCGTAGGAGCCGAGTCGGAAAATAGAGACTAAAGTACGAAGCGAGAGATGGAGTTTCGCTTATTGTTGGTTGACGCTAGCTGGGGAACGCGTTCATGCTGCAAGGACCGATCGCATGCCTTATCAACTGCTACTGATGCATCTGTTGCAAATTCCGCACGAATAGACTGAGCTCATTCACTGGAAGGACACGCAGTTGTCTTTTAATTGATAGTTTGCCATAAGCTTGCATCGAATACATCGAAGAGATTTCATCTAGAATACCAATGCCATTTTGGCAAAGCTTGGACACGAACGAATATCTCGCAAGTAGCCCCAGTCCAAGAGATTCTAGAAAGCGGGCATGATTTCGCTACTCCTGAGATTCAATTTGGCTTTTGCAACATGCAGTCTAAATTAATCACTGAAGAGGTAAATATTTTTAATTGGTCACAAGGAAATTCCTACTTTTCCTTAAAGTAAGGCCGGTCTTTTCAGGTAATGTACATTAGGTAACCCGCATCAACAGAACAAATTGGTCTACATTGCCCCATCATTTTCGAATAATTCTTCGAATTGAAAAAATTTACACTTGGTATATAAGATATGCGCAAGGGAATGCTCTATGTTAGGCTATAAATTCAATTGAAATGACATGTATACATGATTTTGCACTAATGAACTTTTAGTGCTCTTTATATAAGTTAACTTACTTTACAGTAGAAAAGAAAGGCCTAAGTACAATGAGCCCAGGCAAGCACTTCTGTCAATACTCTACACCTGAAGGATGGTGGAGCCGTTGCTTGTACCAGCTCTATTAATATATGTAGTTTGAACCGATTTTCCAGGAGTGGCTTCTGCAAGACAGCCCAATTCTTGCTATACAGGTGGATTTCAAGAAAAAAAATTCCAGTGCCATTCCACTTTGTCAAGGCGGACGGCCAGCGAAGCTGGATGTAGAGCCCCTAAATGGCGAACTGTCCATAGCCGTGCGACAAACGCCGTATGCATATAAATGACAGGCGAGGCACGACTAACCGCTCTTCCATGATGTTAAGTCTAGGAAGAGGATGAGGCACCTGGGAGTATACATATCCTTGTAGTGTTGCAAAACGCGGCAAGACATTTTACTAAGGAATACCGGCACGTAGAACAGACAAGCACCTCCGCGCATTCCGAAGGCGCACACTGCTTCACAGTAGCCAGTGTGATTGCGTGTTGGTCGAAGTACCGCAGTGCTGTAATGGTTGTATGGTCAAGTGAAAACTACAAGCAGCCAGAGATATTACAGGCTAAACAAAATTCATTGCCCACAAAGTTCTTATGAAACCTGGCCGTTGCTCCGGTGAAACTTACATAATTTGCGAGATCCGGGCCACATGGACGGTTTGCATTTCTTTCCGCCTCGCGATCCTGACGGGCAGCACACTTACCAGACCAACCCCACGGCAAAGGCGAAGGAAAGGAAAGGAGACACGAAGGGCTTGGAACACTGACAAAGAGAAGGCGGTGCGAACGTGGAACATGGCCGACGCAGGTCAAAGTGTAGCATCTGTTCTTAGTATCTTAGTATATCACATACTTAGTATCTGATAAGGGTTGTATTTGAACCTGAAATAATAAGCCTATTTCTGCAAGCTGGCGCAGTGCTTAAAGCCCGGTAATACACTATTTTTGGAATTCATCCAAGAATGGGGAGAAATTCTTGATGTAGAAGGCTCAATAGACGCACGCAATCTTTTCCAGAACTTAGCGGTATGCAGCATCGCGGTATATGTGAAAATTACGTAAAATGCATGTTTTTGTTTTGTATGCCTTCCTTTCATCCTTCTCTTGTGGTTAATCAAGTGGCCCTCACGTACACAGCAATGCAGATTTCTGGGCATATTCGGACACGCCCACTAAATGCTGAGCCCTTTCAGGATGAAGCATAGTGCAACACCAGCTGTTGAGAAAGACTGTCCTGGTTTCTTACACAATGTGCTCATCCTGAACATGTCGCTCGAGACGAGTGCACAGTCCCCGATGCTCGGAATTATAAAGAGCAACAAGCGACGCATTTCCCTCCCTCAGCGTCCCACAGGAAAGTTTCTGATCTCCCTTACTTTTTAACGTTGTCATGGCCACTCTTCCAGACGCACTGAAGATAGGTTGAACGGCGGTTAAATTGTCCATCTTCGCAGATGACATCTGCACTTAGATCTTGGGGTTCCAACACAAACGTTTGGCACGAATAGCCCAGGGTGCAATCTCCGTCATCGATCGCCACTTATCGACGCTTGGCCTATCTTCATTAGCAAAAAAAAATATGTCTTCATGTTTTTCCCGGGGGTGAGGCGGAAGCCAGCACGCCTGTCGCTGAATATTGGAGGCCATCCAATTCGTAATGCAGCTACTGTTGAATCTCTGAACATCACAACCGACTTCAAGCCACAATAGCGACGCGCACCTGAAAATGTTGTGCCTGCATCAGTGCAAAGAGCCAACGCACTTTGTCGCATGGCAGGTATACGTTGGGGAAGCAATCCAATGTTTATGCTTCAACCGAAATCTGGTCTCATAACAAGACCCCGCAGGGGCGTCTGCGTCAGCAGGCGTTTGGTCTGTTGCGACACCACGTACTCGAGCACACGAGGGTTGGACCCTCCCGCGTGTAGCCGTGCGCGGCTCAGCCGTGTCCGGGGAAAAGGGGATCCTGGGGGTTGAGCCGATGCTGGGTGTTCGGACCTTTAAGGCCCCCCGCGGAGGCAACACACCCCTTTGGCCTCTGCTTCACGTAGACGGCACCCCCGGACTGACCCACCCGGGGGAAATCGGTAGTTGCCTTTTCCTGTCTCTCTGTCCCTCCAGCCTTCGTCTTTTTCGCACTTTCCATCTTTCCTGTCTTCTCCTAGCTTCTGCTTACTTCCAATTTTTCCAGGCAGCAAGGGTTAACCTTGTGTGAATAGCCAACCTAGGTTATTTCATATTTGGTTATAGTGATGACGTACAGCTGGCGTTTACAGGACCTGTTCATACAGTCCCTGTAGCGTCCCCTCGTAGGGCTCCATGGTGGGTGGCTGGCGTTATTGCCGAAAACTACATTTTTCTATGGCAAGTTCCTTCCCTTCAATTCCTGATCGCCCTCAAAAAAGAGGGCGCACCGAAGATGTATTCCAGTTCTTTGGTCGTCAAAGACCGAACTTCCCATGGTACCATGTCATCCACTCTGAAAAATCTGATAAACAAGTCCGAAATATCTCCCCTTTTCTAGTTTCCAAGTCCTTAAATGATGCCCTTGGTCCAGGCTACACGGTATCAAGGCTGGCAAGTGGTGATCTCCTGTTAGAACTGCATGATAAGAAACAATACGAAAAGTTGCCCAGTCTAGTGTCATTTGGGGATGTTCCACTGACAATAACTCCACACCGCACTCTGAACACCACCCGCGGCGTTGTCTCTGATGACGATTTGCTCCAGCTGACAGAGGCTGAGCTCTTGGAGGGCTTCAGTGAGCAGAACGTTGTCAATGCCAGAAGAATTAAGATGAGAAGGGATGGCAAATAAATTCAAACGAAGCACCTAATACTCACATTCGGTTCAAGTATTCTGCCCGAGTCTGTGGAGGCCGGGTACATCAAGCTCCGTGTCAGGCCGTACGTGCCAAACCCACTCCGCTGTTTCAAGTGCCAGCTCTTCGGCCACAGTTCGCAGAGTTGCCGAGGCCGCCAAACTTGTGCTAAATGTAGTGCCCAAGAACACACCACTGAAACGTGTGAGAACGCTCCCCACTGTGTAAACTGTGATGGGGAGCACGCCGCGTACTCGCGGTCGTGCCCCTCCTGGAAGAAGGAAAAATAAATAGTAACGATCAAAGTGAAAGAGAATATATCGTTCAAAGAGGCACGAAGGCGGGTAGCATACCTGCCAAAGAAAACCTTTGCCGAAGTGGCGCGTCAGGGGGCAGCGTCACAACGGCCTCCGGCGGCTGTCCGACCCTCAATCAGTGAGTCGGCAGCTAAGCCATCTGCCCCCGCGGCGGTTGCAGCTAGCGCTGCTCCGTCAACCGAGGAGAGGGGACCACCGACCCCGAAGGTGGGCGCAGCCGAGGCTGCCTCAACCTCCCAGCTCCCTTCCAGCGCTGGCAACGGCCAGCTCAGCCAAATTCCCCAGGGAGCCCCATCGAACTCCGGGCTGGTGGGCGCAGGGGTCCTGCCCTCGAAGGCGGGACCCTCGCTGGTAACTTCCCGCTCGCAAGAGCGAGTGTCCGGCGCCTCACAAGAGGCAATGGACACTACACCCATCCTCAAGGCGCACCAAGCGCCTAAGGAGCGGCGAGGCTCCCTCGAACGCTCCAGAAAGGGCAGAACCCCCGTTACAGGGCCTCGAAAGGGCTCTGTAATTTAATCTGTAATTTCCATAATCACTACTTCTGTTTCTGTACACACAGCACCTATTTACTACCAACATGGATACACAGATAATTCAATGGAACGTCAGACGTCTCCTTATAAACCTTGATGACGTACAAGAACTCATCCACAAACACAATCCAAAAGTGCTGTGTTTACATGAGACACACTTAAAATCTACACACACAAACTTTCTCCGAAAACACGTTACGTTTCGCAAAGACCGCGAGGATGCTGTCGCAGCTTCTGGCGGTGTAGCCAATATTGCTGATAGAAGTGTAGCGTGTCAGCATCTAAAGCTCCAAACGGCCCTTGAGGCCGTGGCCGTTCGAGACGTACTTTTAAATAAACTCATCACAATCTGTTCTCTGTATATACCACCACATTATCACCTTCACAAACGCGACTTAGAGTCATTAATAGATGAGCTCCCGGACCCCTATTTTATTCTTGGTGATTTTAATGCACACAGTACTTTGTGAGGCGATTCACGCTGTGATGCGCGAGGTCGCGTCATTGAACAGGTGCTTTTTTCCTCTGGAACATGTCTCTTGAACACGAAGGAGCCCACATATTTTAACCTGACCAACCAGTCATACTCTGCCATAGATCTTAGCATTTTATCGCCGACGCTTTTACCCTATTTTAAATGGAATGTTCTTAAGAATCCGTATGGGAGTGATCACTTCCCAATAATCCCAACTACCCCGAAACAAGATCAACTTCCCCCGC
Source organism: Dermacentor variabilis (assembly GCF_050947875.1). Lineage (NCBI taxonomy): Eukaryota > Metazoa > Arthropoda > Arachnida > Ixodida > Ixodidae > Dermacentor > Dermacentor variabilis. Next base: position 172,834,574 of record NC_134571.1, read on the forward strand.
AGGTCCCTCGGTGGAAGGTTGACTCAGCCGATTGGGAACAATACCGAACTCTTACACATATGACTTGGACTGAGATGTCCGGTATAACCATAGATGACGCTGTTAGATATTTTACAGCTTTTATACTTGATGCCGCATGTAAATGTATTACTCAAGCGAGCAGCATGGGTTCCAAACGGCGTGTTCCCTGGTGGAACGATGCATTCAGGCAAGTACGGAGGAACCAGAACAAAGCGTGGGCGATATTTCGCGATACTCCAACTGCTGAAAACCTGGAAAACTTTAAAGATGTCAAATCCCAGGCAAGGAGAACGCGCCGACAAGCAAGACGAGAGAGTTGGGCGAAGTTCATATCAAACATCAACTCGTACACAGATGAGACAAAAGTATGGAATAGAGTGAGAAAAGTTATTGGACAGCAAACGTATTCCCTGCCTTTAGTAAATAGCCACGGAGAAAGCCTGGAAGACCAAGCCAACTTTCTTGGCACACACTTTGAACACATATCCAGCTCCTCACACTACACCGAAACATTCCTAAAGTACAAAACACGAATACAGAAGCAAAAGCTAGATAGGAAATGTGCAAAAAGTGCGCCGTACAATGAACCATTCTGCATAGCAGAACTGCAGGCAGCACTGAACTGCTGTAATACATCCGCCCCCGGTTCAGACCGCGTAATATATGAGATGTTGAAACAACTACCCTCCGAAACACAAAAAACCCTCCTTTCCCTTTACAACGTTATATGGTCTTCCGGCGAGATCCCCTCTGTTTGGAAGGAGCCTATTGTAATTCCAATCCTAAAACACGGAAAGGATCCTTCCTCTTTATCGAGTTACAGACCTATAGCATTAACAAGTTGCCTCTGCAAAGTATTCGAAAAAATGATTAACTGTCGCCTACTACACTTCCTAGAATCAAACAAATTGCTGGACCCATACCAGTGCTGGTTTTGGGAGGGTCGATCCACCACTGACCATCTCAGACGTATCGAGGCACCTATCCGTGAAGCTTTTGTCCATAAGCAGTTCTTCTTATCAGTATTCTTAGATATGGAGAAAGCCTATGATACAACGTGGCGGTTTGGGATTTTGAGAGACCTCTCACAGTTAGGTATACACGGAAATATGTTCAATGTTATCGAAAGTTATCTGTCGAATCGGACATTCCGTGTTCGAGTGGGCAATGTTCTGTCACAGAAATTTGTACAGGAAACTGGAGTGCCGCATGGCGGCGTGCTCAGCTGCACGCTCTTTATAGTAAAAATGAATTCTCTTCGTCTACACATACCACATAACATCTTCTATTCAACGTATGTTGACGATGTGCAGATAGGTTTTCAATCAAGTTCTCTTGCAATCTGTGAGCGACAGGTCCAGCTTGGTCTTAACAGGGTCTCCAAATGGGCTGATGAGAACGGGTTCAGACTGAACCCACAAAAAAGCACCTGTGTCATTTTCTCTAGAAAAAGAGGCCTGCACCCTGATCCTGAAATTGTGTTGCAAGGTGAGCGTCTGCCCGTAAACAGGGAACATAAATTCTTAGGCATAACTTTAGACGCGAAACTGACCTTTGTACATCACATAAAATATCTTAAAAATAAGTGCATGAAAACAATGAATATCTTAAAGGTGCTCTCACGCACAACCTGGGGCAGTGATAGAAAATGTCTCATGAACTTGTACAAAAGCCTCATACGCACACGACTAGACTATGGAGCCATAGTTTACCAGTCGGCTACTCCAACTGCTCTAAAGATGCTTGACGCTGTCCACCACTTAGGAATTCGCCTGTCCACAGGCGCCTTTAGAACAAGCCCAGTGGAAAGCATGTACGTTGAATCGGATGAGTGGTCACTGCATCTGCAGAGAACATATTCGTCTTTCATGTATTTTCTTAGAGTGAACGGAAACAGTCAGCATCCCGCGTATTACACCATAAATGATTTGTCCAGTTGCCAACTTTTCCGCAACCGGCCCACAGTGGCACAGCCTTTCTCCATGCGTGTTAGAGACACGGCAGAAGAAACAAGGGTTCCACTGCTTGAATACCACCTTATGTCCCCTGCTATACGGCCCCCGCCGTGGCAGTGGCAACCAATAGACTGTGATATATCTTTCGTAGCTGTTACAAAGCACGCGCCTGTCGCGCATATACGAATGTACTTCCTCGAGTTACAGCACAAATACTCCTCTCCTGAATTCTTTACAGACGCATCGAAGTGTAATTCTGGCGTATCTTACGCAGCGGTCGGTCCATCCTTTTCAGATGCCGGTGTTTTGCACCCTAACACAAGCATTTTCACAGCAGAAGCCTACGCGATATTGGCTGCCGGTAAACACATTAATGAATTTATTATCCCAAAGGCAGTCATATACACAGACTCTTTGAGTGTTGTAAATGCTTTGAAAACTGTCCGGAAATATCAAAACCCTGTAATTCTATCTCTTTACTCAGCATTATGCACAACCTATGAGTCCGAACAGCATATCGCCGTATTCTGGGTGCCGGGGCACCGAGAGATAGAGGGAAACGTGTTGGCTGACGAGCTAGCCACATTCGTCCACGCGAACGCTTCCAACACTTCCACGACTGTCCCTGTAATGAACCTCAAGCCCTCAATAAGAAAAAGCTAAGGGCTTTCTGGCAGCGCTTGTGGGACAAACAAACAGAAAATAAACTACATGTTATCAAGCCGTATCTTGGCAACTGGCCGCCGGTATCAAAGAACCGCCACACAGAAATAAAACTTTGCAGACTCAGGATAGGACACATATACAGCACACACGCATACCTCTTGTCCGGTGGCGATCCACCCATATGTGATAAATGTGGCGAGCCACTTCCCGTGCTTCACATTCTGCTGCAATGCACTGAATTAGACGATAATAGGAAAAAGCATTTTCCATTACCACACCGTCAACAAATTCCCCTTCATCCTCTAATGACCATAGGTATGAAACCGCTCTTTAAATATCAATCCTTGTTTGCATTTTTAAAAGATGTACATAGTTTTCATGTCATGTCACCAGGAAATCCGTAGCACGGCCTCTTAACTGAGGTTTCTGCTGCGATAACTGCACTAAAAGAAAGCACCTGCCTCCCAGCCTTTGGGCTCAAAGGCCTCCAGGAGGCTTAGGTGGTATTTCCATATTCTTGCATTTTAGCTCCACGATCACTTATCACGCGTACTAGATCCATAGACAACTATATGTATCACTATCATAATTTTATATTATATATCATTTTACACTTTTATGATACGGATTGATTCTAGGCCACTTTACAGCCATGTCACATCCCACCATCGCAACTCACAAATTAGTGCTTAACACAACATTATCAGTCATGGCGCTCTTTGGCCATACTTGGCCCTTTCGTCACTAAACAATACACATTCATTCATTCATTTCTCATAACAAGCCGCATTCTATATCTGCTGCCGTTGATATCACCATCCCCGAACGGATTCTAGCGCTTGGAAGCAGTCCACAGAAAGGAATTTCGTTGGCGATGGGAGTTCCTCAAGTGGCTTCAAACAAGAGGGTTGGTAATGAAGCAGAATATGTTCCACTCCGCGTTTTGGCATTTCAAGCCTTGCTGATGCAGCTATTATGGCTGGGTGAGCCCCAGCAAGCGCGGCCCTTCTCCGGTGGCTAAGAGAAAGAACTCGCTCCTATTTTCATGCGGCGCAGAACACCTTTCGTTTTTTTTGCGATTGGAATGGCCTAAACGGAATGGACTCGTCGCGCCATGGTCTTTCTCGCACATGAAGGCAGCTTTTTGCGCACAAGACGAGGACAAAGAAGACGCTACGACAAACAAGCGCAGTAAACTTAGTGAAGTTTCTGGGGTGTTACGTGCAGCCTCACTCTACCCCACCTACCGGCAAAATGTATCATTTCCACTGCCGAAGCAATGTTTCTAGTGCTAGATCACTTGAGCACAGCATTTCGAAGCCACCTACAAGTGTGCACAGGTTGGTCGGTGCGTTCACAAACAGATAGCTGCGCAGCGGCACTCTGCATACCCTCCCTTGATGGTACAGCCGTGTGAATCGCGTAGTTTCGCTATAGAAAGTGCCGCAATAACCGCGGCCTCGCGAAATCTACGCGCCTTTTCCGCACGTGACGTCGTGGTACTGACGGACTCATAGTCAGCGTTCCAACGATTACGCCGTGGCTTACCTCGAGAGAAGTTTACAAGGCAATCGCTGGCAATTATCCAAGTTGTACTGACCAAGGGATTCAACGTGAAATTTCAATGAATCCTATTCCACGTAGGAATTGAAGGAAACGGAAAAGCTTACGGTTTTGGCACGCCTAGCACTAACATATGTCCCAAATGTACAGGTGCCAAAGATTTTCCAGAACCATCAGAATGCAATCCGCATTGATTTTGTGGCGATCCGCCAGACTCTGCCATAGTGTGTGGGACCCGTGGACTTCATCGGGAAGACGCAGCGCTGTTATGCCGCATCGAAACCGACTCCGCGTTAGTCAAGACGGGGCGATGCACTTCCCCACTTTCTGCCTTCTGTGGTGGTATCGACGACACCGAACATTTTGTTTGCCAATGGCCGCAGTTCGACACAGAAAGAAAAGCAATGTTCGACGCCCTGCAACTCAGTGGGCTTTGGCACAGGGCCTTCGACGACGTGGTTTTTCCCGGAGCGCCCTCGGCTTGTTGGTAGAGAGTTCAATGACTGCTGACTGTTTTCACGCAAGATACGGGGTTTTCGTCACCTCGTGACCCATGTAGTTACACTCCCAGGAGGCTCATGCGGAACAGTTACTGGCTATCTATGCCAGGCTAACGCCGCGTGCTGCAACACCCCCTTAATCGCCACCACAATGCGTTCATTTTAAAGCCCTGTAATTCCAGTAGTGTGTATTGGCAGCATGGGAAAGGGCAAGTGTCGAGTGTATTATTTGAGATCTGTATCCGCGGCTTCTAAGGCGGCGGCGTGCTGTAAGACATCAGTGACAACAAAGCAGCGCAGTTGTGCGCTGCCTAGCATTAAACATTTAGTTTTGCCTATTTTAACACCTTTCTTTTGAGATATAATCCGGATCCGCGGTCACTACCTGCCCTAAGTAGATGTATTCCCTTACCACTTCCTGTGCCTCGCTACCTATCGTAAACTGCTGTTCTCTTCCGAGGTTGTTCAACATTACTTTTGTTTTCTGCAGATTATATTTAGACCCACCCTTCTGCTTTGCCTCTCCAATTCAGTGAGCATGCATTGCAATTGGTCCCCTGAGTTACTAAGCAAGGCAATATCATCAGCGAATCGCAAGTTACCAAGGTATTCTCTATTAACTTTTATCACCAATTCTTTCCAATCCAGATCTCTGAATACCTCCTGTAAACACGCTGTGAATAGCATTGGAGAGATCGTATCTCCCTGTCTGACGTCTTTCTTTATTGGGATTTTGTTGCTTTCTTTATGGAGGACTACGGTGGCTGTGGAGCCGCTATAGATATCTTTCCCTATTTTTACAAACGGTTCGTCTACACCCTGATTCCGCGATGCCTTAATGACTGCTGAGGTTTCGACTGAATCAAACGCTTTCTCTTAATCAATGCAAGCTATATATAAGGGTTGATTATATTCAGCACATTTCTCTATCACTTGACTGATAGTGTGAATATGGTCTATTCTTGAGTAGGTTTTACAAAATCCTGCCTGGTCCTTTCGTTGACAGAAGTATGAGGTGTTCCGGATTCTATTTTCGATTACCTTAGTAAATACTTTGTAGGCAACGGACCGTTAGCTGATCGGTCTACAATTTTCAAGTTTTTGTCGTCCCTTTTTTATGAATTAGGATTATGTTAGCGTTAGAAACTATTGTTAGAGACTATGTTACAGACTATTCCTCTAGAATAGTCTCTCTTCCATTATCTTCGTGGGTGCCACTTGTACTGTACAAATCCCTATAGGACTCCTAAGCCACTTGAACTATCTCATCCATATTAGTCATGATATTGCCGGCTTTGCCTCTTAACGCATACATCTGATTCTTTCCTATTCCTAGTTTCTTCTTCACTGCTTTTAGGCTTCCTACGTTCCTGAGAGCATGTTCAATTCTATCCATATTACGCTTCCTTATGTCAGCTATCTTACACTTATTGATTAACTAGGAAAGTTCTGCCAGTTTCATTCTAGCTTTAGGGTTAGAGGCTCTCATATTTTGGCGTTTCTTGATCAGATCTTTCGTCCGCTGCGATAGCTTACTGGCATCCTGTGTAAATGTGATAGCACCGACTTTTATTGCACACTCCTTAATGATGCCCATAAGATTGCTGGAACACGAAGGTCCTCTTGCTTAGTTAAAGCCGAATACCTGTTCTGTAGCTTGATCCGGAATTCCTGTATTTTCTTTCTTACCGCTAACTCATTGATCGGCTTCTTATATACCAGTTTCTTCCGTGTCTTGCACAAATGAAGGCTAATTAGAGTTATTACCATGCTATGGTCGCTACATCGCGCTTTGCTGAACACGTAACATCTTGTATGATGCCCGGGTTAGCGCAGTGTATGAAGTGTATTTCATTTTTAGTCTCGCCATTCGCGCCTCTCCACGTCCACTTTCGGCTATCCCGCTTGCGGAAGAAGGTATTCCTTATCCGCATGTTATTCTGTTTGCAAACTCTACTAATAACTCTTCCCTGCCATTCCTAGAGCTTATGCCATATTCCCCCACTGACTTGTCTCCAGCATGCTTCTTGCCTACCCTGGCATTGAAGCCGCCCATCAGTATAGTGTATTTTGTTTTGACTTTACCCATCGCCGATTCCACGTCTTCATAGAAGCTTTGAATTTCCTGGTCATCATGAGTGGATATAGGGATGTAGACCTGTACGACCTTCAATTTGTACCTCTTATAAAGTTTCACCACAAGACCTGCCACCCTCTCGTTAATGCTATAGAATTCCTGTATGTTACCAGCTGTATCCGTGTTAATCAGGAATCCGACTCCTAGTTCTCGTCTCTCCGCTAAGCCCCGGTCGCGCAGGACGTGCCCGCCTTTTAGCGCTATTTATGCTTCTTTCGTCCTCCTAACTTCACTGACCTAGTACATTCCATTAACTGGCCTCTAATTCCGTCAATAGCACTGCTAGACTCGCCTCAATAGATAACGTTCTAGCGCTAAACGTTGCCAGGTTCAGATTCCAATGGGGGCCTGTGTGGAAAGCATGCGCAAATACTGTCTGAAATAACTAAAATTGTACCCTATATATACAAGGTGTCAAAACTAGCACGCGTGGAGCCTTAAATAATCTCGAATGAATTCATGCGAATAAGAATGTGTATTACAGTAGAGTCAAGAAACTCAGACTATTTCTTTATTTCCCCACAGGGAAGAAGTGAATAACTAATATAATTTAGAAATATTTTATTTGTTATTGCAGTTATCGAAATGTCAATTAGAATGTTTTCAGAATTGATAAAGATGTCAAAATTATGTGTTTCCGTCAACCTACAAATCGCATGTATAACTTCTTTTAGCAATGGTAAAGATCTCGCCAATTTTAACAAAACACCATGTGACTACACACCCACGCGTACGGAATAATGGCGCCATCAAACAGCCTCATTGGGAAAGCAAGCTGTTCATCTCCACCGTCGTGATTAAGGGCAACGAATTTCCTAGCTGTTGGCACGCAATAATCAGCGGGAGGTGTGGGCGGCTCGCGTGAAAACACGTGTGTTAGTGTTACCGCTCGGCCCAATAAATAATCAATGGCTTGCTTCCTCACTCAGACTGGTTGATGGCGATGCTATCCTAGCACATGCGGACGCATAGTGACGTGTTGCCCTTCCTGTTTCGCAGGATTTCTCTCTTCGCCAGGAATCATCACCATCAGCCCATTTTTATCTACACTGCCGAAAGAAGGCCTCTCGCAATGATCTCCAATTACCCTTATCTCGCGCTAGCTGGTTTCCTATTATGCCCGCAAATTTTCTAATTTTATCATCTATTCTGAATCTCCACCTTTCTCGACTGCGCGTCCCTTCTTTGCACTTTTGCCACTCTTATAGACAACCGATCATCCCATCTACCTTTTCCATGGCGTGCCCAGCTCCCCTTAAATTCTCCCAATGTTAATCAGAATTTCCATACCACCAATCGCTTTCTAATTCACACCGTTATCTTCCTGTCACTTAGGGTCACGCCGAACGCATTTCGTTCCACGGATTGTTGCGCGGTCTTTCACTCATTCTAAAGCTTCTCTGTTAGCATCCAAGATAATGCCTTATACCTCAATTTCTGTGAAATGGAATGATTGTACTTTTTTAAGGATCGCGGTAAACTGCCCGCCATTAGTTGGTAAGGCCAGTAATATGCGCTCCCAAAGTACTTTTATTCCAAAATAAATTTGTATCGCATGATCACGATCACCTATTGATAAGTGACCTGATAAACGCACCCTTGAGCTTATTCTATAGAGGTTCTCTGCCGATGACAAACTTTTGTTCTCTTCCCACCCTATGGAAAATTAGCTATGTCTTGTCATATTATTTCTCAATCTTACTATAATACTTTCTCGGTGAAAATCCTCAATCTTCTTGTAACTCATCCCCCACTTTGCTGAACAAGACAATGTCATCTGTAAACCATAGATTTGGAGAGATATTCCCTGTTGATCTTTACTCATAACCGCTGCCAACTTCAATACTTCGAAGCATATAATGAATATATCACTAAATAGAGTGGGTGTCCTTGCCTCTAGGCTTTTTTAACATTTGTTTTTTCTGCTTCTATTGCGATAAATATAGTAGTTGTAAGTCTTCATAGATATTTGCGAATATGATCACGTAGGCTTCCCATAAATCTTGATAATGCAATTCCTCTGGGACTGCTGTTGCCAGTTATATGAACGCGCAATGTTTGGTTCGCTGGAAAAGTTTACATAACGTGTCTTTTACGCTTCTATACAGCACCATAATTGAAATCTGGGCAATTAGAGCAGTAATTACACCGTTGACTAAATACTTTTATAACTAGTTGCATGCCAATTATACAATAAGCGGCAGTTTCTTAACTGTACTCCAAACACTATTTACTCTATTTTATTAGCATAGCTTTATTCGTATTCCATTAAAGCTTCGTGCATTGATTGCTGGGACACCCTGTGCAATATAAGATAAACCCATAATATTTTTCACACAAGTAGGGGTCCACATTTCAGATTTTCCTTTCACGTGTAGTATTACGAACCTGGTGTTGCCAACGACAGAATCAACAGTAAAACTTTATATGACATATGTGATATATATGAAAGGGACGCTGACAGAATGACTACACTTTCAGCCAAACCTGATGCCACAACATAGAATCAATGGAGCCATTCTCATGATATGTTGCGAACAATTTCAATCGTTTTTCTTCAATAAAGCGTACTCACCACTGTAGTCAAGTGTAAGAACACCACACGTCTCGTTTTTGTTGGCAAACTCTAGCGTGTAATTGAGCCCCGGTTGACCTATGTAGAAATAGATTATGCATAACTTACAACCAACATTGCAAATGAGCAACTGCAGCTGCACAGAAATCAATGAACATAGCACATTTAAGAATATCAGACATGAGAAATTAGCGTATCACGCTGTCGCGGGCCAGAAACAAACGTGGTTTCCAATAAAAATCACAGCTTATCGGGGAAATTTATTTCAGAACTTGTTTCTTAAACATTATTTGTAAAATTACATGCTATACATATATACCCATATCTTAGACAATCGGAAGATCAGCTTCAGCAGCCGTGAACAGGTTTATCATTGCATGCCATGTTTACAATATCGGAGTCTAGAGAAAGTGCCTAGGTTTTGTAGCATTTTCTGCGCAAAAGAATTATTAAGAAAACTAAGGTGTTGAATGAAATATCTCAGAGGTTTTACTTTCTTGTGTAACCTCGGCACATCACGTACTGAACCTAACAAATAAATTTCAAACTGTTGCTCTCTTCGATACCCAGTGACATAAACAAAAGTAACATTCAAGTAGAAATAAGCCTGTCTGCTAGCTTGTGCATTTGTTTGGCCCTTACTGTGCAATTCCGCTGAACGGTGGGCAAGCTAGCTGCTAAGATAAGGTTAGTTCAGGGGTCAGTGTGGCTCCAATATTATTTTGTTCACACCGTAACGCGTCTCTGTGCACGTATTCACTACGCATAATGCAATACGTCATTGCTTATGCCAATAGGCAAAGTTAGAATGATGGAGCTATAGAGGCACCTTTGGCCAGTGCGGGGGCGTAGTTTTACACAGATTTTCCGCATTACTGGCTAGGAATAGATATTTTCGCCTTCTGAAGGCTTTCAAATTCTCTTTTTGCGTTTTGCTTTGAGAATTACCACACGGCATTGCTTATTTACGAATACATGGCTAGAAATACGGGCTATGAGGCGCGCAAGACAGGTGGCGACCTCTGTGGATGGTCGCTGCAATTATGGCGTCAGAATAGGTAGCCGTTTGGATGATAACTTGTTTGTTCTTACTCAGTGTATTGAAATATCAAAGGCAGAAAGCAGACCGACGTATGTGGCCTTTTCAGACATTGCAGGAGCCTACGACAACGTAGACCGCAACATTTTGTGGGATATTCTGGAAGGGGAAGGCTTAGGTGACGATTGTTTACAGCTTTTGAGAGAGGTTTACCTAGAAAATACCGTTTGCGTTGAATGGGAAGGGATGGGGATCGAGGAGAAAGTTCATATCAACAACAGACTGAGGCAGGGGTGCCCTTTATCCCCGCTGCTGTTTATGATGTACATGGTGAGGATGGAGAGAGTGCTAGAAGGAAGTAATATCGGGTTTAATCTCTCATACAAACAGGCGGGTACAGTAGTGGAGCAGCAACTCCCAGGTTTATTTTATACGGACGACATTGCGTTACTAGCTAACAAGAAAAGTGATTTGCAATGTCCGGCTAATATCTGTGGAGAGGAAGGCAACAACTTAGGTTTGGAATTTAGTGTCAGAAAATCAGGTGTTATGGTATTCAATTTAAACAGTGAACAGACAGTGGAGATACAGGGCCAATAAATACCTCGGCTAACTGAAAATAATACCTTGCTATATGGATAAACGAAGGCAATAGATATATGGAAACACAGGAAAAAACCATAACAGTAAAGGGGAAGAGAAATGCAGCTATAATGAAGCACAGAGCGCTATGGGGATACAATAGGTACGAGGTCCTCCGAGGTTTGTGGAAAGGTGTAACGGTTGCAGGACTTACTTTGGAAATGCGGTTGTTTGCTTGAAATCAGGGGTACAGTCAGGACTCGACGGGAACCAAAGGTCAGTCGGTCGCCTCGCATAGGGCGCTCAAGGGAAGACTACAAATGAAGCTGTGCAGGGTGATATGGGCTGGACTAGTGTTGAAGTGAGGGAAGCTCGCAGTAAAATTGAGTATGAATAACGGCCGTGGAATATGGAAGAAAGTAAAAGGGCTGGGAAAGTGTTCAGGTATCTGTACAGGAAAAAACATTGATTCACAGTGGAGGAAAAGAACTAGGAAGTTTACCAGCAAGTATGCGCCCTGTAGTGTGGGCAAGCCAGCTACAAAGAAGGTCCAGCGGAAAGTCAGAGAGGTTAAAATAATCTCGTAGGTGGCGGCAATGGAAAAGAAACCTGCCATGAGTAACAGCTTAAGAAGAAAAAACGAAATCAAGAAAGTATCCATTTATGATAGCTCAAAGGGAAGCTCATTACTTTTCGAAGCGTGATCGGGATCCCTTAGAACACGCACCTAAAAGCGAGATATAAGAAGGAAGAAGAAGCATGCGCTTGGTGCGGTAAACCTGGGGAAACGACGGAGCATGTTTTATTAGAATGTGAAGACATCTACCCAGCGGTCAATTTAGGCACCACTGACCTCCTTGAAGCCCTTGGGTTCAGCGGGGGCAGTGGTAAAGCAAACATGTCCGCAGTAGGCATTAGTAAGAGGCGATTGGAGGATTGGTGGAAGAAAAGTAGGGAAACGACAAAAGACGGAGACGCACAAAAGCACAGCTCGCAATAGGGGATCAGGAAATTTGCCTGTGCTAGTTCATAGTGTTTTTACTTCTTTTTTTCATTGTTTAACCTAGGTAGGACTTTAGGCAGTATAATGGCAAGAACTTGGTGGTGCAACCCACCGCCCCGTTTCAAAGGGGACGCTCATAACATCCGTTCATTCATCCGCTTGCTTGATGCTGCTTAACTCAATGTGAATATTAGTTTAACAATTCAATCTATCTTTTCCAAGAAAAGTAATTGTAAATCAAAATTTGCGTCGCATATGCGACTGACTTTTTTTTTAATTATCTTTTGAAAAGCTCATCTCTGTGGTTTTACAGCTCTGCATTTATCGGCAGTTTGATTACACTGTCACAGATTATAAGCAACAAACAGACCGGGAGCCTAGAATTTTTTAACACGTAAGTGAAATATCACAAATATATGCTTAACTAGGTTGTTTACGTATATCGATCAAATACTGAGTGGCTACTGCGCTTCTTTGAGAGATTCAATTTTTTTACCTCTGCCTTATACGCGACTTCGCTGCGAAACATGACCAATTTTTTACCATCCTCTTTACTGGGATGTCTGTTAGTCTCCTAAAATCATAGCAAAAGCTCGCATTTAATGTCACAAACATCCAATGTAAACCTTAGTTCAGTTAGTTGCCTGTTTATCAAAACATAACTGTAAGTTTGTCTTCTTCTACGCGCCTCGCTGTGATTAATGTACAAAACATTCGCGCTATGTCAATTGTCCCGTCAAGCCTTCAAGATTTGATTCCAGTAATTGTTTGGAGATGCATTCGAGAGGAGCAGACGAAGGCGAATTGGCAGTTTTTTCTAGACAAACTGGGTAAGTAAGAACAACGAAATTCTTGCAGTGAGCTATAAGAGCTTTACTATGCTACCTTTATGCAAAATTTGAGCAATATAAGAGCTGCGGTAAGCCCAAAATTTTTGTTCTACCATTGAATAAACGATTCAATGAACGTTCAATAAACGATTATGTAAGCTTCAGTGCAGTAGGTATGTACGTTGCGGTTAGACCAGTTAGCATGATAAAATAACACTAAAAGCTATCAGCAGCCTACGTAGGCTACAAGAGAGCACCTGAGATAATGAATCATAAAGCGGGTGGCGCAGGATCCCAAAGGCGGTTAGGGAGGGGGCTGTCGAGGCCAGACCGTGCCGTAGGGTGACCGCATAGAAGACCGGCTGTCTTCAATTCTCACTTTATCGCAGCAATATATTGTGTATGCTGCACCGCAATACACAATTGTACTGAGGTTAAACTACTATTATATGCTATTACGCGTTGCATAAAATCCTCGTATGGCGATGTTGTTGTTGTTGTTACGCCATTTGCAGTAACACAGCATGTTCGCCCGCCACCTTTGTTCTTGTGCGGCATGATTAGACTAATAAAATGCTCATAAAATACTTGTAAAATGCTTTTAACAATATCCACTAGCAGCTCGTAACCGCCAACCACAACATTAGTAATAAGTTCAATAAAAATCAAAGCCCCTTTTTTGAAGAGAATTGGTTGAACGCGAAGCGTTCCCTCATTGCAAAGTGAAAGTCAAAGTCCAAGGCCAACGACCGCGTAACGAACCCAAGATATTGTGAGCGACTCGACGCTACGACTATGTGATTCGATTGCTTGCTTGTGATCGTATAATTTGAACGTTGAAGTTGAATGAAGGCACATTTCGTTCAGTTACGTAAAATTTATTTTAAATCACGCAGCCGTTGATTGCACGCACAGACTTATACTTTCATGGACGAGTCTACAATAGCACCGTATTGCGATCGTTGTGGTAGATGGTCACAGGCTCTCCCATCGTAGCGTGACGCAGCCTACTTGTAAACGTGAGATCCATGCTGGAATAGTGTTGCGTCGTGAGTCTCTGTAGCGTCTTAAGTTTCAGCTAGTAGCGATCTAGCAAGAAACACTGAAACCATTTGCCGTGCTCTTTCGTCACATCGATGTTAATGTCACCGCACACGAGAATCGGCGTACTATGTGGTTTTAATGTCTTCACCTTTTCTACCAGGAACGTATCCGTGTCACAACGAGACGTGTTCAGTCTGAAGTACACGTTGGCAGACATAAGAACAGTGAGCATCTCGACTGTACAAGCGTCTCCCACATGGGTTCTGTATGCCATTGCCAATACACGTGATCGGCCTTACGGGCACGCCGCGCTCGTCGCTTACGTTAGCGTACGACAGCCTCTTTTGCCGTGCGCTGCACCCGCGGCCTACCCATGGTTACGGCCGCAAATGCACTGCGTGACGCACGTAATGCAATGCAGATATATGCGGTTCGTCTGGGTAGTGTGGCGTTCAAACATCTTTCTTTAAGAAAGGGGCTTTGATTTCCTTTCTTTTTTTCAAGATCCCAAGACGAGCACGTGTTCACGCGCACTCACTGACTCCAATAAGCAGGAAAGATCAGTTAATTGAGGCAGGGGCGGTGTCATGCCTAGCAGAACGCAACTTCCGCTGCCCGTAAACTTTGTGCGCTATCCTTGCTGAGCTCGTCGCTTCGCACCATTATCAGGCCCCGACCGGCCGGCCAGTCGACGCTGGCGTGGTACTACGAATGTAAAGTGTAGTGTTCTTCGCAGATGTGCAAGTTGGCTTTCCTGAAGTGCACTTTCGGCGCCCCCCGAAGAATCACTGATACCAGAGCAAGCTTCGTTTTAAATGAAACAAAAAAAAAAAAACTTCGCACGACTCTTTCACATTCACATCGACGCCAGATGTCCCGCAAACCACCTCATTAAGCGCGGGCACGTGGGGAAAGAACGGTGGTGCCCGATTGTAAAAAAAAAAGTTCCATTGAGTTATATAAAGTGTTACTTCATTTTGTGTCTAGAGTGAGAGTTGATACGGATGACTGTGACTCAGTGTTAAATTGTGTGATTGCTGTGCAGAACTATTTGATTTTTCAAACACATTTATTCCAGACGAATCCGAGTGCATAGGCGAATGCATACGCGTCTAATAGGCAGACACCATTCTCACCTTGCTCACTGCTGACCGTCATCCACGGATATGTTTCGTTTTTTCCTCCTAGTTTAGCAAAGCGAGTGGTGTTGTGTCTGAAACCAGAGTGAAAAAAAAAGTGACACGATGTACACGAACAACTCGCGTGCAAGTAAAGGTTGTTAGTAATGCAGCTTTTGTATTCAAATTGCACCATTCTTGCAAGGGTGGCGCGATCTATTAATTAGTACATGAGTAATGAGTAATTGCAGTACATGCTACTGCAATTACAGCATTTGCTTCGACGGCGTCTTCCCACTAAGGAAGCAATAGGCTCGGATCTGGCGGGTGGAAACTTGAGCTTGCGTACGACCCCGCTAAACGCGAGGTCGTGCGTGTGATCCCGCCAGTCACGGCCGCAATTTTCTTATGGGGTCCAACGAAAAACGCTCGCGTACCGTGCTTTTGGTGAAAGTTAAAACCCAGGTGGTAAAAATTTATCTGGAGCCCTCAAAACGTTGTTCTCCATAACCCAGTGCGCAATTTCAGAGGGTAAATGAACCCCTTCTTTAATCTCGTGATCTCTTGACGTGCTATAACGACCTTTGGCCCGATACTGTTTCCAGTGTGGTAATGAAAGGTGCCTTGAGTAACTTCGTGCAGTCCGGGTCTTTTCCTATGTATAATAGTTCGATGAAGTTCACCGAAACGTAGTTAGAACACTTGAGAACCCGCATGGGCATTTCGTCACTCAATCACAGTCTGCACTGAAGTGTTCTTTAGAGTGAAATTGAGTATTTCCAGTGTATGTTAATTGCAAGTTTCTCCGTATGTAGTTTTAAAACAACAAATTAATGCCACGCCCTCAGTTGCGAAAGCTGTACTGTCTATTCTATGACGCTGGAACGAGATGTTTACCAACGTCCGCCGATTATGCGAGGTTACATTCCCGCTGTACCATTATACCCGTAACTCGTCTCTATTTAAGGCGGTAGCCTGCATGATGTTTGATATATATAACGTAAGCGCGGACGCTGATACCAGTCATCTGATGCCTGCCTTCAGGTCGGACTGATCTAGCTGCATTTTCTCGCTTTCTTTTTCTGTTTTCACAAAAGTGCTTTTCTGTTCTTCACAAATTTATTCCGCCGACTGGTGAGATTGCGCCAATCCATTTCTTTCTATGACTCGCAGAATGGCTCGAAGGAAACAAATCCCACTGTTTTTAACCTGACAGATCGGTGTGAGACCATCTGAACTAAATGTTTGGCTGCCATTCATTACTGAGAAAGAGAGGGTACCTACAATTCCACAGCTACGCAGGAACCCACTTCTCGTTCCCGTGGATCGTTGTTGCACTTCTTCAGGATCTGAACGTGCAGTTCGCGGCATTATAAGGACTAATAACGCAGATTATAAAAGTGTTCGATGAAACAACTACGCGTCTATTTGAAATTAAACACGATGTATAAGCTTTTTACACTCTTGTTGAATAATGAGAAGGAGGAATAATGCTTCCGTTGGTTCTAAGAATTACGAACTTCTTGAATAATTGAATCTCTTACGGCTAGCCCGTGACACCACTCAAATAAATCCGCATTTTTTTCATTTTGCCGCCAGTTTGCCGCTTTTGGAGGTATATCCCTATTGTAATAAGATTATTTATTATAAGGCACTAGGCACTGTCTAGTCGCACTGGCAGTAGGCGAACGTTGATCGCGCGCACAGCCGAACCAAGAGCGCCTTCTTCGTCTTCCTCTTCACCACACTTTCAATAAACTAGCCTTCGGAGTTTGAAGAGGTGCTGTCCGAGCTATCAACCTGCCTATTTTTTGCCTTCGACTTCTCCGCGCTGAAGGAACTTATATGATGGATGTCACGTGATAGTTCTGGTACATGGGCTGCTCTTTCTGTAGCTGTATAGCTTCTAAGACACAGTTCACATCTTCCATCACGGACTGCTGGTCACTTTTGCGGCCATGCATTAGACCAAGAACAGTACAAGTACGTAGATTTGCTTTACTGCTCTACTCTACTCAAATCCAGAGCTCTACCGAATAGCCTTGCAACACATCGTGTTAACAAGTTCTGCTGGCTTCAGGTTGACGTCGGCATTAATGCTCTCACCAAAAAAATATCACTCACGTGTTAAGCTCGACTATTGGCTAAGATCCATTAAAATTTTCGAAGAAAAGAACAAACAAACTCAAGCAAATAGAACACTTAGCTCATTCATGGATGCCGTTTGTGGCTTTTTATTTCCTTCTGTGAACGTTTACTTTTGACGGTTCTCGTATGGGATTTTACGCCCATACACTGGTAGCCATATCACATGTTTTATTCAATTAGGTATTTTTTTTAGTCCTTGCGGCCGGTATTACTACTTCCTCTTTATTTGGAGAAATACGTTTCGCGAAATATCTTTTTTTTATTTATGAAGGAACACAAAAGCTTCATCCTAAACGTAAAAGAAAGACTACTTACTGTGTTTCAGCCTCTTTGTAATGTTGTTTGAACTTGTAATCAGTCTCGTTCAAAAACACCTTTGAAACGTATACACACGTATGGTTGTCATGCTGGTAGCTTCGCTGCTTCAACCAAATATTTTGGGTAGTGTTCAAGGCCTGTGCAAAGCATCAAATAATAACGTACGCTTTTAGTACCCGGTGTATGATAACCAGACTTCAGATATGCATGAACTTCTTCGCTATTTAGGATTCCTTGCCGTCGCAGTTGTAATACGCGTGTGAACTAAGCGTGTCCGTTTCTATGAGAGTGGTCTCCCTAAAAAAGAAACAGTTCGTAATTTTCTACCCCTCATCACATCACTCTGACCTTCTTTTCTCTTCTTCCACATTGTAGAATAAGAAGCACATAAACAAGAATTAGAGAGTAAGCGGGGGGTAGCTCATATGCAAGGTCCATGTTCGGAGCAATAAGTTTAGCTGGACAGATTATGCAGCGATTAGATACAAGATAACTACTGTTTTATGACAGCAACAGACTGGGTGCTAAGGAAAAAAATGCAAGCAAACCATGGGGCCCAATGCAGCGTGTTGGCCGGAATCTCCAAATGATAAGTGAAGCTTGCAACTGTGCACGAACAATCAACGAATAAGTACCCAATAATGCTCACGCTATAAAAGGTCCCTTCCTCTATGACAACCGAATTTTACACCACAATGTCCGCATTCAGCGTGACATTGTGACGGTTAGCACATCCATTAAATTTAAGGCACCCTGTTTGTATACACATTTTGTAGGAACAGGAAACCAACATCACAAAAGAGAAATCACGCGCAACCTCCAGGCGAACGTCGCGTTCTTCATTACTGTAGAAAAGTCACACGTAAGCATATGTTCATAAGCACATTCACTCACATGCATCAAAATTTGCAGCTCTTAAATGTCACTACTAAATGTTAGTTCAGTAGGTTATACTCAGCATTACTATTAGAGGTGATGCCGCATTATCGAACGGACAAATCATCCTTTATTGCTACATGTTCTTACCAAGATATCGGGCTCCATATAGAAGAACATCGCTTAGTAAAGCACGTTATCGAACAAACTATGCTGAACAGAAGCTAGCTCTGTGAGAAACATATTACATCACTGCCTCATTAACTTACGCCTAATAATTCAGGCCAAGTATAAGTAAAGCTTCAAAAAAAGATTTCGGAACAACTACTACTTGCTGAAAAATAAAGCTCATTTAGCTTAGTGCAGGAACAGAACAACCCTTCAGTGTCTGTGATTTGTTTTCAACTATAAACAATATGTTCATTTGTTTTGCTGTTGCACATGTATGTATATAACATTTAAAACGTTTTGTCCGTTCCGTCATACTGCTCCACCAGTAAGAGTGGCTCTGCCCAATCAGGCAATTGAAGCCTTTAGACAAGTCCCCTAAAGCATTTTTCTTCTAAATGTACATTCAACACAGGAATAAACAAAAGATAGAAAGGTGTGAGCCTAAAGAGCTGGCACTTCATTTAGATGGTACTTAAGCGCATAAAGGGCATTAGATATATAGGAGATAGCACTTCAGCACAACTTCAGCACTTTTTATGCGAGAGGCTCTCTAAACACTGCAGTATTGGGCGACAATTGCTCGATTACTTAGCATGCATGGCAGCAGAATTTTTCTCATTTTTCCTGGGGGAGGAGGGTGGCTTGACAAGATATATATATATATATATATATATATATATATATATATATATTGTGAGACGAGGTTTAGGCAGCCAGTCTCTTCTTTATTCTCCCGAGTGAGAGCCCCACCACCAGAGTCCAAAACGGTGATGATGAGTATGTACAGGTGAGAATATGAAGCGTATGAATAATGCTCACACTAATTTCCCCGCACGCGCAAGCGGCCAGCCAGGCCGCGACTTAGCCAGGAGGGGAACGCCGAAGGAATCGTTTTAGGCGCGAAACGTGAACGATCTCCGAACCACGACAACGATGGTCGGAAGAAACGTCTAGGGAGTAACGCGATAGTTCACGGGGGATGTTTGTTCGTTAATAATATAGGGTCCAAGAAAGCGGGATTCAAACTTCTCGCACAAACCGGGTGTACGAATGGGCGTCCAAAGGAGCACTTCCTCTCCAGGACGAAAGGAGACGTCGCCACGAGAGATGTCGTAACGTTGCTTGCGATCTAGCTGACTGACTTCTGTGTTGAAGCGAGCACGTTGATGGCATTCCTCAAGTCTCGAGACGAACTGTTCGGGTATACTGGCCGAGGTGTTAGTTGGGGCATTGAAGAAAGCGGCGTCGATGGTGAATGTCGGGGAACGGCCGTAAACTAGGTAGAAAGGTGAGTATCCCGTAGTTCGTTGGATAGCGGTGTTGTGAGCAAAAGTCACGAGAGGTAAAAGTTTGTCCCAGTTGTCGTGGTTTGGCCCGATATACATGGATATCATATCTATTAGTGTGCGATGAAATCGCTCGGTTAAGCCATTTGTTTGTGGGTGATATGCGGATGTTGTCTTATGAACTGTGCCACAAGCTCCGAGTACTTCTGCTAGCATTGTTGACATGAAAGTCTTGGCGCGGTCGCTTAACTGTACACGAGGTGCACCATGGCGCAGCACAATGGCATCTAGAAAGAAGGTGGCGACGTCGGAGGCCGAACTAAAGCGTAGAGGAGCGGTCTCTGCGTAACGTGTGAGCTGGTCAACAGCTGTGACGACCCATCGATGACCCGCTGGCGTTATGGGCAGAGAGCCGACTAGGTCTATCCCAACGATGGCAAACGGTGTCTCGGGACATGGAATGGGCTGTAAAAGCCCAGCAGGAGGCGAAGTCGGACGTTTCCGCCGTTGACACTGAACGCAAGAAGCGACGTACTTGGCCACAAAGGTAGACATGCCTGGCCAAAAGAAAAGGCTCCTAACGCGGTGGTATGTTTTGTGGAATCCCAAATGGCCAGCAGATGGGTCGTCGTGCAAGGCTTCAACGACTTGTGTGCGCATCGAACGTGGAAGAATAGATACCCAGCGGTGTCCGTCGGAGTTGTATACGTAGCGGTACAGCACATCGTTGTCAAGCTTATATAGTCGCAGCTGTCGATGTAATCTGGCATTTGGTGCAGATGTAGTTCCGCACAGGCGTTGGATGATGCTGTAGCAGTAGGGGTCAGAACGTTGACACGAGGCGAGGTGAGTGACGCGATTGGAAGATAACGTGTCAGTAACCGATAGAGGTAATAACGGTAATAACGGGAGTGACGACTTAGTCTCATCATCAAGTGGCGAGCAATGCGGAGGTGTACTCGAAGCTAATAGTGGCAGCGGGCAGCGAGAGAGAGCGTCGGCATCTTGATGCTTTTTCCCAGACTTGTAGACAACGTCAAAATCGTACTCTTGTAAGCGTACCACCCAGCGACCAAGTCGTCCGGACAAATTTTTGATTGACGACAACCAGCATCAGGCGTGGTGGTCGGTTATGACCGTGAAATGGCGTCCGTAAAGATATGGTCGAAATTTTTGGATTGCCCAAACTACTGCGAGACATTCCTGTTCTGTGATCGAGTAATTCTTTTCGGCAGGTGTTAGTGCGCGACTGGCATAGGCAACAACTCTCTCTCGTGAGGTGGTAGCACGCTGTAAAAGTACAGCACCGATCTCATGGCCACTAGCGTCGGTGTGCATATATATATATATATATATATATATATATATATATATATATGCCACCTTTATTAACAATTGCACTTGAAACCTCGTGTTACCTAGAAGAATTGTTCACTGAAGTGACGGCCGTATATGAGTAGTAACAAGAGTTCATAGTAGGCGACAGTTTTTATTTAACAGCCTCAGTCCCCTCGTACTACAAAGAGACTGGCGTCTCTCGGGTGAGCCGCACGACAAGCGGAGGAAGTCAAACACGTTAAGAAGCTAGATGCGTTTTGTGCATATTAGGTCACACAAATACACATCGATGAAAAAGAGCCATATAATGCCTTCTGAAAGTTTAATTACAAGCAGATACACTGGAGAAATGTTTTCCTCGCGAAAGGTAACTTGACAAGATAAGACAAAACATATGTAAAGATTTCACATTATATAACAAAAAGAGAGGAAAGGACGCATAGAAAGGCCATATGTAAACATTTGAGAACACTACTTATGACTAGAATAATCAGCTTAACACAGCGTAACTTCATAACGGAATTTTTTAATTTCTTGTCTTCTAGCTGATTGTTTTTTTCCTTCATGCTCGGTGGCAGTAGAAAGGATTGTCGGGTAATAAATTATGAGGCGCACAAAGAAACAACCATATTAAAAATAAATCAAAAATGGTAGGCGACCTTAATCTTTGATTTCAGTAGCTCTTAGTGGCACTCGCACCTCGGCGTTGGTTTTCTTTAGGTTAAGCGAGCGAACGTCCTTGCCCTGCAGCGATGTGGGGCCGAGGAGCGAGCGAGGGCGAGCAGGAAGCGTAGCGCACGCCACCTGGCAGGGTGTAGCACCAAGCGAGCGGCGCACGAAGAGCATCTTAAGCGCCCTCTCTGATGGTGACGTCAGAGCATGTAACGAGGGCCCGCGCTGCTGTTGCGACCAACCGAGGGAGCGGACAAGTGCGCGCCCGGATTGCGGAAGCCAAAGAGAGGAGGGAGTGACGTCACATACGTTCTGCTGAGCAGATGTTCAGTCTATGCCTGGCAACTATTGCTATTATTGCTACACTATGCTATTAAAAGGCCGGTTAAGTATCATGCCACCTTCTTGTGTGTGGCGTCATTGGTGACGTCATTAATTGCGCTTTCCTCTTCCAGGTTTACAGGAATATCGCCGAAGTCGTGCTCACTCGACGGGTCTTGAAACTATACGATTCTGCGTTTTCGTGTGCGGTAATATGTGATTTCTGATTAATTCTATATATTACACACACTTCAGTAACTCTGCTTGCATCTAATCTTACTCTGATATCATATCTTTGATATAACTCCTGAATTTTGTACTGTACTGTTTGATTTCTATTTCTTCCTGATAGATATTTTATTTCGTCGCCGGTCGTGACAGGAGGTGAACCGAAAGTGTTGCGGGAGAAACAAGTGTTTCAATCGATGCCCGTGCAACTAATAAATAATAAGGCACGGTCTTATCTCAACAGCGCAATAGGACCCGGGAATAAGTGTCTCTTATGTACCCCGTCTTCCTCCCTTTCTATAACTTTTTGAGTAGTTTTCTAAGCCAGGTGGTTTGCTTGAAGCTTGTCTCACTTTCCTGAGGCTTTCCTCACTGCCTCCTCGCCTCGTATTAGCACCTTATAACTTTTGGCAACTGAATACTCATGTGTGCCTTACTGTGTAAAGAGCACTCTCACTAAATCTGGCGCCCTGGTAACGAACACATCAGAGGTATGCGGTATCTCCCAGCTTCTTTCTTTTATCCAGAATATTCACCACGCAACGTTCACGAAGGCCTACCCCTGCATTAAAGCGAGGGCTAACAATTTTCCTAATCAGTCCGTCATGTCGAATCGGAGAGTTAAGCCAGAGTTCTCGCCGAGTTTGGCTGTCTCAGTTTGGACCTTGGCCGTCCGTGCGATCGTGGATTACTACATACGCGGGTGGCGCGCTTTATTTTGAAGGTTATCTGAGCTGATGTGTCACTAAATATGAGCCAATGTGTACATTCATATACATATCTATCTATCTATCTATCTATCTATCTATCTATCTATCTATCTATCTATCTATCTATCTATCTATCTATCTATCTATCTATCTATCTATCTATCTATCTATCTATCTATCTATCTATCTATCTATCTATCTATCTATCTATCTATCTATCTGGACAGACCAAAACGATGCACAGGTATTATGAGCAGTAATCGTCCACTCCGAACACTTATGAGCTGATACAAACTATCCTCTAACAAACCAAGCATGCTTCGCATTACGAAGACTGAAACTGGATTTGAGTACGCTTATTCTTTTGTCGCTTTATGGTGAGGGTGAAACTAACGAGAAGAAGCTGATCTAACGACCATCAGGGCGTAACATTAAAAGGCAGGCGTGTGACTACAGCAGCCCGAATTTCCAGCTTTTTATTGCGCTGGCAGTGCATTTGGTAAGATCCGAAGTTTGTGCGCTTGTAACTAAGGGACAGACACAGCAAGGCCAGTTTAAAGCTGTTAGAGCGACATTATCAAGAGAGCAAATATTTCGGCTACATTCGTATATGGCCATCCCAAAATAGAAATAATTGCGACAAAACCCATGTCACGATGACTGTTGACGGTGGCGCGTTAGCATTGAAACACTGTAGCGCCTCAAGGTATTGCCACTATCGAAATGAGTTAGTTATGAATCCAGTACTCCAGCTGCAATCCTCCTTCGGGCTTATCTAAGAACACTCGGCGCATCTAGCGACGTTGGCGCGATGCCTGCTCGTGACTTATGAAATGCATGGCGTGCCAATACATGCGGACGCTGAGAAATGCGCCATGTGGCATCTGGGCTCCTCTCTCGCGCTTTTCTGGACACGCTGCGCCATTACTCATTGATATTGTTTGCGTCTCTGTATTTGCTCCCAACTATGTATATATATTTTTTTTCTGGCTCAAACAAACAAACAAAAAAGCTAGGATTGCAACTGTACGTGTATGTGTCAAAGTTTGTGCACCCACTCCAGTAATAACCCTCATGGGGTTGACAGTATGTTGAAATAAATAAATAAATAATTATCTAGTGACGCGGCCCAGGAGTTCGCGCGTTTCCTCCGTGGCAAGAAATGTGGCGCGCCGGTGCCTGCAAATGACGAGAATTGTTCCCTCGCTTGTCGCACATTCAGTTTGCACATACATAAGTTGGGGAAACGTTCGTCGAAGAGCGGCTAATGCCCAATGTAGTCATGTGCAGCTCGCTGAAGGTTTGACGTGAAAGGCGTTCATTGAAAAGGGACACACAACCAGGGCATTTTCGCCACAGTGCTTCGGGTTACTGTCCTTGGGGAACCCTTGTGACATGGGTTCGAATACGCTCATCCCCGAAGAAAGTTAAGGGAACTTCTTCTTCATTGTAGAGCGGCACATGCCGAGTGAGACATACCTAATTACCCAAGTTCGCGTCAAAGACGTTCATCGAAGATTGTCACACACCTGTTGGCACTTACCGAATGACCCCAGTAGGCATCAAAGAGGTTCACAGAAGAACAGCCTAAACCTAGTGTGACACATGCAGGGCTGCAAGTTGGCGGCAATGAATGTCTACAAGTTGCGGTACCTACCCAGTCCCCGCACTACAGTGACCCATGTCGGCATTAAACAGCTTTGTGGAAGTGTGGCACGTATATACACACTGTCACGTACAGAGTGATCGAATTGCTGGGTTCTAACCCTGCAAATTGCCTGATGCGCGGCCCATTCGACTATTGGATAACCTCCCTGTCTTTGCGTCAACTTCTCCTCCTCCTCCATTCGGCCATGAACTACCCGGTTACCCAGGTAGGCGGGAAAAAGGTTAGATAAGAACTTACTTAGATATCTACATAGGTAACCCCGGGAAATTGCGTGAAGTGCGCTAATAGAGACAACATGATTTATGCGAGTTGGTTCATATTGAGTATACCTTGAAGCAACGTGAAGAAGACGAGGACAGTAATAAAAAATCGGAGTCATCCTGTTGTCTTTGTTTTCGATTCCAATCCTCGTGTTCGCGGTGCTTCAAGTTATATCCTGGTAATGCGAACGCATTATTATCTGAAATCAGGTTTACGCATCACCAAAGTAAGGCTATTCTTGAGTGGGCTAAATTACAGAATGTCACTGGTTTGCTCGCGCTGTTTGCCAGGTTCATTACAACATGTCCTACAAAAAAAGTAACAAAGAGGACGCACACACAACGTAGAGGACAGCAAGCACTAAGCTTCGTAGCAGAAATATTATTTTCTTCGCAGTTGATGCAACTATTATATTGAGAAGGCGAAAATTAACCTGATTACCATAATTCAGAGTAGCGTAAAAATGCTTAGCTTACCGTGTAAAGGTCATCGAAGCTAACTGCATTAGCAACGGTGAAAAGTGCAAGAAGCACAGCAAAGTTAACGTGCTGCATAGTTCTTGCTTAAACGGGACCCGTGCGCCGGTTGATGGGCTGATAACAAAATACTGGAAGCAAGCCTCTTATATACAGTAGAATGGCGAACGTCAGAGAATAATTTACTTTGTTAGTTTGAAATATTTGTCAGTACGACGTAGCGACGACCTTTAACAACGATATGGCGACACAGTGCTTTCAAAAGGTCACACGATGCCCACACGAAAGGCAAAGACTGTCAGAAGTATATTTAAGATATATTTTCGCCCATGATGCCTAATACGGAACAAAGCACATGCGCGAAAATGGCCATGCGTCAGACAACGTAGAGAAAAAGGCGACTTGAGTGCGCTAGAATTTTTTTTATTGATCCGCAGAACTCTCATATGACATGGAACGTCAACAAGTGTTTAAACAGTGGTGAAAATCGCTTTGCCACCTTTCTCGAGAAAAAAATTAGAACCGGCAGCAGAGGGCGAGGTGGTGTGTGCACGTTTTCTGCTATAATCTGTACCCAAAAATTTAATCAAGCAGAAGACAAAATAAAACAGAAATGCTGAGTGGACACTTTGCATGATTTAATTTCATTGGTAGCCTTTATTCAGTGTCTCTTTCTTTATTTGAACACATAAATACATACAAACGTCAGTCGAATTACCTTATTACGAAAGAATTGTGTGTCCACGAAGCCACCATTTACAAAACAAAAAAACCGGAAAGGATCCATTTGCTTATTTAGTAACGGAGCACAGAGAGGAACTGTTCGCATTGCTGCTTGCGTAATGAGGTAAATTTACCGGACAATTTAATACCAGCTATTCTTACGCATGTCCGTTTTGAAATGCAGCAATCACAGTTACGACCAACCCCTCAACTTTACATTAAAAACATGTGCCGTTTAGTTTTATTGAAGAAGTTTATTTTATAGTTTGTTGTATGATGGATTTAAAATGTTGGATTTTCTTGCTAGTGATGTCTGCCTATGTAGATCTGCAGTGACGTGATTCAAATAGGTGTTGTGGCTCTGAAAAAAAGAACATGTCGTAAGCCATTTCCTTCTCGCAAGGCAGATCACCAGCAAACCTACCTAGCACACGACAAAGAGGTGACGTAGAATTTTGAACAAAGGTACAAACACACTCGTTGTCCAGATCGCTGGTCATCGTGACAATCGGTCTTGTCTTGTCTTGTGTCCCAGACAGTGGCGCATACGTACTATAGGGTATTGGCCAAGAAGCAGGCGGTTTTTCGCATGCTTAGACGTAAAGCCAAACTACATTTAAATAGTGGAGCGTGGGACTAGAACTGTAATTTAGACGTGCGGTGAAGATATTGTTAAGAATATTGACAAAATAATTTAACGTAAACTAATGAAATAATAGAAAATAATTATAATTTTAGAAATTAAGCAAGGAACTCTTTTTGTCCCTCTAACAAAATTGTAAACTGCACACACATTCTTTTTTCACCTCTGTTATTAAATGCGTCCGCACGTAAGACAACGAATGGCTCATACACCCTTAAGCAACTGTTCGTACCATCGCAAATTATAAAAAAACATTACTCTTCATTACGACGACAGAAGGGAAAAGAAATTCTATGCTGGAATGATTCGCGGCAGCGGAGCCAGCTGTAGAAGAAGGCGAGGACAACGACGAACGCGCGAGCATTGCCACAAGCACGTTCGCGCGCTTGAGCCGGGGAGCGCCAAAGAGCTAGTTCGCTGGTTGTTCGCGGTTGACGGAAATGCCCTAGCATTGTAGAGCTTCGCTGTAAAGAGTGTTACCCGCCGTGAGTGCTCAATGGCTATGGTGATGGGCTGCTGAACACGAGGTCGCGGAATTGCATGCTGGCCACGGCGGCCGCATTTCGATTGGGACTAAAGGCGAAGACGCCCGTGTTACTTAGATTTAGGTGCAAATTAAAGAACCTCAGGTGGTCCAAATTTTCGGACTCCACCACTACGACATTCCTCATAATCAGAAAGTGGTTTTAGCACTTAAAGTCCCGTAGTTATTTCCTTAAAGTGTTCAAAGAAAGGGACAGAATGTATTAAGTTAAAACATATAAAAAAATCATTGGCCATTGAGAGGTAACTTCTTTGAGCTCTCAGTTCCATGATCTGAGCCTGTTTGACCAGATTACTCACTCAATACGCCTCCTGCCTCCAAGGATCGAAGTGCAAAATACGGTAGTTTGGAGCAGACCATCTGCAGTTGCGCCATATGTATATATAAGTGCATAAATAAAACAGTAGCCAGGAATTGTAATTATTTCATCTGCCTCTCTCTCTCTCTCTATCTCAATTTCTTGTGCAAGTATTGTCTGCCGCTTCCAGTAGACCAGCTCATGAACTGGAACTGCGATATCTGCCACAGGACACTTTTAAAGATTTTTTAAAGTGTTCGCTGAAACACTCTGTATGCGTTCGTAGTGGGCACGCCACACTTTAAACACACACACTTTTCTTCGTTTTGATAACCCTAATGATTACGTATTAAAAATTGGCAATTCCGCACGAAGGGTCGAAACATTAAACGCGATAGCAAAAGATTGGCGCAGCATAAAACCGACAGGAAGCTGTAGGCATTAGCGCCTCGTCAAATATTAGATAACGGCAGCTTGACGCGCTCATTACGATCAGACAAGCGCATGCAAATAGGAGCTGGACCGAAATGCTGGATTGTGTAAAGGGCGCGTGCGTACGGCCAGCAACACGACATTTACGGCAGCAACAGAACGCGGAACGTTGCACAGGCTCAGCCAACTATGCGATTAGGCCTAGAGTGAGCGTTGCGTCCTCTTTGCTTCTCCATTTTTTGCATCCAAATGCACGGCATACCTCTAAAGAGCCTCAATCCCCTCGTTAAGGTGCATTGCATGCGTCGTGGATAGAGAACGCGCGACAATGCCAATGCCACCGTGCTAAGACTTTCCCTGTAGTTCATTCTGCGGCCATACCAGCATGTAATGGAAATAGCGCACTGAGCGGTGTTTTCCTAGCACAGAATTCTGTGAGGCCAGAAGCATGCACGATATGAAGTTCGTTTCTCCCCTGTGGCACAAGCTGTCCGTGCCACCTGAAGCGATGAGCCCCAGCTGTCGGTGATATCCGTGAAGACTTATCGGAGAAAAGCGCACAAGTTGCGCTTGAACTCGTATTGAGCTTACCCAAGAATTAAATGTAATAGTGACAGAATGGGCTGCTCAGATTCAACAAAGGATAACAGGCCAATTTCAAGACAGTGATCTGAACGAATCCGCTCACGACAATTCGGTTGTTTGCTATGTACGAACACCGGACAAAGCGCTTGCGACACAGCTTACAACGTGGCAGGTGGGACCGAAAAACAGGCATATGGCGTGGGTGTGTGTGTTGAACCGGCAGCCCGCATCTGGAACAAACAACTGGCCAGGTTGAAACCCATTCATCAATCTTCATCGGGGAAATAATTATGCACTAAAGAAAGGAAAAGACAACCGTTGAGACAATATTTGTTTTGTCAGTATTGATGTAAAGGAAATGTCACTTTTTGAACAATTAACCGACAATGCGGACCGGAAGATGGCGTCACTGTTAAGTACCGCACGCATTTTGCCGCGGATGTTGCGGTTCGGCGCCCACCTTCGGCAAGTTAGGTTGTCTTTTCGTCCAATTTCACATTTATTTTACTGAAAATCTCCAAATTTCAATAAAGCTCACCAATTAGTTGCGTTTTGCTTTCTCCAGCTATATTGCATTTACGTTCGCGTGGTTCGAGTAAGAAAAATGGAACGCTTCCGATCCCCTTCTTCTCACTTATACGCGTTTTACAACAATGAACTCCCTTTCGAAGTGAGTTCATTCACTAATCGAAGCAGAGAGAAAAATAAATGTCAGGCACAGACCGACGGCCTAAAATTAATTTGTACTAGTACTCAATGAATAAAAATGAGGTGCCGCAAAAGAACGTTGCGTTCTTCAGTGAACATTTTCGCTCTTTAGTTCGGTGGCCTGGGGCCTGTATAGTTAGGCCTTGTGCAGCATACAAGCTCCAAATCCCACAATAAAAAAGAAAAAAAGAAAGAAAGAAAGAAAGCTGGTGCAGCCAATGCATGTTTGAAAGCATCAACATTTTTGGGGGGAACAGAAATGACGTTGAAAATGTTTAGGTACACGACTTCATTACTTGGATTTTTTGTATGTGCCTGTTGTCTCAATGTCTACATTTCTTTCTTTACGGTATTGTTACAAATTATTTTGACGGCTTATGTTTATGAGCATCTTAGTCAGTCGTACAGTCATAATCTCTGAATTCTTAAAAAAGGTTGTTTATATGATGAAGTTATTGTGATATGTGTTATAAACCGAGCCTCTACTATTGAACAAGGGAGCGACAAAAACGATATGATCAACGTATGCGTATAAGAGTCGTTTGATCAAAGAGCGTCTGAAATGAGGCTCCGGCTTACTTCGGCAAATAAAACTGTATTTTACCGCATCTGCCTCATTGCTTGATAATTCTGAAATCATCACTTTTACACACGCAAAGGTCCTGATGGTAAGGCATTTTTAAAGGTAGCCGGACACAGAGCCCTACTGTCCACCGATTCCTTCTAAGTTTCAATATACCTAGAAATACCTATGTCCATTCCGAACAATATTTAGCGTGCACATGCCCTTGAGAACTCAGCTTTACTTCAACGTGCAATCTCCCACAAAACACATATCTTCATCATCATGATCATCATCAGAATCATCATCATCAGCAGGAGCAGCAGTAGCTTCTTCTTCTCCTTCTTCATTATCATCGTTATCATCATCATCATCATCATCATCAGCCCGGTTACGCCCACTGTAGGGCAAAGGCCTCTCCCATACCTCTCCAAAAATCCCAGTCATGTGCGAATTGTGGCCATGTCGTCCCTGTGAGCTTCTTAATCTCATCCGCACATCCAAACTTTATGCCGCCCCCATCTACACTTCCCTTCCCTTGGAATCCAGGCCGTAATCCTTAATGACCATCGGTTATCTTCCCTGCTCATTACATGTCCTGTCCATGCCCATTTTTTTTCTTGATTTCAACTAAGATGTCATTAACTGGCGTTTGTTCCCTCACACAATCAGCTCTTTTCTTATCCCATTACGTCACACGCATCATTCTTCTTTCCATAGCTCCTTGCGTCGTCCTCAATTTAAGTAGAACCCTTTTCGGAAGCCTCCAGGTTTCTACCCCGTAGGTGAGTACTGGTAACACACAGCTATTATACACTTTTCTCTTGAGGGATAATGGCAACCTGCTGTTCACGATCTTAGAATGCCTGCCAAACACACCCCAGCCCATTCTTATTCATCTCATTATTTCAGTCTCATAGTCCGGATCCGCGGTCACTACCGGCCCTAAGTAGATGTATTCCTTTACCACTTCCGGGGCCTCACTACCTATAGTAAATTGCTGTTCTCTTCTGACACTGTTAAACATCACTTTAGTTTTCTACAAATTAATTTTTAGACCCCCTCTTCCGCTTTGCCTCTCCAGGTCAGTGAGCATGCATTACAATTGGTCCCCTGAGTTACTAAGCAAGGCAATATCAGCGAATCGCAAGTTACTAAGGTATTCTCCAGAAACTTTTATCCCCAATTCTTTCCAATCCAGGTCTCTGAATACTGCCTGTAAACACGCTGTGAATAGCATTGGAGAGATCGTATCTTCTTGCCTGACGCCTTTCTTTAATGAGATTTTGCTGCTTTCTTTATGGAGAACTACGGTGGCTGTGGAGCCACTATAGATATCTTTTAGTATTTTTACATACGGCTCGTCTACACCCTGATTCCGTAATGCCTCCATGACTGTTGACGTTCCGACTGAATGAAACGGTTTCTCGTAATCTATCAAAGCTATATATAGGGGTTGGTTACATTCCGCACACCTGATTCACCTATCACACTATCAATCACCTGATTGATAGTGTGAATAATCTCTATTGTTGAATAGCCTTTACGGAATCCTGCCTGGTCCTTTGCTTGACAGCAGCCTAAAGTGTTCCTGATTCTATTTGCGATTACCTTAGTAAATAGTTTGTAGGCAACTGGCAGTAAGCTGATCGGTCTATAATTTTTCAAGTTTTTGGCGTCCCCTTTTTTATGGATTAGGATTATGTTAGCATTCTTCCAAGGTTCCGGTACACTCGAGGTCATGAGGCATTGCGTATACAGGGTGATTAATTTCTCTAGAACAATCTGCCCACCATCCTTCAACAAATCTGCTGTTACCTGATCCTCCCCAGCTGCGTTTCCTCTTTGCATAGCTCCCAATGCCTTCTTTACTTCTTCCGGCGTTACCTGTAGGATTTCGAATTCCTCTAGGCTATTCTCTCTTCCATTATCGTCGTGGGTGCCACTGGTACTGTATAAATCTCTATAGAACTCCTCAGCCACTTGAACTATCTCATCCATATTAGTTATGATATTGCCGGCTTTGTCTCTTAACTCATAAATCTGATTCTTGCGAATTCGTAGTTTCTTCTTCACTGCTTTTAGGCTTTCTCCGTTCCTGAGCGCATGTTCAATTCTATCCGTATTATACTTCTTTATGTCAGCTGTCTTCCGCTTGTTGATTAAGCTCGAAATTCTGCCAGTCCTATTCTAGCTGCAGGGTAAGAGGCTTTCATAGATTGGTGTTTCTTGATCAGATCTTTCATTTGTGAAAGCTTGCTTGTATTCTGTCTAACGGAGCTACCACCGACTTCTATTGCACACTCTTTAATGATGCCCACAAGATTGTCATTCATTGCTTGAACACTAAGGTCATCTTCCTGAGTTGAAGCCGAATACCTCTTCTGTAGCTTGAACTGGAGTTCCTCTATTTTCCCTCTTACCGCAAACTCATTGATCGGCTTCTTATTTACCCGTTTCTTCCATTCCCTTCTCAGGACTAGGCTAATTCGAGTTCTTACCATCCTATGGTCACTGCAGCGCACCTTGCTGAGAACACATACAGTCATGTAAAAATGTGACCATTATCGGATATGCACATCCTCTCAGATCATATTGTTCTAGGCGTTATCAATGTGATTGATGATAAGACCTAACATCAAGTCAACACGTACTCTCCAAAAAAGGTCTTACCAGATGTTAGCTTGATAAGGCATAGACAAATATTGAATATATGTAAGGTTAGGGATCACTTGAATAAGGCAGCACAGGGGAAACGTACGGGAGAGCACAGGTGAACACCACTCTAAGAGATTCTATTTTCACTCCATAGGTTTTCTTTCCTTACCTTAGCCTTCCTGCTTTATTTTGTTAAGTACGTTTTTCTCTAACATTGATCGACAAGATTTACTATGATTGCCTGCCCTCAGCGCCTAGGATAAGGACACATACACTGCCCATGATTCGATCACAAGGCTGAAACCCGTATCTCTTTTTTTCTGTTTTTCTCGCCACGTTCTTGCAGGCCATTTCTTATTGTCCGTTTTTTTTTCGGCAGAGTATATAATGTGGTAAAATATACCCTGCTTAACACTATGTTAAAAATAAATAGTTATCTATTTCTCTTTCTAACTTAGCATACCGTAATGTGTCTTACGAAAAAATCTGGTGCACACATGATATACAGGGTGTCTTTGTACCTGCAAGAAATTTTTAAAGATTGCCTATGTAAGTAAGTACAATTCTAACCCTTGATCTAATTTACTCAACGAGGCGGCCATTACATGTATGAGAAATCTAATTGTTGAATTGAATAATTAGCGCAATCACTCTCCTAATCAGGCGGCAAAGCTTGAATTTCGCCATACATTTTGTTTCCTCACTTTAGCCCTCCTGTTTTACTTTGTTAAGAGTGTTTTTCCCTACCATTGACCACCAAGATTTATTAAGATTGTCTGCCCTCATGGCCTAAGACAAAGACACGTACTTTGCTAATGATTCGATAAGAAGATTTGAATCCGTTTCTCGTTTCTTCTTCTTTCCTATTCTAATCGCCATGTTCCTGTAGGACCTTTCTTTTGTCTGTCTTTCTTTTCAGCAGAGTATATATTGTTGGGAAATATAACCTGCTTAACGGTACATTAGTAATCAACAGTTTTCTGTATGTCTTTGTAACTTAGTATACGGTAAAGTGTCTAGCGAAATATCAGGCGCATACACGGCATCCAGGGTGTTTTTTTTTTGCTGAACGAAATTTTAAAGATTGCCGATGTAAAATAGCATAATCCCAGAGCTTGTTCAGAATCAATGAGGCGGCATGTTACTTATATGAGAAATGTAAATGTACACTTGAATTAATAAAGCAATACGCTAATTAAGTATCTAATTAGTTACTTTACGCCACATATTTCCATATACGAATGGTAGCTGCTGAGTTTGCACGGCATATCCACTTAGAACCAATTCTCTGGAAAGCACCAGTTCGGAGATAATTTTCAAAGTGTCCGTCGATATACATTGGGGTTCCACTTGATTTTGGGCTTCAGTGCGGAAAACAGCGGCTTCTCAAGAAAGTAACTGGAACACGGATGCATTTCACGGAGCAATTCGAAAATTCATATCTTCGAATTGTTGTTGCCCAGAGAATTCATTCCAAGATGATACGCCACGCCAATTCTGTGGCTATAATTCGTAGAATCAAATGTGTGGCGTCAATTTATTAATCAAGTAATAAATTAGGGTAAGTACGTCAGTTTGTCGATTGAACATTTTGATGTCTCATAGAAGTAATGGCCGCCCTAACGAATACTTTAGATAACCATTAGAATTGTGATATCTTTCAATGCGCAACATATAAAAAATTTGTGAAGCAACAAAAGTAAAAAAAAACACCTCGTGTTTATGATCCAGGCAATCAGTTTAGAGAATGAGCCTAGGGTGCCAACTAACGGAGAAATAGGTTATGCTAACTTCTCAGTCTGCTCGCATTGTACATCATGAAAGCAAGGAAAAGTGTCGCTTGGTCGGGTGAAAAAGTTCATAAGTTGTTAGCTGTGTCCCCGTTCTTTAGAGTGACAACGAGGCCCTGGAGGAATGGGTGGGTTACCCATACTCATGTACATTGTTTCGGGCGCAGCGCCATCCATCCGCCATGTAGTTGATCTGGCGGACGCGGACGGCCAGCAAATGAATGGATGCATAAGTCTAACCGTTTCATCGTCCTCCTCATCATCATAATCATCAGCATCATCATGAAACGCCATACCTTTATTACTACTACAATCCAATATATTATACCCAAGACTGGATACACTACATGAGGTTAACTTAGGATGCCTACAATAAGAAAGAGCTGAGAAGAACGGACAGCAGAGAAATAAGAGAGGGAAGAAAAAACCATGAGGGCTGGTTAAAAAATCTGCGGATCGAACGCACTGTGGTAATCGATGTATGTGAAGCTTTGTATGCTATTTGCTTTGATTGGTGATAATTATTGATTATGTTGGCGATGAATGTGTAATTTTTTGCAGCGTTTATTAAAGTACGAGAGTGGCGAGTTGATTTTAAACTATACCTTGCGTGCACCGTCGGTGTTTGTCCGCATCGTCTGCAGAACACATAGGGAGCCGTGATTGCTCGAGGCATTGTCGTGCGTCATTGTTCGTAATCTCTGACAGGGCTGAGCATTATCATTGTGTAAATGACACACCGCATCATGGGAGAATTTCTAAAGCTTAATTCAATTGTGAGCATGTAGGTAATTCAGTTACTTACTTTATATTGTATGTGTACATGCACACATAAATTCGTGGTCTGCACCACATTTAGCGAAGACGCTGCTGCTCCGCGCGGCGCTTCTTTCGTACCTGGGTGCCCGGACGCTGAGTGCACGCTCTAGAGCAATTTTGCATGCGTGTGCTTAGTTGCTAATTTTGCATACGGGACCAGCTCGCTGTTGATAGGCCAGCTCCAAGTGCTATCTTAGTGCTATGGATGGTGGGAATATTTACACGGCCTCTGCCCAGCTCATCAGCTCCGTAGCCCAGCACCTGCATTTTTTAAACAAGGACAGCAAGTGCCATATGCACAAACTGTGAACTGCTGTCACATTGGCACCAGTTGGAATGGATGGATGGATGGATGGATGGATGGATGGATGGATGGATGGATGGATGGATGGATGGATGGATGGATGGATGGATGGATGGATGGATGGATTGATGGATGGATGGATGGATCGATGGAAGCATGGATTGATGGATGGATCGATGGATGGATGGCGGAACTGAACTGTGGGTTGTGCCACCAAGCTCTTGTTGTTTTATTGCCTATTGGCCTACCTATGTTAAAGAAGAAATAAGAGAAAAGAAAACCAACGATGAGTTCCCATACCCAAAGTTTCTGATCCCCTATTGTGACCTTTGTTTTAGTACGCCTTCGTGGAAGAGTAATGAAATTCCACGCGGGGATGACGAGTGGCAACAGAGCCAGCTATGGAAGAAGACGACGTCGACGAATACGGCAGCAGTGTCACGAGCACGTTAGCGTGATGTCACCGAGGGGCGCCAGGGAGCCATCTGTGCAAAAATACGACGACGCTCGAGCCATTGATGATGACAATAGCCTAAGCGAACTCCGACAACGACGACCCACGATCTGCATACACAGTTTCGCTGATAGACAAGTAGCTGCAGTGGGGCACGAACCCACTTTTCGTAGTACGGGTGTGGTGCGCTTGGCAATTGAGCCACAACGCCACCCTTTTCTCATCCGCTTTCCGGTGGTACTTGTGTTTATCTGCTAGAACTAAGCGTGCGGGTGTTAGCCACCACCACACCTCAAGGCCTTGAGGGCGGATGTTCCCCATGCACCACAGCCACCAGCGGCCAGTTATTTTTACATCAACTTTCATTTCGTATAACTTACCATTTCTTCATTTTAATTAGTAAATACATGTAATTTCGCCTGTGTTGTCCTTAGTGTCTTTGTTTCTGGGCTTCGTATGATACGTCTAATAAAAATCGAGTCCTTTGCTTTCTTTCTTCACGTTCAATATATTGTAACTAATTTTTATAAGACACTACTCGTCATTTCATGCAATCAATAAAAAATAAGTTCGCTCTGGTGTTGTTAAGATGCTATGTTTATTCGTAAGTTTAAATTCGCGACTGAGAATTTCTAGTTTTTTGGGGTTTTCGCTTTTTACTTGTATTAAGCAAACATATTTACATAATCCCAAGAAGCTCTATGTCAGCATTTGGTTTAAGTATTGATAACTATTGCCCAGTCAGACCACAGAACGTCTTAATACAAAAATCAGACAACAGAACGGCGCACTGGACGTCCAAAAATACGATAAACTAAAATTTCTTGTGTTTTTCCATTTGGTGGCACCGCAGAAAGAAAATGCTGTAAGAAATATGTTTCTGCATTGTTCACAGGCAATTTTGTTGTGGAGTCTTACATAATGTATCATTGCATACATAATGCAATGGATAATGACACTACCGAGTCTGCGGCAGCCACTGCTACTCAAATGGCAAGTTTGGCGATTTTGCTCCAGCACGTCAGAATGAACTCGTGAACATTGTTAATAAACAGTAGATACCATGCATCCTGAAGCCACTTGCCTTGGTAGCATCACAGTGCAAAGGCTCTGCGCAATATCGGAATGCGTAGAAACTGAAATGCGGAGTGGTTTATATGAATATAGAGTTATTGCGGAAAGATTTCGCATTTTCCAACATTAAAGTGAAATATGGAATGTAATGATATCGCTAGTTGGGCAGATAAAATAGGGATGACATACGGACCAAAGATTCTGGAATAAAGTTGGAAAGAAATGAGCGCATATTCATGGAACCTAGACTTGGCCAATTGTTTTCATTGCCTTGGTCGCTTAGCAGCTGTGGTTTTGCGATTGTGAGTATGAGATCACGGGATGGAATCAAGACCACGGCGGCCGCATTTCAATGAGGGCGAAATGCAAAGATGCCTGTGTCCCGTGAATTGGGGGCAGGTTAAGGAACCCCAGGTGGTCAAAATTATCAGGGGTCCCTTAATACGGCGTGCCTCATAATGAAGTCGCTGGTTTGGCACGTAAGGATATAAAATTTAAGTCACTTGTTTTTATACTTAAATTTACGCAATACCGACGCTTTCAGCACTTCCCTATAGATGCTGGCCTCTGCTGCCGTATTTGAAAAACGTATTCTTCCCTTCTGAAGACCCGGAAACCTTACTACATTGCAAGGTTCAAGTGAATTTATTGACAAAGCACAGTTGTAGAAGGATTCTATTTGGCAAGACCAGGATCGACCTACGACACCGAAAAATGTGGTCAGAAATGACGTCACAAGCGGTTGCACCCTGTACAAGTCCACTGTTTTTTGGAACACGCTGTCATGTTCTTTTGCACACTGTGGAGTGTACGAGGGTACAGAAAGCGCTATAGCAAATGGTGAGAGAATTGTGCTGAAATACAAATGAGGCCCTTTAGTACACTAGTTAGGTTTATAAAAAAAATTTCCTAGGAAAATATTTCAATGCCTACTGCTTCTGTTAGTCATCAATGCTATAGAAAAACATAGCTGGGAGTTTCGCATGTACAACGTCGTCAGAATATTTTTACTTCTCTTTACTCCAATATAGACAGTTTCGAGAATATCAAACGTTTTTGAAATGGTCAGTATTATTTCAATTGCTAGCAGTTCTTTTACTGCCTTGTCTGATGTTGTTGTGAACCAGCTTAAAAGTCTGCAGCTATAGTTGCTAGCACACAAGTGCAAATAGTCAACTGTTATAGAGGAACTATATTATTTACTGAAACGGGAGGAATAGAATAGATCAACTGAGCCACTGTAGGAGTGGAAATTATCTACTGCTCACCATTACAAGAAATGAAACGGTGTGAAAATGCGGTGATATGCACTATCACAATTCAGTGAGACTACTTTAAGAGTGCAAGAGAAGTATGAAAGGCCGCTTGAGCCCTCGATGTAGCATCACGGGTCCATTTTACCACCGCGAAAAGACGAATGAAAGCGAGTTATACTGTAAAAACAAAGCGAGTTCCGGGAACCCTCTTTGAGGGAGTATCTGCTTCTCCCATATTTAGCTCCTTTGAGAGAGAGCAGAATAACTCCCCCCGTCCGAACTTTATTACTCCTTCTCAACTCCTTTGAGAGAGAGCAGAATAACTCCCCCCGCAGCACTCTTGGGGAGTGCTAGCACTCTTCTGGGGAGTGCTAGCATCAGCATTCCATCAGCATTGAAGTGTAGAAATATCCTTTATTTCCAATATAGTGCATCTTTTCAAAAATAATGTATTCAATGGAAAGTTAAACATGGGTCAAACGTGCACAAACTAACAAAATATTGACACTACCATCGAGAGAAATATGCGCCACACTACATGCCAGCAAACGCATTTCTAGCATGAAACGCATCCACTTATATGGCAGAGATTACTAGATGAGCTGCTAAGCAGAAGGCTGGTAAAGTGGGTAAATTCTGCAAGAAACCTATTCTCGTGCCATATTCTAAGGCAGCGGCTCACTTGATATCGTTCTGTACAGCGTACAATGTTTCTGACTGAGAGTACAGTGAATTAAGAAATGTGTCGAATATTGGCATGTGAGGCCGCTGGTCTGTTTTTGCATTTTAATACCACCTTCATGAACGTTTGCGACACTTGGGCTGTCGGACACGTTTATCCCGGTGCTTCTTGCCTAGAGCATAAAATGCGAAATTATTAGCCGCGCTAACAAAATAAAAGGAAGAGGAAAAACGCCAAGATTTCCAGTGGACGGCCGAGAGGATGAAATCAATCAGTATGTGGAAAGAACGCAGCACGGGAGTTATACAGGCCTACTGACGCAAATCGACCCTGGTACATTTTCTTAAACAAGAAACAGATTACATCCTTGCATACCACTTCATGTTGTTTATAGAAATCACGATGCCGATTGAGGGCTTTGACACCAGAAGTGCGTAGGTCGTCAAAAATACATCTTTCTTTAAGAAATTCGAGTGCACATGACACGCGCTGCATTTGTTTTCTGAAACTCTCATTGACGTCAGTGCTCTCAACGGGCAGCTAGCCTCTTATACTGATGTGTGCTAGCAATTTTTAATTATAGCGCTGTTGAGAAAAATAAAAAAAATTGCAGTTTCCACAGAAAGGTGCAGCGTTGGCAGCGATAGCAATATTTTGGAGCTTAGCGATTCAAGCATTATACAAGGAACACATAGATGCCGGCGCTTCTTGCTCCGATTGCGAATGCTTGACAAGGCCACAGGATGTATTCTGGCATAAAGCTAAAGCGGAAACCTTTGTGATGCATTGTGACTGAAATTGATCCGTCAGCAACCAGCTTGTTCTTAGCATTGGCGCATAACGCGCCGCCGCCATGTCGTTCGAATATCATGCTTGAATTGCTGAGCACTGTAGACTAAGTAACTTTTTGTGGTTTTATCCGCAGTATAAATTGGAGCAAACATTCGTTTGGTAAAAAACTTACCAAACCAACTGCCATGCGCGCACATGGAAACATGAAACGACCTGACTCGATGACCGCGAACACTCGGTACCCGAACCCCGGAGTGGTGAAACACTCAGGCAAAGACCAGCAAACACAGCCTGCGGCCTCTTGCTTCAACATGTCTCAGAAATTTGATTTGAGGCGACTTCCAATGCTTGGCGCACGGGAAGATATAACATGAAGGCACCATTACTACGCGCTGCTCTCCCCTTTACAACCGCCGCAGATTAAGTCAAAGATGCATAGCGCAAGGCCTGTGTATGTTCTCAGTTGTGTCGAAAGCCTCGCGCAGCGACAACTGAGACAGCGAAGCAGTCGAGCACCCACCTGACATCCCTAGCGCGCACTCAATAACGTTATTGTTGGCCAACCCCCGCTTGCATGAGATTCAATCCCGGGACCTCTATCGTTGATTGTGCGTCAAGCCACGGTCCTTCTGAGCTAACCCTCGCACACTTCCCCTCGCACCCACATCGTTTGGCGCGCGGAGCGAGATGGGATCTTGTCGCATTTTCACTTTATATCGACATCACGGCGACGGTTAAAGTTTAGCTGGCGTGCCCTATAATTCGTATCGGAACACAAAAATAAAACCAAAGATATTCAGATCCTACTCGTTGTTAGTCAGCAAGTTAAAACGGCGCACTACGTCGCTAGACGGGCTGCTTATTTCATTGACAAGCCCTTCCCTCAACCACCGTCGTAGAAGCTGCAGGGAATGCCACACAGTTATTGAGCAATAAAACATGCTGCATCAGAAAACACAGCGGCTATGTTGGCCTAGCAACTTCAGCGTGGCGCTGCTTAGCACGATGTCCCGGATAACAAGTGCCAGCCATGACGCTTGCGCTTAGGTGAAGGGGTGATGCAAAAGCACCCGCGTATCCTCCATTGGGTGCGCGTTAAAGAATCGCAGGTGGTCAAAATTAATCAGGAGTCGGCCTCTAACGCATGGCTCATAATCATATCGTGGTTTTAGCAAGTGAATTCTCCCGATTTTGTTTTTATTGGCAGAAGACATCGTGCATAAACTTGTAGAAACCCGCTACCGCGTATTTCATCCCGTCACTTCTCTTTACTGTCCGCTAGAGATGTGGGCGCTTCCTTTGAAAAAAAAATTGACAATTTAATACTTCGCATATTGCGTGCTGAACGGCGTTGCATACCTAAGAGCGCGACGTTCTGCGTACTGCTCATGTGCAGAACAAAACACAAACTGTACTTGATTCGTAGGACAGCGCAGAGTACGCATGCATCCTATTGTTTCACGCGTAAGTGTAAGGAGGGGGGAGGGACTTGTGCATTGATCTCGTATTACACTCGGTACAGCACGGGAATTTTCGTGTTCGCGAAATTTGGCTAGTGAGCCGTAATTTTACAAGGGATATCTTCGATATGACGCAGCCGGTTTACGTAGGTTCATGTACGTGCGCACTCACATCTACTAAATTCCCTGTCGTGACGTGCGCTGCTCGGTTCCGCAAACTATACCGTCTTTAAATGATATACCAAAACTCTCAAACGCCTACTCCGGTGAGTTAACCTTACTTATAGGTATCGGATACCTCTATTTCTAAAGTCTCTTTGCAGCCTTTTTCGTGGACCGATATCGCAGATAGCGCTGCCTAACGTTGTGACAAAGCTGATGATGGTAAACCATATAAAGTATTTTTAGCCATTTTGATGGTGATAAATATGGCGATTAACATTATTATTAATAAAAGTCATGAGCCATTCCACTTTGTAAAGGGGGATGACCAGTGAAGCAGTTTAACACACGAAACAGAGGTCAGAGAATCTTGAACAAAGGGACCAACAAATTCATTATCCTGATCTGTGGTCACACTTACGATAGGTATGCACACACATTCTTGTATCACGCTGTTAAAAAAATGCGTCCCTCACGTAAGACAATCAATGACTCATACTCCATTCAGAAATGATTCATATCAGCGCAAATAACTTATAGAAAGGCGGCCTCCTCATTACGCCGACAGAAATTCTACGCTAGTATGATGAGCGGCAACGGAGCCAGTTGTAGAAAGGCGAGGACGGTCAAGCCATTGCTGATGGTTATGATGACCACAGGTCTCATCTTGCCAATGAATGGCTCATACACGCTTAAAAACCCGCCGCGGTTGCTGAGTGACTGTGGTGTTGGGCTGCTGAGCACGAGGTCGCGGGACTGAATCCCGGCCGCGGCGGCCGCATTTCGATGGGGGCGAAATGCGAAAACACCCGTGTACTTAGATTTAAGTGCACGTCAAAGAGCCGCAGGGGGTCAAAATTTCCGCAGTCCTCCACTACGGCGTGCCTCATAATCAGAAAGTGGTTTTGGCGCGTTAAAGGCCATAATTTTGAACACCCTTCAAATGATGCTGAACAAAAATATGGAAAATTGGGGGAAGCAATGAAATTCGACTCGGAAGACGTGACTGTTCCGATACGCACTGTTTATTTCACATATTTTTTAACAGTTACTGTAATTTTGGAGTACTGTGAGTACTCCGCGGCTGCACGCCAGCACGCGTGGGGCTGCCCGCCGACCACATTGACTTCATGTGTGCCGGACTGCAGCAGCAGCAGAAGCAGATGTTTAATGCCCAGGCGTTGAAGCTGTTTCGAAATTGCTCGTGTTCAAATTTTTGAACACTGTACAGGAAGAGGGCGGTGATTTGCGCATTGTGTAGACAATGTTCACAGCCGATACAGGCAGTCAATACTTGCGTAATAGTGAGCGTACGCATAGCTGGCCTGTGGCGCACGTTCGACGTCTGCTCCAGTCCACCTTCTACTTGCGCCAGCGTTATGGTGCGTCTGCTGCGGTAGCTATATGAAGCTGTCCCATAGTGTTACGTGTAAGGTTCATGATCGGATGAAAAGTATTGAAGGACCTTGCTACTACGATGCCACAGCGGCCTTTCACTTACATGCGGCCGCTCTGCAGCAAAGAAGGGCTAGTTGTGATAGTTACTGTCGCGAAGTGTTCGGAGCAAAGAAAATCAGGCTATGACGGCATCCATGATGGCTGGGATGGGCGTGCTGACGAATCCGTATCCTTCTAAGCTTCGGCTCTGCAGGAAATGTATGACACAGCTTGTGTCGTCCGACGTTGCATTTATCACACCCTTGCGCGCAGCAGCGGGGAAGCTTTCTCCTGCGTTGTGACAGGTGCTTTGCTGATCACGTTAAAAAGCAGTACAAAACACAAACAGCGATTCTGAAGACTTGGGCACAAGCTCCGTTTGCGAAAACAAGTATGCGGCCGCGAGCATCCGCTCAATTAAAAGGTCTTTCGTTGCAGACCTGCGCCGTCTATGCGACTGGAGACACGCAGCAGATGGCAGTGACGCCGGTATGCGGCACAGAAAACGTCACGAAAACGTCACTTGCTCTAGTTCATGGGGCGGCCGCTGGACGCTGCATCTCGCAAAAAAATGCATTAAATTATTTATTTTATGCTAGCTTCTCCCTGAAATCAAGGTTGTTTCAACCAATTTCGATTTCAATCGAATTCGACTGAAATTTCAACCAAATCTCGACTGAAAAAGTTCTGTTCAGTATCCTTTTAGTGAGTGAGTGAGTGAGTGAGTGAGTGAGTGAGTGAGTGAGTGAGTGAGTGAGTGAGTGAGTGAGTGAGTGAGTGAGTGCACACTTTATTTATGTCCTGAGGAGAGAGGATTAAATCAATCCGTTTGCTCCACCATGGTCGGAGCCGGTAGGCAGAGTCTTTCGGCGACTGCCCGGGCCCTCTGGAGAGCCTTGAGCTGAGCGAAGAGCTCTGTGCTTCTGAGCGCTGAGACCCAGGAGG
This sequence comes from Dermacentor variabilis, assembly GCF_050947875.1. Lineage (NCBI taxonomy): Eukaryota > Metazoa > Arthropoda > Arachnida > Ixodida > Ixodidae > Dermacentor > Dermacentor variabilis. Next base: position 172,878,409 of record NC_134571.1, read on the forward strand.
ACTGGTCAGGAAAGTCGTGCCCGCGTTGGCGTGGCATAGCTAGAGCATTGTCCGAAGTTGTATTCATGGCCGCAGTGTAGGCATACGGTAGAAAGATCTGGATAGATCCTGTTTAGTGTCGTTGGTGTTATGTATCTTCTAGTCTGCAACTGTCTGTAACTGACGACCTGTGCTTTCTTGAGCTTTGCGTGTGGAGGAGGGAAATTGTTCATCCTAACCTATGATTTGAAGTGATTTCGTGGCATAACACGAGCGGGTCTTTGATGTCTAGGTCCCTCCAGGCCAGGTCGAAGCCGGGGGCGAACCGCAGACGGAGAATGCGAGTGCTCGCGCCAGTTGGTGTGACCGCTCGTTCGGATTACTGTCAGCACGTCCGGAAATGTTGCCCATGTGGACGAAGAACGATGTGATGTATGGGGACACGAGGCCGTAATCTTCAGTTTCTTGTAAGAAGATTTTGTACACAACCGTAGCTGCTTTCCAAGAGATGAGGGCCGCCGAGAAGGTTCCAATGGCTCCAATGAGCCCGACTAAATGACGGAGGCTCCTTTGTAGCTTCGAAAGGTCTCCGCAATGGCCATTTCTTCTGCTTCATTAGTAGTGTTGGTAACTACCATGGCTGCGTTGATCAGCAAGCCATGGGCGTCCACCACGAAGGCCGCGTAGACACCCCGATTCCAATATCTGGCCGCACCAACGAAGAGGCTGTGCATTTCGCTACGTTTGATGTTGTCGAGGATTGCTTGGCTCTTGCGTTTCTCCACCTTTCGTTGTGGATGGGGTGTATGTTTCTTGCGATTCGGTCAACTGTTATTGCTCTCATGGTATTTTTGCATAGTTGCAACTTTTCTGGTTGCATGAAGATGGCTGTATGCCTGCTTCTGGTAAGATGTCGGTGCCCGCCCTTGTGAGTGAAAGCCACTAATTTGGGCATCTTGGTGTGCCTCAGAGAGTTCAGTTGCCGTGTTGCGAAGCCCCAGTTGAAGAAGTCGTTCCGTGCTAGTGTTTCTAGGGATGCTTAGGACCTTTTTTTATCCTGTTCAGATTAGTGTGTTAATTTTGTTCTGCTCCGTCTTCTTCCAGTTAAGGAAGAGGAGGGCATAGATTACGTGACTGATCAGGCAGGCGTAAAATGGTTTCATCAGGTTGTGCTCTTTCAGTGCGTCCCGTGCGCTCGCAACCCGCGATGTGACCGTGCGGAAGTTTAGAGCGCTCTTTTCGATGCGCTTTATTGCCTTCGCATTGTCATTGCTGTAAGCCCCAATGACAATGCCCGGGACCTTGTTTGTGCTATACCTAGAGGTGGTTCATCCGTCCCTGGTGTCTAGGTGAACGGGGAGGGAGCTAATGGGCTGTCTCTCGCTGGGGCCTTGTTTTCAACCGAGGAGCTCTTATTTGGTGGGGGAGAGCTTCAGTTTCGTGTTTGTAAGGAAAGCTTCCGTGGTGCCCAGCGTTTGCTGTAGGTTCTGCTTCAGAGTCTCTAGCAGGCCGCTCGCGGACCAAATTGTGATGTCGTCCCCGTAAATCGCGCACCCTACTCCCGAGGATTTCGAGAGTTTGTTGGAGAGATCGTGCATTGTGATGTTGAAAAGAAGCCGTGAAAGCTTCTGATTTGTCCGACGCTTATGGCGGCCGTTCGGTTAGCCAAATTTCTTGCGAGGTTTAAAGTGGAGATTTCGTTGAGGGTGTGCTCATGCCTAACTGTGTCGAAGGCCTTCATTAAGCCGAGGCCCAGGATGTCGTTTACATCCCTGTATTTGTTTTCGATGACGACGCTCCTTGTGAGTAGCATGGCTTCTTGCACGGACGGTGATTTTCTGAAGCCTATGAGATTGTGGCGGAATAGGCCGTTTTTTTTTTCGAATGTTCTCTCCAATAGACGTCAGACTCTGGAGTTTTGCAAGATGCGTAGCGCCACATGCCGGTGCGAAGAGGCACTAATCGACAAGTGCGGAGCCCGACTTCTCTGCTAGGTTGCCTATGTAGCTAGCGACTGCAAAACAACGATCTAACTAGATTTTTGTCCATATAGCGAATTTTTTGTGCATTTAACACCCAGACAGAGAACTATAAATTTCTCCGCCAGTCCGACACACCGCCGAACTGCCATAAAGCGCTTGCTGGCTCACTCCTCAGACTGATGGTAAAAGCGACTGCAATCATGATAGCTCCGCATGCTACGAAGAAACGCCACAATCGACGCTACTGTTGTGTTGTAAATTGCCATGAACTTCATGGACTGAATAACAACGTTCAGTTTTACCGATTTCCATCGCGATCATATGAAGGGGAGAGGCGAGAGCGCTGGATACGGACCGTTAACACAGCGGCTCGCATGAGAAAGAGCGATAATGTTGTTCTGGTGTAATTCTGTTGCGTAGCCCTGACGGAGGACCATGGCAACCATGCCAAAACTCAAGAATCTGCAGCCGCCACTTCGTTGGCAACAGAAAAGCAACGTGGCGAACCATCCTGCGTATGTGCCATCGATATTTTCCGTCCGCCTCCGCTTGATTCAAGAAGTGGAACGGAGAGATTTTGCAGGTCAAATTAACCAGACATTTTAGTTGGTTTACGAATTTAAAATCCTGTTCTAGAGCATCGTTGTATCGGGACCTCATTTCTAGTTTCGGTGCTCTGTACATCCTGCGCCAATACAACAAGCGTGCTTCGCAATGTGCCGAGCCTACTGGACTGCGTTTTTCAAATATGAGCAATAAAGTTGCTGTAGGAGCACTGGGTGAGTAATTGCAGAGTAACGCACGTGTGTAAAAAAATTAAAATCTTGTTGCGCCAAAAATAAAAATAAAGGCTTAGGAGGGAGAGTATGAAACGACAGATCGAGCGCTGAAAAAGGAAATGTCGCGTTTATTTGCATTTACTTGTGCGCGTATGTAGGTTGAAGCGTCTGCGAGAACTTCAAAGGCACTGAGCGATGCTGTAGCTCCTGCGAGACAAAGATGCGGCGCGCCGGCATCGTAGGAAGCTTACTTTTGTTACGTTTGCACGCTGTTTGCTGCCTCCGAAAACGTTTTCTGTTTGGTGCCCTGAAAAAGGCTGTGGAAGGATTTACTCTTTCTAAATAACTGCGAGAACAAAAATTACAATAAACTGCAAAAATATAGGAGATACGTAAGTGTTACGTTCAGAGCATTTTCATTACGAATCAATTTAAAATTCTCAGATTTTTATGCTGATATGCCTATAAAGAAGCCTGATGCTCTTTGTGCTCGCGAGTTGCAGCACGCCGAAATAACACTTGAGACTTCTTTTATATTGTATACGTACTTCGCACTGCTGAGTTTCCTCCCTTTCCGAAGCGTGGATGGGCGGAAGAAGCTTTCCAGGTTCTTGATCTTTAGTAAACCGTGCCTCAACACAACCGAAAGAGGAGGGTCCATTGTGGCCTATGCACCTTCGCTTGCGGACAGCTCTTTTTGCACTACTCAGTTCGCTCCAAGGCTGCGATGGGGGCGCTTGTGAAGGGTTTTTCCGCAGCGCCGCCTGGCCAGAGTCTGAGGTCCATTCGATTGGGGATGGTGTGCTCTGCGACCTTCCCGAGACACGACGTTAGGGAGACAGACCTCAGATTCTCTGCATGGAGCGGTTTTCCGGGTTTGGGATTGAGGACTACATTGGCAGTTCGCCATTCGTCGAGCACCCTGCCTTCAGCCCATACTTTGTTACTTCTGTTCGGAATGATTGTTATGGCTTTGTCATCTAGATTTCTGAGTAGTTTGTTTGTGAGTACATCTGGGCCGGGGGCGGTGCGTCCATTTAGGTCGTGAAGGGTGTGCGCAATTTCCGAGACTTCGAAAGGACGATCCAGCTAGAGTTGATGTGCCCCCTTGCACTCGCGTATCGGATTTTCCCACGGGACTGATTTGCGCTGTACCGGAAGGTATATGTGTGCAGGGCGTCAGCAACATTCCGCGGAATCGTGCCTTCTTTCGTGTGTGTATGAACAATCGTTAGCCTGTTATTACTCTTATTCTAATTGCTGATGTCGGCGAATAGGAGCTCGAGAAGGCTCCACTTGCGGCCGCTTCTCATTTTACCGTCCGTTTCGTTACACACCTCGTCTTATTGCTAAGAACTCATCTTTCTTGAGTATTCCTTGATCTCTTTGTAGATTTCCGTTAATTTAGACCTCAGCCTCCTGTTTAGCTTCTGCTGTTTCCATCTTTCTTCTAACGCGTTCTCGGTCTCCAGGAGGCGTTGGAGCCTTGAGTCCATGGCTGGCAAATCCAGGTCCATGCTTATTTTTTTAGTGGCGTTGGCCACCGAAATTTTTAGATTTTTCAGGAGCTCTTCGAAAGTTCCTTCTAGTTTGTCCTCATTACCCCTCATTTTTGGAAGACGTCCCAGTCGACGAGGGTGTACGTCTTCGGGGGAGTGGGCGTGATGCGGACGTTCATTTCTAGGGTGAAATGGTCACTGCCAAAGTCCTCTTGCAGGCTCTCCCACGACCAGTCTGCGCACTCGGCAAGGTTAATCGCTTTTCTGTTAGCGGCGTAGCCCCAGACGATGTTAAGTGCGTTGAAATCTCCGTCAACAATCAGCGGCCCGTCCTTGGTTTGCGAGGCGGCCGATGTGAGAAATTTGTTAAAGTCCTTGAGCCTGTCAATCGGGGAACTGTAGACGTTTAGTATGTAAAGGTTGGCCTTTAGGGCCCGGCTGGGAATGATTTCTGTGAGCATGGATTCCAGGCCTTTCTTGTTGTGTTGTCGTAGGGCGCCTAGAGCCGTGAAGCATTAAGCTCCGTCGAAGCCTTCCGGATTTATGTGCATGCCGTTAACCGTCACCATCTCGGACATCTTCGCCGTCTTTTCAGGGGCAACAGTGGCCTCACGAAGTCCGGCGCTGCCGCGAAAGTGCTGAACTGGAAGCTAACCCTAGCTCCTTGCTCGTAGCTAAGCGTAAACGTAGCCAAGCCGCCATTTCGCCCCCTCAAAGTTAAGTAACCTGCCGAAAAGTTTACTCACCCCTACGAATTTGGTATCGTGGGAAAGTTCGCAACCCTTTAAGCAATGAGCGGAAAGAGAGCCGGCTATGGAAGAAAACGACGACGACGAGCACGACGAGAAAACGACAACGACGAGTGGCAAGGAGCTACTTTGCGGCATGTTCGCGAATGACGGAGACAGAAAGAAACAACTTTATTTGACCAAGCTATTCCAGCACTATAGGTCCCAGGGTTCCAGCACGACAGCACTGCATTACACGTTTTAAAGCTCGTGGAGTTACCCGCCGTGGTTGCTCAGTGGCTATGGTATTGGGCAGCTGAGCACGAGGTCGCGGTTTCAAATCCCCGCCCCGACAACTGCATTTCGATGGAGGCGAAGTGCAAAAAACATCCGTTTACTTAGCTTTAGGTGAAGAATTCCAGGTGGTCAAAATTTCCGGAGTCCTCCACTACGACGTGCCTCATAATCAGAAAGTGGTTTTGGCCCGTAAAACTAAATTTTAACAATTTCCTAAATTTAGCTCATGGAGTTCCATAACGTGGGCCAACAGCAACGATCAGTGGCGATCTTCTGCCTGGCCGGGTCCGTCCAGCGCTGAAGGGTCTCCTATTCGTCCGAGGTGGTCAGGAGCTACGGGCCACGCTGGGAAGGGCCCACCGGGTATTCAAGGAGAATGTAGGTAAAGCTATCGTTGGAGTGAGTGCATTGAGCACAGGAGAGGTGTATGTTTCCGGTTGGATACGGGAGAAGAAACAGGGGAGGAAAGGGTGCGGGTCTGGAGGCGACGCTATAATAGTTCGTGATAAATGTCAAGGGATTGGGGGGGGGGGGACGTCTTATAGCTGGCGTTAGGCGTGATATGCCTTGGTAAGCTCGCGGAACGAGTGCACGTGCATGCGAGAAGAGCTCGACTCTGATTCAGCTGCCACCCGGCGCATGAAACCTCGGGCGTGGTCATTGGCGGCTTCGTTGCCGGGGATCCCAGAGTGCGCAGGCACCCAGATCAGTTCTACATGGCGGGCCGGGTTCGTGGTGGGCGAGCTGAGACGGCGGAAAGTGGTCTCGTGGACTAGTCCTTTTTCAAAATGTGGGACTGCAATTTTTGAATATGTAAGGACGCACCGGGCATCAAAGTGTGTGAGGGCAAGCGCGATGGCCGCGTCTTCCAAGTATTTGAAGTAGAGCCATCAGGAAGGTGGAGAATTACGATGGGTTGGAGTGTATTGTCAGCGACTGCAACAGCCGCGTCTTCGCCCGCGCAGGCCTCTCGCACTCCTACGACATCAGCTTAGGAACAATAGTGGTTGTGGAGAGCTTTTCGAGGGCTTTGCGAAGGGGCGAATGATAGGTGGCGTGGGTGCTCCGAAAGAGCGGTTTTACTATGAGTTGAGTGTGTATGGGGCGGGGCGCTTGTAGAAGTGTGGTGTCGGCTGCTGGTACGGCGGAAATTGGCTAGCCAAATACAGCTTCCCTGTAAAAAATAATAATATTTTGATGATGCTGAAGAAGATAATAACCGGTGACAAAAAGGTTAAATTCCACGTAACGTTATCGCTTCAACGTGCATCCCACAGACATGATAAGGTTCATACATTCAGTTATCAAACCAAACTCATCCACGAAGGCATTGCCTTCACCGGCTTGAACTAAGCGTGAAATCACCTCCCACTTTTTGCGTTATCAATTATGTGGACTGTCCAGACGAATTTTTGCTGTCGCCGTTGCCGCCACCATGCAATTCCTTATAAAGTACATGTACACCTCTGCACTATTGGAGTACGGCAAAATGACAAATTTTCTTTGACAGTAAGCTACCTATTTGAAGGAATTAGGCTTACGGTACCGAATCTAGACTTGTGACGTAGTTAGCGAAAAGCTTCTCAGCCGTCGTGGCACAGTTAATTTGAGGTAATGACTCGTACTGGGAGATGTTTGCGACGCTTTCAGTGAGTCCCACGTTATTGTAATAAATTTCGGTTTATTTATTTATTATTTATTTATTTATTTATTTCACAATACTGCCGCTCTCAGCCGAGAGCCTAGCAGACGGGTGTGAACACTTTCTTTTCCCGACATACATACATGTGTGAGCTACACAAAGAATAAAAAAGCAACAATATTCAACAAAATACAAAGGATAAGGTAGATAAGCTATACAACAGAACACTAAACAAAGCAGAATAAAATGAACAACAACCGGGGCATATCATAGTCAAAGCAAAAACGTGAAGTATTTGGAAACAAACAAGTGTATACATTTTTTTTCTAAGCACTGTTAGTTTAACATAAAGAGAACAGGGAACAAACATGAGAAATCGTTAATAATCTGTTGTGATGAGCTCCAGTTGTGAAACGAACAGGGATAAAGAATTTGTCACTGTTAATGACGAGTTAAGTTGATTCCAATCTCTGATTACTCGAGGAAAGAATGAATACCTGAATGCGTCATTAGAAAAGGAATACTCGGTTAGGGTATATTCGTGTTGATGCCGTGTTACTCTAGATTGCGAATATAAAATATACCGGGTGATATCAATTTTATACTGACGGTGCAGCATTTGAAACAGAAATTTTAGTCGACCTTGTTTCGCTCTCGTCGATAATGTGTTGAGGCCTGAGGAAGCTAAGAGACGTGAAGGTGAGTCAGTAGAACGATATTTGCTATGAATGAACCTTGCGGCTTTTCTTTGTACAGCTTCAAGTTTAGCTATGTTAGTTGCTGTGTAAGGAAATCAAATTGTATTAGCGTATTCTAAAATAGGTCTCACAAATGTTTTGTAGGCCAGAAGCTTAATGTTCGTTGGAGCGATCTTTAGGCGTCTTTTTAGATAAAATAGCTTTCGTAGTGCAGTAGTTGTAATATTAGTTATGTGTGTTTCCCAATTGAGGTTTGATGTCAGCGTTATCCCTAAATATTTCTGTTGGTCAACCATGGAAAGAGGCGTGCCATTAACGATATAGGTGAAATGAGAGGGTTGCTTTTCTCTTGTTGTTGTCATTGCCACTGATTTATTGACGTTAATAGACATTTGCCACTGGGAACACCAGTCAACTAGCGTGTTAAGGGAATCAGAAAGATCGAGATGGTCGTTATGGCTGTTAATTTCTTTATATATCACGCAGTCATCCGCGAAGAGTTTGAGTTTGCACCCTATATTATTGGTTATATCGTTAATAAAGATCAGAAATAACAGCGGCCCGAGTACCGAGCCTTGTGGTACTCCAGATGTGACAGGAACGACATCAGATGGCATGTGGTCATACATAACAAATTGTGAGCGGTGTGTTAGAAAAGCTTTTATCCAAGCAGAAACTTCTCCTTTCCCGATGGCATGCTCCACTTTTGCAATTAGCTTAGTGTGACTCACGCAATCAAAAGCTTTAGGTAAGTCAAGTAAAATCATGTATATTTGAGAACGATTATTAATACTAAGAGCAACGTCGTGAACTACCTCTGTTAGTTGAGTGATGGTTGATAAGCCAGACCGAAAACCATGCTGGTGAGGCGATAGGATGTTTTCGCGTTCTAGAAATACTGTCATGTGTTTTAGAATGATGTGTTCTAGTATTTTGCATGAAGTGCTGGTGAGAGATATGGGTCTGAAATTGGCAACACTATTTTTGTCTCCTTTATTGTGGATCGGTATTACTTTAGCCTTTTTCCAGTCATGTGGTAGATTAGAAGTTGCTAGTGATTTACGAAAAATGTGTCCCAGGTATCTACTGCACCACTCAGCATATTTTTTTAGGAATTCGTTTGGAATTTCGTCAGGCCCAATTGATTTCTTAGGGTCAATATTGAGGAGAAGATTGTGGATTCCGGCGTCCGTTATTATTAACCGATCAAGCACTGACGTACAGGATGGTGGAAGAGGGGGGAGTGTACCATTGTCTTCCGTGAAGACTGATTTGAAGAAATTGTTATATTTGTTTGCCGTTGCAATTTTTTCTTCTTCGGTTAGTTTGGTTGTTGTCTGCTCGGTACTGCGCAGATGTTTCCAGAATCTTTGTGGGTTATCTTTTAGGAAGTTAGCAAGAGTGACACTGTAGTAATATTGTTTCGAATCTTTTAGTTTCTGCTTGAAATGCATAACTGCAGATTTTAACTTCAAGGTTGTAGATGGTTTTGGGTTATTCCTGTTTGCCTTACGAAGCCGATTTGCGCGCCGTTTAGCGTGGATGATTTCGCGTGTGATCCATGGATTCTCAAGGTGCTGTTTTTTCTTTTGCATTGGAATATAATTAGTTAAACAGTGCAGGACAATGCTCTTAAAATGTAGCCAAAATGCATCTACATCAGTAGATTCCTGAGATGCTTTTTCCGAAAAGGAATCGAATTCATACGACAGATAAGTTAGTATGCTGGCGTCATCTGCTTTATGAAAGTTAAAAAAGCTCTTTACTGTAGACTGGGTAGTAATACAATGACCAAGCTGGAATGTGCACATACGTATACTGTGATCAGATATTCCTTCAATAATGTCTATTTGTGCTTTACTTGTAGTAAAATGGTTGCTAAGAAATATGAGGTCGAGGATATTTTTCGTTGAGCCTTGAACGCGGGTAGGACGAGTGACAAGTTGATGTAGGTTAAAATTTAGCATTAAGGCTATTAGCACTTCGGAGGCTTTTGACGTATGATGCATTGTGGACCAGTCTATGTCAGCTAGGTTAAAGTCGCCCGCCGGATTAATCCTGGATTGATGGACATGACGCTGCATATATTTTTGAATTGCTGAAAGGCATGCACTGTCAGAGGAAGGGCTCCGATAAACGCAACCGGTTACGATTGATGTCCCGTCGCACAAAATTTTGCAGGAAACGGCTTCAGCGTTGTTCACCTCGGGAAGAAGGACAAAGCGAAGACAGTTTTTTATCAGTAAGGCCACTCCTCCACCTCGTGAAGGTCGGTCTTTTCGGATGATTGTGTAGTTTGGCGGGGCAATCTCGTGGTCGAATATAGCGGGTGATAGCCATGTTTCCGTGATGACCACAATATCGGGCTCGTAATCGACTAGAAGGCTTTCCAAGGCTTCTGTTTTATTTAGGACACTGCGGGCGTTTACATTTATCAGTGTTAATCTTTTGATTGTGCGGCTTGTGCCGCTTGTGCGGCTCTGCGGGTTATTCGGCGGTTTGTTTCTGCGTCGTTTTTTTGCATCGGTACTTTGTCCTTCTCTTCGTCCCAAATATATGCACGTTTGTTAATGTAAAGTTTGTCAAAAGAAAGTGATACGTTTTCCTTTTTTTCACGGTTTAGTTTTTCACTATACCAAAGTTTCTTCCGTATGTCTCTTATTCTTTTAGAGAAGTCTTCACCGATTGGATAGTCAGTTGTTTTTAGTTTGAAACCTAGGCTTAAGATTGCCACTTTTTGTCTGTAGTCAAGTAACTTCATTATTACCGGTCGAGTTTTATCTGTGGCGCGTACCTGAGTATAAGTACACCACATATTGCAGCATGTTTGTGTGGGCAGATGATGCTACGTCTTGCTTCACGCCCTATTACGATGGCGAAATACATAGAAAAAAGCAAGTGCCGACACAAGTAAGCGACTCGCTCGAAGCTTTGAAACTGGCTCACGAAATTATGTACATAAATATAACGCGCAAATTGTTAAGTATTGTGCAACGAGCGATGGCAGCAATGTTGCACTTCTACGTGAATGTAGTCGGAACATGTGCGGGAGACACAATAATTGCGTTTGAGAATGAAAAAAATTGGCCACCCTTCCACTACATTCAAGAGGGGTGCAAGCGAAGCTGGGTATCCGCGGATCTTTGTTGTGATGCCTCGGCTCCGCGCTTCCTCATGGCGAGTTCAACACGCCCAGGGCGAACCCTCTCTGGAGCGAGATCGTAGCGGTATTTGTCACACGCCACTTGTTTTTCGGCTGAACGCATGGTGCACGACCCACCGCCGTTGCCGTTCCTTCGCCGCAGCCTGCTCTTCGGTAGAATGAACCAAACGCGCCCCCCCCCACCTGAGTGCCGGGTCTGAACTGGCAAGAAACGGCGGGCGCGAGGCGGCCGAACACGCGATCACGCCCTTTCCCTTCTCCTGAGGGAGGGGCGCCTGTGATTGGCTCACGTCTTGCGTTGCGTCTATTTCTTCATGCATGTACAGCCCCGCTTTAAAGGTCGCGTATGACGAACCGCCAACGCCTCAATCGGCTAACGTGGTGGTCTCGAAACCCGCAGTTCTGTTCAAATCCGCAGCCCCACAAGCAATTTTCATTGTCGCACGGCTTAGGTTTTTCTTATGGCTACAGCGACACCGACGCCGACATCAGTGAGGCAATACAAGCTTCGTGTGAATAGGCACCAGCAAGCACCTTGCCCGCCGTAGACCCTCAAGTGCTATTTCCAAATCATAGCAGCGCCAGAGCATCGTTTTTCTGGCCTAATCGAAGCCATCGAGCACTGGAGCACCCGAAAGCCTCTCTGACGCATGAGAAGCCCTTAGCTGCAAACGCCTCAGTGCGTAGAAGGAGCCGGCCACGCCCACCACTGAACTAACGCTTTCTCCATGCATATGGACCGACCGGAGCAAAACCTGCTGGGGCACTCACTCTCGGAAACCGTTATTTGTCAAAGGGGACCCTGCCATCCTTCCTTGTCAGTACAAGGGGCTGGCTGGGCGGCGCCACGTGTTGTATCGGTTGGTGGCGGCTGTCTGTAGATGAAGAGGCCTTCCCACAGATTCCAGGTCACCATCTTCACAACTCTAAATGTTTTCCCTCAGATTGGTAGCAGGCCACTGACGCCTCTCTAACTAGCTTGAGGAATTTTCCAGCTCCCTTCCCCGCGGCTGGCCGGGCGCTGACTCATCGTGACACTCATTTTTCTTCCACAAAGCACGCCCTTGCACCTATCCTTTTTTGACCGATTTTTTATACCTACCTATCCCATCCACGCTCCCTCTCCATTTTTCCCACTTTTATTATTTGCTTTTCTTTACTGCTTCCTGCCAAGCTCCCTCGCTCTACTCACTCTCCCCTCAAATGATTCCTTCTCACCACGATACCTAGAAACACGCAGTAAATGTGCGCATTTTCTCTTAAGTCTCTGACGTTACACAGATCTGCCATCGGCCACAGCAGGTGACATAACTCCAATAACTTGCCAAAATGAACCTGCCAAGGATACGAGGCCACCAGTGAGAAAGATACGACTTCTGATTGAAACGTTGACCGGCCACTCTAAGGCACTTTCTCCCTGTTTTTTTAAAAACAATGGCTTTGGGATCGTGTTGAGTGCCAATACTGTGATTTATAGAAGGAACCTTATACGAACGACCACTTTTTGTGTGCTATTCTGCTTCCAAAACGCTAGCGTGATGTCTTGTGCTTTACACACAGTAGCAATTTATCTCACTACATCCAAGCACTTTAAAAAACAACAGCATCACAGAAATATATATTGAGTGATATTTACGCTGCTGTGATTGCCAGCGTAGCAAACGTTTAGTTCAAGTCGCACTCCTGAGTTGCATTTGTAGCATTGTTCTTTATTTTATTGCGATAAAGGCTTGCTTTTAAGGCATAATTCTTGGTGCGTATATGTGTATTATGTGTGTAGTTTGAGGCCTCTGTTGTGTATGATTGAAGCAGTGTTTAGTGGAATCTGTTATGTATCCAGCGGTCATAGCTGGTTGTCACACTGTAGCGGAGGCTGGCTTGCAGTAGGAGACGCGAGCGTTCCGATTTTAAACCAGTACATATCCATATTAGGTGGTATGCATCTGCTTCCATCACAGGAACGGAGCAGTATAGATACGTAGCACCCAGTGGTATATGCGACCAGTTCCGCCTTGAGATAACAGCCGGTGTAAGGGCCACCCCGGCCCGAAGCCTCCTAAGCACAACTTCCTGCACCCTAGCAAGGTGAAGTGGGAGGGGATACTGTGGAATAAGAGGGCGTGTGTCCTTCCGGAGAAAAGATTTAAGGTCTCGTAGCGAGTTAAGGAGTTGAGGTGGGAAGGGAATAGGCGGAAGATCAGGATTAGGAGTGCAGTGTGCCTGCTGGTCAGCAGGAATGTTTTGAGGGTTCGCTGTATGGCCTCGAATCCAGAGAACCTTGACGCAAGTAGCTGTTTTACTATTTATAGTGTGTATTGCCTTGCAGATTTCCATCGCCTTATCACCCTTCTTGAGTTCCTGAATAACCCCTAAAGAATCAGTGAAGATATGTAGTTGCTTGATGGTAGCCAGCTTACATGTCGCATCTTGCACAGCGTTGTGGATGGCTTGAAGTTCCATTACTAGAGCGCTGGCTTCCCTAGATAAATAGCGCTGGTGGCTGCTGATGAACTTATGCGTAGTACTCAGGAATGATGCCCTTCCGCCATCTGGGAGAATGGCAGCACCCGTATAAACTTTGCAGGTGTTAGCGCATGATGCATCGACGATATTGTGTTCGTCAATAATACCTATTGTATCGCTGTGTCGTAACTTCGTTGGCTTATTAGTTGTGATGCTGGTGAATTCCCAGGGAAGCATTCGATAGGGCTGATTGTCAATCCGAGGGCCGCGTTGAAAATCAGTATGCAACGCAGCGACAGCCGCAATAAGTTGCTTTTTTATTTCACGTGCTTTTTCACTTTGCAAAATTAGCTCTCCAATTGTGTTGAGCTGGGCATGTTCTTGTAAGGTTGGTATCGGAGTGATGCGTGGCAGTGCTGTGATTGTGTGCATAGCATCGCGATTAATCGTCTCCAACTGTACCAGCTGTGCCAAAGTCAGCCGTTGAAATTGTGCCTGATATAAAATTCGTGGCTGCAAGACTGCACGCACCAACCGTCGAGCTACGTCAGTACGAGCTCCAGCTGCTTTTGCTGCAATGCCACCAATAAGGTGAAGTGTTTTTGTTGAACTCTGTGTTGTTTTACGGAGCCAGTGTGCACCACTGCCGGATTGGTGAATATCGAGACTCAGTATGCGGACCTCAGAAGCCCCAGGGATTGTCACTGCGCGGAGTGTAAATTTAAAGGGGTGGCCTTTCTTGCTGGCCACCACAACATAGCTTGAATTTTGGGCGGAAATGTGCAACCCTGCTATCCGAGCGTGGTTGTTCAGAACATCAAGGGCTTCTTGAAGCTGTTGAGTTTGTCTAGATATATCTTCATGAACGGACCACAAAGTGACGTCACCCGCATAGATTAAGAACCTCACGTCTGGAATCCGATGTAGTTGCCAGGCTAGAGGTGTTAGAGCAGCGTTGAAGAGAAGAGGAGCCAAAACCGAACCTTGTGGGACTCCTTTGTTCGATGTGAAGTAGTTTTCTTGCCTTACATCTACTCTAATCGCAAATGTGCGATTCTGAAGGAATGAGAAGATGAAGCTTATCACCCGCGGTGGAAGTGCCAGGTCGATGAGGTTGGCTATAAGGATTTCATGGTCTCTATTGTCATAGGCTTTCGTTATGTCCGCTGCTACTACCGTGCGCACAGCGTGACTATGTGGTGAAACCTGTAAAACATCGTCTGATAAGATAGAAAGTCCGTCTTCAGTTCCCAAGTAAGAACGGAATGCAATTCGAGCAGGATGATATTTATCGTGGCGTTCAAGCCACCAGGAAACAAGGGTGGCTAGCACCTTTGCAGCGAGCTTGCAGACAGTTGAGATTAGTGAAATTGGGCGTAAAGACTGCATGCTATTTGGAGACTTTCCTTGTTTCGGAATCGCGACAACAATTAAATGCTTCCAATCAGGTAGAACGTTTCCAGTCTCCCATACTTTATTAATAGCCTGAACAAGTGCGTCGAGAGCTGCTGCTTCCATGTTCTTGAAAACCTCATAAGGAATACCATCGGGACCAGGTGCTGTTCGTTGCTTCGAAGTTTCAATCGCCGCTGAAAGGGCTGGATATTTCGGATTTAGAAGTTGTGTCAGACTCATCAATTTCGGTGCAGTCTATGGGTGACGCGTGATCGTATTTCGGGAAAAACGCTTTAGCAGCGCGTTCTGCAAATTGATGCGGCGAACTCTGCATCGCTAACATAACGCTCGCTGCAGGGTCAGGTTGCTTATGACGGCGTTACATTGACCGGAACGTACGCCAAAGTGCTCTGTTTCCAATGCCCGATCCAAGATTCTCGCACCACTCATACCATCGTCGTCGAGAAAGTTGCTTTCCATGCCGACGCGCCATCGCCGCTATATGGTTAGCACATGCACGGCTACCTGGTGCATTGGGATTGCTCGACGCATACACTTCTGCCTGACGTCGCTTTGCCCAAAGTTGCAAAAGGGCGAAGTCCGGTCTAGGTTGTTCCTCGTCAACTGTGGTTACAGTGGTGTACCACCGTAGCAGTTCTTGCAAAGCGGGAACAATTTCTGAGGGCTCTGAGGGTACTTTATCAATCGACGATTCCCGAAACTTATCCCAATGCGTGACTGTTACTCGTTGTCGAATTTTCTTTATGCACGTTCTTTGCAAACCAATCATTATTGGCATATGATCACTGCCCCATGTAATCATAATCATCATCATCATCATCATCATCATCATCATCATCAGCCTGGTTACGCCCACTGCAGGGCAAAGGCCTCTCCCATACTTCTCCAACAACCCCGGTCATGTACTAATTGTGGCCATGCCGTCCCTGCAAGCTTCTTAATCTCATCCGCCCACCTAACTTTCTGCCGCCCCCTGCTACGCTTCCCTTCCCTTGGGATCCAGTCCGTAATCCTTAATGACCATCGGTTATCTTCCCTCCTCATTACATGTCCTGCCCATGCCCATTTCTTTTTCTTGATTTCAACTAAGATGCCATTAACTCGCGTTTGTTCCCTCACCCAATCTGCTCTTTTCTTATCCCTTAACGTTACACCTATCATTCTTCTTTCCATAGCTCGTTGTGTCGTCCTCAATTTGAGTAGAACCCTTTTAGTAAGCCTCCAGGTTTCTGCCCCGTAGGTGAGTACTGGTAAGACACAGCTATTATATACTTTTCTCTTGAGGGATAATGGCAACCTGCTCTTCATGGTTTGGGAATGCCTGCCAAACGCACCCCAGCCCATTCTTATTCTTCTGATTATTTCCGTCTCATGATCCGGATCCGCCGTCACTACCTGCCCTAAGTAGTTGTATTCCCTTACGACTTCCAGTGCCTCACTGCCTATTGTAAATTGCTGTTCTCTCCCGAGACTGTGAAGCATTACTTTAGTTTTCTTCAGATTAATTTTTAGACCCAATCTTCTGTTTTGCCTCTCCAGGTCAGTGAGCATGCATTGCAATTGGTCCCCTGAGTTACTAAGCAAGGCAATATCATCAGCGAATCGCAAGTTACTAAGGTATTCTCCATTAGCTTTTATCCCCAATTCTTCCCAATCCAGGTCTCTGAATACCTCCTGTAAACACGCTGTGAATAGCATTGGAGATATCGTATCTCCCTGCCTGACGCCTTCCTTTATTGGGATTTTGTTGCTTGCTTTATGGAGGACTACGGTGGCTGTGGAGCCGCTATAGATATCTTCCAGTATTTTTACATATGGCTCATCTACACCCTGATTCCGTAATGCCTCCATGACTGCTGTGGTTTCGACTGAATAAAACGCTTTCTCGTAATCAATGAAAGCTATATATAAGGGTTGGTTATATTCTGCACATTTCTCTATCACTTGATTGATAGTGTGAATATGGTCTATTGTTGAGTAGCCTTTACGGAATCCTGCCTGGTCCTTTGGTTGACAGGAGTCTAAGGTGTTCCTGATTCTATTTGCAATTACCTTAGTAAATACTTTGTAGGCAACGGACAGTAAGCTGATCGGTCTATTATTTTTCAAGTCCTTGGCGTCCCCTTTCTTATGGATTAGGATTATGTTAGCGTTCTTCCAAGATTCCGGTACGCTCGAGGTCATGAGGCACTGGGTATACAGGGTGGCCAGTTTTTCTAGAACATTCTGTCCACCATCCTTCAACAAATCTGCTGTTACCTGATCCTCCCCAGCTGCCTTCCCTCTTTGCATATCTCCTAAGACTTTCTTTACTTCTTCCGGCGTTACCTTCGGGATTTCGAATTCCTCTAGACTATTTTCTCTTTCATTATCGTCGTGGATGTCATTGGTACTGTATAAATCTCTATAGAACTCCTGAGCCACTTGAACTATCTCGTCCATATTAGTAATGATATTGCCGGCTTTGTCTCTTAACGCATACATCTGATTCTTGCCAATTCCTAGTTTCTTCTTCACTGTATTTAGGCTTCCTCCTTTCCTGAGAGCATGTTCAATTCTATCCATATTATACTTCCTTATGTCGGCTGTCTTACGCTTGTTGATTAACTTCGAAAGTTCTGCCAGTTTTATTCTAGCTGTAGGGTTAGATGCTTTCATACATTGGCGTTTCTTGATCAGATCTTTCGTCTCCTGCGATAGTTTGCTGGTATCCTGCCTAACGGAGTTACCACTGACTTCCATTGCACACTCCTTAATGATGCCCACAAGATTGTCGTTCATTGCTTCAACACTAATGTCCTCTTCCGGAGTTAAGGCCGAATACCTGTTCTGTACCTTGATCTGGAATTCCTCTATTTTCCCTCTCACCGCTAACTCATTAATCGGTTTCTTACGTACCAGTTTCTTCCGTTCCCTCCTCAGGTCTAGGCTAATTCGAGTTCTTACCATCCTGTGGTCACTGCAGCGCACCTTGCCGAGCACGTCCACATCTTGTATGATGCCAGGGTTAGCGCAGAATATGAAGTCTATTTCATTTCTTGTCTCGCCGTTCGGGCTCCTCCAGGTCCACTTCCGGCTGTCCCGGTTGCGGAAGAAGGTATTCATTATCCTCATATTATTCTGTTCCGCAAACTCTACTAGCAACTCTCCCCTGTTATTCCTAGTGCCTATGCCATATTCCCCCACTGCCTTGTCTCCAGCCTGCTTCTTGCCTACCTTGGCATTAAAGTCGCCCATTAGTATAGTGTATTTGGTTTTCACTCTACCCATCGCCGATTCCACGTCTTCATAGAAGCTTTCGACTTTCTGGTCATCATGACTGGATGTAGGGGCGTACCCTTTACAGTCTTCATTTTGTACCTCTTTTTAAGTTTCACAATAAGACCTGCCACCCTCTCGTTAATGCTATAGAATTCCTGTATGTTACCTGCTATATTCTTATTAATCAGAAATCCGACTCCTAGTTCTCTTCTCTCCGCTAAGCCCCGGTAGCACAGGACGTGCCCGCTTTTTAGCACTGTATAGGCTTCTTTCGGCCTCCTAACTTCACTGAGCCCTATTATTTTGTGTCAGTTTCATATCGGTGGTATATGCTGTACGTTATTCTTACGTAGTATTCAAACACGCGTTCTCTGAATTTGAGAGTGGTAGCACCGATGCCGGTACTGAAGTCGACGTGGCCAAATGACGTAATTGTGCCGTCAAAACACGACACAAGCAATCGCCCTACCGTACTCCTCAACATCGGCCACTGATTGAAATCATCGCATCTGCGGAAACGACTGTGTATCCATTTGGTTTATTTTGTAAATTGTGACATACAGGCCTGTGCACTTGCAAGTATTGTTACGCTGACACATTAGCTAATTTCTCAAAAACGTTACATCATATTTTATTGCATAAGCAGAAATAGTGCTTAAAAGAAGCTTAGGGTTCTAAAGAGCTGCGTGAAAATTTCTATTTCTCAGGTGTCAGGCTTTCCACTACACGAGTTGTGAGAGAGAAGTTTTTACGGGAGTTCTCGCTGTGCATAAGAGGTAATTTATTTTTCCCGTCTTAGCAAACCACGCTTTAAAATATGTTGATTCACTTTAAAATGACTTCAAACAGTGGGAGCAACAATTACTAGGGGTTGCAAGTTACTTTCTCACGACTGCTGAAAGAAAACGCTCTTCACGTGCCGGTTTCGCAATGCAATATCGAAAGAAAAACAAGTCACCATGCAGACATCCGTACTTTTGCGCGAGAGGCATAGCTTGCATGAAAACAGGGAGCGTTTTATGATTGCACACCTTAAGAAAGACCATGTTAGGTTCATTAGTTTCGCAGGCCGTAGACAGGCTGGCGCTTAAATAATAGGCTGGAGATTTCTTGAAAGTCTTGGCATACGTGTTCTTGTTTCACGTTTGTCCAACGCTGCGGACCACATCAGCAAACATTTAGCAAGGAAATACATTATACGTAGAAACATATCAGGCGGGCACTCACCATTCAATTAGTTTTCAAGCAACGAACGATTTTGAATTGATCAAAGGTTGGTGACCGTGTCACGCCACTGAAATAACTTTCAAGGTATGTAACCTTCTGCTTAGTTAGGAAAAAAAAAACAAACAGACGGCTGCTGCCTTCCGGCAATGAAGGTGGGTTCGTCGCCTTCACAAGCGAAGTGTGCAGGAGAAGAGCCGTAGAGGTTGTCGTGCTTGAATTTGCCGCGCACATTAACATAGACACTTTGAGATTACAAAACCGCAAAAAATTGTGCGAGAAGATCAATTTGAGCGCCGTGATAATGTATATTAGGGCAAGCGTGGAGCCAAGCTTTAAGCTATTCTCCAGTGCTAAAACGCAAAAAGAACTATGCTCTCTAAGGACGACTATATCTGAATGCTGCACCTGGCAGCTGGTACTGGGAAGGTAGCTAATGAAGGCTGTCTGTAAGCTTAACAGTGAAGACCCTTATAGCTTCCGCAAAACTTGCAACATGACCAGCTACTTCAAGGTGTAAGACGCAGAACAGATAGCACGCTTCTCCATAATCATAAAAGAAACATGTTATACATGTTTCGCATGTACAGGGACATCGGAATGTTTCCAGTTTGCTTTACTCAAACGAAGATAGTTTCGAAAGAATTAAAATTTTTCGGAAGGGTGAATATTATTTCAAACGCAAGCCCTGCTTTTACCACCGTGTCTGATGTGCTTGTGAGTTGCCTTACCAGTCTACAGCTAAGTTCCTAGGCATGCACGCGCATGCAGCCAACATTTACCGATAAACCGCTTCACTTGAGGAAATTGCGGGAATAGAGTAGATCAGCTAAGCCACTGTAGGATTGTAAAAGTTCCAGCGCTCTTATTACAAGAAGTTACAAGGAGTGCTATTACATGGAATTACATTGTCAAGAATTCAGTGGGAATGCTCTAAGATCGTGAGAAATGAATAGGCTGCTTTAGTCCTCAACGTAGCATAATTGGTCTGCTCTGCACCGACTAGAAAAAGGTTCAATGCGAGCCAAGGTATCCGTTATTATTGATAGCTTTTATAACCAGTACACCATTGTTGGCATAAAAAATAAAAAAAGAAGGCAACCGCATATTTTATGGTTCGCGCCGACATACTAAGAAAGAACGGATGAGTGGAAGGCTGACAGCCCACTGTCATTTTGAGAGAAGCGTACGCGTGCGCGGCCGGCTCGCTACGCCTAGCTGCCCAAGAAGGTTTTCAGTTACACTGGTTGCGAGAGCGAACTTTTTACGGTATGGGCTCGTAGTGTCCACAGTGTCATTTATTTTTATGTCTCCATGTGTAACAAAACACGGTGTAAAATATGTCGACTCACTTTAGGACTTATTGCAAAAACTGAGAGCAACAACTACTAAACGTTGCAAGCCACCTTCTCTATAATGCTGAAGGAAAGCCTCCTTTACGTGCAGGTTTTGCAGTACAGTAATCGAAGAAAGCAAGTAATCGTGCAAATATCTATACTTTTGCGCAAAGGCCTCTGCTTGAATGAAAATAAGAAGTGCTTTATAATTGCAAATCCGAACAAAGACCACGATAGCTTAATTAGTTTCGCAGGCCATAGTTACGCTCATGGTTAAAAGATAAGCGGGAGTCTTCGTGACCCCCACGGCATCTTGTTTGACGTTTTTCCATCCTGCGGACCACATCAGCAAACAATAAACAAAAAATACACTACAGATAATGACCTATAAAGCTGGCGCTTACCTGTATTTTGTTCTTAAGTAACATTGATGTGATCCTGAAATTATCAAAGCTCAATGAAATTATTAACTTTCAAGGTACGCTTCACACTTTAGCCCAACGTCGCTTACTGCAGCAAAGGACCTTTAAGGCAGGCGTTTAACTTTTATTTAATTTCAAGCACCGTACGATATTCAAGTTATCGAAGGTTAGTGACGGTGCCAGGTCACTGAAATAACTTTCAAGGTATGTAACCTTCTGCTGGGATGAAAGCAAATGACCAGCTAGGGAAAAAGAAACAGAAACCTGCAGCCGCTGCCTTCCGACAAGGAAGGTGGTTCGTCGCCCTCACAAACGAAGAGTACAACAAAAGAGCCGTAGAGGTTATCTTGCTGGAATTTGCCGCGCACATTACCATAGACACTTAGAGATTAAAAAAACCGCGGAAGAATTGTGCGAGAAAATGAATTTGAGCGCCGTGATTATGTATGTTAAGGCAAGCGTGGACCTAAGCTTTAAGCTATTCTCCAGTGCTAAAACGAACGAAGAAGTATGTTCTCTAAGGACCACTATATCTGAATGCGGCACCTGGCAGTTGTTACTGGGAAAGTAGCTAATGAAGGCTGTCTGTAAGCGCAACAGTGAAGACACCTTTAGCTTCCGCAGAGCTTGCAACATGACAAACTACTTCAAGGTGTACGACGCAGAACAGATAGCACGCATCTCGATAATCATAAAAGAAACATGTTATACATGTTTCGCATGTACAGGGACATCGGAATGTTTCCACTTTGCTTTACTCAAACGAAGATAGTTTCGAAAGAATTAAAATTTCTCGGAAGGGTGAATAATATTTCAAACGCAAGCCCTGCTTTTACCACCGTGTCTGATGTGCTTGTGAGTTGCCTTACCAGTCTACAGCTAAGTTCCTAGGCATGCACGCGCATGCAGCCAACATTTACTGATAAACCGTTTCACTGGCGCAAATCAGAGGAATAGAGTAGTTCAGTTAAGCCACTGTAGGAGTGTAAAAGGTCCAACGTTCTTATTACAAGAAGTCAAAAGGAGTGCTATTACGTGGAATTTCACTGTCCAGAATTCAGTGGGAATGCTTTATGAGTGTAAGAAAAGGATGATAGGGCGCTTTAGCCCTCGACGTAGCATAACGGGTCTGCTCTGTACACAAGAAGAAATGACTCAGTGCGAGCCAGCGCATCCGTTATTATTGGTAGCTTTTCTAACCCGTAAACCATTGTTGGCATAAAAAATAAAAGAAGAAAGCAACAGCCTATTTTACTGTTCGCGCCGGTATAGAAAGAATGGACGAGAGGAAGCCTGACAGCCCACCGTCGTTTTGAGATTAGCGTATGCGTGCGAGGCCTCCTCGCTACGTGATGCTGCCCAAGACGGTTTTCGGCTACACGGGTTGCGAGAGCGAAGTTTTTATGGAATGGCTCGTGGTGTCCACAGTGTGATTTAGTGGTATGTCTCCGTGCGTAACAAAACACGTGCAAAATACGTTGACTCACATTAAGACATAGTGCAAAAACTGAGAGGAACAAATACCAAGCGTTGCAAGCTACCTTCTCATGACTGCTGAAAGAAAGCGTCCCTTTCGTTCCGGTTTTGCAGTAAAGTAATCGAAAAAGCAAGTAATCATGCAGAGATCCATATTTTTGCGCAAATGACACAGCTTGAATGAATATAAGAAAGGCTTTATAATTGGAAATCAGAACAAAGACCACGATAGGTTCATTAATTTCGCAGGTCATAGGTAATAATAATAATAATAATAATAATAATAATAATAATAATAATAATAATATTATTATTATTATTATTATTTGGGGTTTTACGTGCCAAAACCACTTTCTGATTATGAGGCACGCCGTAGTGGAGGACTCCGGAAATTTTGACCACCTGGGGTTCTTTAACGTGCACCTAAATCTAAGCACACGGGTGTTTTCGCATTTCGCCCCCATCGAAATGCGGCCGCCGTGGCCGGGATTCGCGCAGGCCATAGTTACGCTCATGGTTAAAAAATAGGCGGGAGACTTCTTGACCATGCCAGTTCACTTGTTCTTATCCGACAGTTTTTCCAGCACTGCGGACCACATCAGCAAACAATGAACAAAGAAATACTCTACAGATAATGACCTATAAGGCTGGCGCTCACCTGTATTTTGTTCTTAAGTAACATTGATGTGATCCTGAAATTAACAAAGCTCATTGAAATTATTAACTTTCAAGGTATGCTTCACACTTTAGCCCAACGTAGCTTACTGCAGCAAAGGACCTTTAAGGCAGGCGCTTACCTTTTATTTAATTTCAAGCACCGTACGATTTTCAAGTTATCAAAGATTAGTGACGATGTAATGTAACTAATATAACTTTCAAGGTATCTAACCTTCTGCTGGAATGAAAGCAAAGAAGCAGTTAGGGAAAAAGAAGCAGAAACCTGCGGCTGCTGCCGTCGAGCAAGGAATGTGGGTACATCGCCTTCACTAATCAAGAGTACGAGAGAAGAGCCGTAGAGGTCATTGCGCTAGAATTTTCCGCGCACATTACCGTACAATTTTACAGATTAAAATGTCGCGGAAAAATTGTGCGAAAAGATGAATTTGAGCGCCGTGGTGATGAATGTTAAGAAAAACGTGCACCTAAGCTTTAACCTATTCTCCAATGCTCAAACGCACAAAGAACTATGTTCTCTAAAGGCGACTATATCTGAATGCGGCACCTTGCAGATGTCACTGGGAAGATAGCCAATGAAGATATCTGTGCGTTTACGAGTGAAGAAACTTTTAGCTTCCGCAGAGCTTGCAACATGACCAACTGCTTCAAAGTGTGCGACGCAGGACGGATCGCACGCTTCTGCAATATCATAATAGATAGGTCCTACTATCGAAACGTTGGCCAGCCTTTCTGAGGCACTGAATCCCTGTTTACAAACTTTATACCACAGTGTGCTCTTCCATCTGTCAACCCCTTCTTGTTTTTGGGCATAATAGAAAGATGTTATGCATGTTTCGCATGTACAGGGACATCGGAGTGTTTTCACTTTGCTTTACTCGAACGAAGATAATTTCGAACGAATTAAACATTTTTGAAACGTTGATTATTATTTAAAATACGAGCCTTGTACGATGTGCTTGTGAATTACCTTACCAGTCTACAGCTAAGTTACCAGGCATGCAAGCGCATGAAGCCAACATTTACCGAAAAACAGTCTCACTTGAGGAAATTGGACGAATAGAGTAGATCAGCTAAGACCACTGTAGGAGTGTAAAGGTCCAACGCTCTCATTGCAAGAAGTTAAAAGGAGTGCTATTCCGTGGATTTTCACTGTCCATAATTCGGTGTGAATGCTCGAAGTGTGTAAGAAAAGAATGATAGGACGCTTTAGCCCTCGACGTAGCATAAAGGGTCTGCTTTGTACCCAAGAAGAAATGGTTCAAAGCGAGCCAGTACACCCGCTCTTATTAGTAGCTTTTCTAACCAGTAAACCTTCGTTGGCATAAACATAATAAAAAGATGGCAACCACATATTTTATTGTTCACGCCGATATACTAAGAAAGAATGGATGAGGGTAAGGCTGACAGCCCACCATCGTTTTGAGAGGAGCGTACGCGTGCGCAGTCTCCTCGCTACGCCATGCTGCCCAAGAAGGTCCTCGATTATATGGGTTGCGAGGGCGAAGTTTTTACGGAATGGCTCGTGGTGTGACAGTGTGATTTAGTGGTATGTCTCCCTGCATAACAAAACACGTGTAAAATACGTTGACTCATTTTAGGACTGATTGCAAAAACTGAGAGGAACAATTGCTAAGCGTTGCAAGCCACCTTCTCCTGACTGCTTAAATGAAGCGTCTTTTACGTGCCGGTTTTGCAGTAAAGTAATCGAAAGAGCTAGTAATCTTGCCGAGATGTATACTTCTGCGCAAAGGGCACAGCATGAATGAATATAAGAAGCTCTTTATAATTGCAAATCCAATCAATGACCATGATAGGTTCATTAGTTTTGCAGGCCATAGTTACACTCATGGTTAAAAAATAGGCGGGAGACTTCTTGACCATCCCAGCTCACTTGTTCTTGTCCGACGGTTTTTTCAACACTGCGGACCACATCAGCAAACAATGAACAACGAAATACACTACAGATAATGGCCTATAAGGCCGGCGCTCACCTTTATCTTGTTTTAAGAAATATTTATGTGATCCAGAGATTATCAATGGTCAATGAAATAATTAACTTTCAAGGCACGCTTCCAACTTTAGCCTAACGTGCTCGGCAAGGTGCGCAGCAGTGGCCACAGGATGGTAAGAACTCGAATTACCCTAGACCTGAGGAAGGAACGGAAGAAACTGGTACATGAGAAGCCGATCAATGAGTTAACGGTAAGAGGGAAAATAGAGCAATTCCTGGTCAAGCTGCAGAACAGGCATTCGGCTTTACCTAAGGAAGAGGACCGTCGTGTTCAAGCAATCTTGTGGGCATCACTAAGGAGTGTGCAATAGAAGTTGGCGGTAACTCCGTTATACAGGATACCAGTAAGCTATCGCAGGAGACGAAAGAACTCATCAAGAAACGCCAATGTATGAAAGCCTCCAACCATACAGCTAAAATAGAACTGGCAGAACTTTCCAAGTTAATCTACAAGAGTAAGACAGCTCTCATAATGAAGTTTATATGGATAAAATTGAACATGCTATCAGGAACGGAAGAAGCCTAAAAGCAGTGAAGAAACGAGGAATTGGCAAGGATCAGATGTATGCGTTAAGACATAAAGCTGGCAATATCATTACTAGTATGGATGAGATAGTTCAAGTGACTGAGGAGTTCTATAGAGATTTATACAGTACCAGTGGCACCCACGACGATAATGCAAGAGAGAATAGCCTAGAGGAATATGAAATCGAGAAAGTAACGCCGGGAGAAGTAAAGAAAGCCTTGGGAGCTATGCAAAGGGGAAAGACCGCTGGGGAGGATCAGGTAACAGCAGATTTATTGAAGCATGGTGGGCAGATTGTTCTAGAAGAACTGGCCACCCTGTATACGCAATGCCTCATGACCTTGAGCGTACCGGAATCTTGGAAGAACGCAAACATAATCGTAATCCATATGAAAAGGGGCGCCAAATACTTGAAAAATTATAGACCGATCAGCTTACTGTCCGTTGCCTACAAACTTTTTACTAAGCTAATCGCAAATAGAATCAGGAACGTCTTAGACTTCTGTTAACCAACGGAGCAGACAGGATTTCTTAAAGGCTACTCAACAATAGACATATTCACACTATCAATCAGCTGATAGAGAAATATGCGGAGTATAACCAACCCTTATATATAGCTTTCCTTGATTACGAGAAAGCGCTTGATTCTGTCGAAACCTCAGCAGCCATGGAGGCTTTACGGAACCAGGGTGTAGACGAGCCACATGTGAAAATACTTCAAGATATCTATAGCGGCTCTACGGCCACCGTAGTCCTCCATAAAGAAAGGAACAAAATCCCAATAAAGAAAGGCGTCAGGCAGGGAGATAAGATCTCTCCAATGCTAGTCACAGCGTGTTTACAGGAGGTATTGAGAGACCTGGATAGGGGAGAATTGGGGATAAGAGTTAATGGAGAATACCTTAGCTACTTGCGATTCGCTGATGATATTGCCTTGCTTGAGACCGATTGTAATGCATGCTCACTGACCTGGAGAGGCAAAGCAGAAGAGTGGGTCTAGAAATTATTCTGCAGAAAACTAAATGTTTAACAGTCTCGGAAGAGAACCGGAGTTTACAATAGGTACCGAGACATTGAAAGTGGTAAGGGAATACATCTACTTAGGGCAGGTAGCGACCGCGCATCCGGATCATGAGACTGAAATAACGAGAAGAATAAGAATGGGCTGGGGTGCATTTGGCAGGCATTCTCAAATCATGAACAGCAGGTTGCCACTATCCCTCAAAAGGAAAGTATATAACAGCTGTGTGTTACCAGTACTCACATATGGGGCAGAAACCTGGAGGCTTACGAAAAGGGTTCTGCTGAAATTGAGGACGACGCAACGAGCTATGGAAAGAAGAATGATGGGTGTAACGTTAAGGGATAAGAAAAGAGCAGATTGGGTGAGGGAACAAACGCGGGTAAATGACATCTTAGTTGAAATCAAGAAAAAGAAATGGGCATGGGCAGGACACGCAATGAGGAGGGAAGTTAACCGATGGTCATTAAGGGTTACGGGCTGGAGTCCAAGGGAAGGGAGGCGTAGCAGAGGGTGGCAGGAAGTTAGGTGGGCGCTTGAGATTAAGAAGTTTGCAGGGACGACATAACCACAATTAGTACACGACCGGGGTAATTGGAAAAGTATGGGAGAGGCCGTTGCCCTGGAGTGGGCGTAACCAGGCTCATGATGATGATGGAGAGAAAGCCTATATGGCAAGAGTCAGCGCTAAGGAAACGTGTATTGTAGAAAACGACCTCCTGCAAAGCATAGCAGTCATGTGCACGGGCACCGGTATCACAAGAACTACATTTTCGTGGTTCTATTATATAAATGCCTTTAGCAGGAGGCAGCCCATTGGACGCGGTACTGCTGAACTTGCAAAAGGCGCGCGTGTAATAAATGTTGATTGAATCGAAAACTTTGACTTTTTTTATATGCCACCACCTCGACACACACGCATCGTCAGGTTTCTTCTCTTACAGTCAGTTCACGTTCTTCACATATTTGTTATTAAGTAGTGATTGCGTCTTTTTGCTATTGTAGGATTTGTGGTTTATGCCAGACAAATTATTCAACATTTAAATTGACGAAGTTAGCGGCCGATATTCATCTACCCAGTGGCCACGAGGCTCTTCCTATACTCCAAATCACAAGCGCCACTTGCGGAATTGCGCGAACGACGCATAAAAGAATAGCCAAACTGCCCCAACGTGCGGGCACAGGAGTGCTTGGAGCATTTTGCTCGTAGGAGATGTTAGCGACTTTGCTGAAGGTAAGCACCTATATCTCTTGAAGTCTGCATTTCAAAGAGGGCACGGAGAGGAAAGACATTTCATATTTGCAGTTGGGCGAAGTTCAGTGTGTTGATAAATTAGGCACCTTTGACGAAGTCACAAAGCTAGTACAGCCGGCCTAGTCAGAACTGTCAAACTATAAAAACGTCACAAAAGCAAGAGGCATTTCTTCAAAATAATATAAATGTACTAGACAATGGTCAAGTAGGCCGAAAGGTTCTTTCCCGCTGAAGCGCTGCGTGTGCCCAAATTGTGTGAGAGCTCTGAGAGCAAACTGCATTGCGGCGGAGACGTGCTTTGCGGCACATTCGCGGCAGAGGGTGCTGAGGCTGATCGCATGTTTTGGCTCTTACAATAGTGCTCCATTTCAAATGCAAATATATATTGAGACCTTATTCGTAAGTCCACATATTTGAGGCATGTGTTATACAATATGATGTCTTTATATTTCCTGTCGTTGTCAAGTGCGTCGTCTGCTGTCTAGCGCGCGTTCGTTGAGCGTACGCTGGCGGACGCCCAGTTTTTCTCGCAGAAAACCTGTAGAGTACAATTGTTTCTGTTTTTTCTTGTTTGATGCGCCTCAATATTTCTCGGCTGGTACCAAGTGTAGTTTTCGGAAAGTTAACTGTTATTTTTAACAATCTTTTCTGAGGGTAACACGTAATTTTTGGCACAGAAGCCACCTATCTGCAACATGAAGCTACTGAGAAAATTTTATTGATATCATGTCATTTTACGCGCGCTTATTGTTGGTGGAATATTAATCAGAGAAAATGATAATAGAAAACAGTATTGTACTGAAACAAACCAGATTTTTTTACTTGCGTGGCGAAAAGCGATGCAGATGACCCATGCACTTCTATGTAAATCTAAGGGTACATAGACATATATATCCACGACATACATGTGAGAGAAAAATTATCAAATATTCTAAATGCACTGATTGTAACAGTGAAAACTCCCGACCCGAATAAGCACGTTTGTTTTGAAAGCTGCACGAGCCCCACGTGAACCAATTGACTTTCCGAGAAAACAAACCAACGCAATAATTGGACGTTCATAAAAACAACAGTGTTAGGGAAAAGATATTGCCGATACCCAGACTGAAGGAAGTCTTGCCCAATGTAATCTCTGTGGCTTGTCTGGTGATCGTCAAAGAGCCAGCAGGCGAAATGGAGTAGCAACATGTAGCCTAATCGAACATTATCTGCTTTTCAGACCGAGTTCGACTTCAGAATTCACTATTAAAGATATCTAATGGCCGACTGTAACGCAAAACCGCACTTTTGAAGTCTAAACGTTGAGGAGTCAATGCAAGTGAGGACTCTTATTCCGAATGATTGTTCTGCTGGAGAGTCGTGGATGTTGCGCAGAGGTCCATCAGTTTCTGAGAGAAAAATCCCACGGGTGCTAACTGGTTCTGCTGAACAAGTTTATAGCTGTCACTGAATATAAACTCCCCGTTTCCGGGTAGCGTGTGAATCTGCTAGCTGCATTCAGGCCGGGAATACATTTTTTGACAGTCTCACCATGTCTGCAACCGATTAAAACTAGGTGCCAATTGTCGGACCGCACTTATATTTTCTTCAACGAACACAGCAGACCTACAAATATATCTATGTGTATATGTGAGGCATGCCGTTCCTTTATTTGCTTCATTATTGTTTTTACGATAGTGCACCAGATAACTGAAAGCAGCCCTTTATAATACAGAAGCTGCTTAGTTGATCTGAGGTACAGATGGGAACGGCAATACTTTATTGTATGAAATATAATATAAGCGTAGCAAGGCTTTTCTCAGAAATCAAACCAGATAATAATATATTTCGAATACACCTTAGAAAAAAGCTGAAGGACGCAGCTCCCTTGTTCTTTTTTTCCATTAGACAAATTCTGGCTTTTTCTTCTGGTGATATGATTATAAGGCACCCTGCTCAATTCTCCCCATCTGGGGTTCCTTAACATGCACCTAAACAGAAGCACACGAGTGTTCTTCCAGTTCATTCCCGTCGAATTTTGCGACATGGTTTGAACCTGCGAGCTCGAGTTTAGCAGCGAAATGCCACAGCCACTATGTAGCCACTAGTTAGGCTACCTTGCCGATTTTTTTAGTTGTTGTTACGCAAGGAGTGGACAAAAATTTTCACACGGCTTACGCGCCGAGGGCAAGCACACATAATGGCTGCCAAAAATGTTTTCGGTGCCGGAGATGCTAGCGCAATAAAGGAAACCGTGCCAATTACTCCGCATTCGGTTACGCGAGCAAAGCGGAAACACGAGTGGAATTTTGTACTGCAGTTTCTTGTTTCTTTTTCTATAAGAATACTTTCCGCAAATCTGAGTACAGGGTGCCGTATGGGACACATACGTTTTATTTGTTTGAAGCAGTAAGCAGGAAGTTCTGATTTGTTTTTTGGATCGCATGCGTCTCAGAGGACCTACTGATGAAAACTATATGCGCAAAAATACAGACAAGTGAAATGGATGCTGCATAAAGAACAAAAAAATATTTCTTCTCTAAAGAGAACCGCACAACAACGTAGTACAATGAAAGCCGACTTTGCGGCAGCAGCGTACGCGCAATCACCGAGGGGCATTAAAGAAATAAAATGAAATAAAGAAGAGAAAGAAAGGCATCTATTCATAAGGCACAAATGCAAGTCATATGCAAATATAAACACCGTTTGAGTGGTCTGAACGCATGTACCAGCGCACGAAGTAGAACGAATTACCCTTCCGAGAAGTATCGGCAGCATTTTGAACCGGCGCAACTCACCTTGATGTGGCCTAATCCACTTTCATCGCAGCGCCGCCACAGTATTTTCTGTCATCGCGCGCCTCACTGCTAATCATGCGCCGCCCCAGCCGCTCCTCCCGCTGAGCCATACGGTAGTACACCCTAAAATTCATGTATGACCCAAGCTCAGCTCATATTTTAGGCAACCATAATACAAAAAATATAAGAAACCATAACGGGTAAGTATCTATAGGATTGAACATTCCTTAACAACAGGAAATTCATGGGGGTGATCAGTGTTTTATGCAAGATTCGGTTCCCTTTTATTTAACCGGTATACGTAACAACTTTAAGTATATACTTCTGAAATATCTTGCAATAGCAGGATAGGGCTGGTCAGTGCTCAAAGTATGTCTACATAACAGTCATTTTACGGTTAACCGGATTTTCGTGATAGCATCTCCGAACTTGTAGAAAATACGTAGGCCTCACCATGTCACCTATATTCCCTGGGAACCTTGGCTGAGCAGAATGGTACATAACAATGAAGAGAAATAATGTATTATGTGTCAGGTTTAGGGGCGAATGTCCGGACAACTCAGTCAGTAGTTTGTGATTTCTTAGTTTAACGTCGTTTCCAGCATGACCTTGTTTTACCCCCGCAATTGAAACTGGTTCTTTAGAGAAATTACACAGACACCTTGTCAATATAATTTCTTGATGTGAACTTAGGTACATGGAGTTGTCAAGTAACTGTGTCTGCTTCGTGCAACAAATAGCATGCGAACAAACATTTATTGTACTACATTTCATAACTATGAAACTATTAAAGGCCACTGAAAGTTTAATGTCCAAACTGGAGAAATGCAAAAAAAAAAAAATGGTTCACTTGGATAGCATTCACGCCGACAATGTAGCACCACGACGTTGTTATTTATTTTAGAGAGACTCCACTTTGCAGTCGCTTGTGTAAACCGTATAGGAACCGTTACATAAGTTATTGTATCCTTTTTCGCATTCGGTCAATGTGTGATTGACGTGTTCCTCCCACACATACATTTCGCAAAGTCTCTGACCTGCAAATAAAAGCCGACGCGCATTAGCCACAAAAAAATCACGCTCACTCGTACAAAAATTGCAAAACATATTAAAGGAGTTAGATAATTAAATGCTGAATATGTAGCACCCGCTTCCTGGTTGCAATAATGCACTCGTCTTGTAAAACAGGACTGTACTAGAAAACAAATCCTGGTATGCGTTTTGTACTGCAAGCCACATACGAGGCGACTCCACATTTTTTTCCTTTAAGCCCTCTAGTACCTTTTAAGCTGTGTGCTGTAGATATGCACATTATCGGCGTTTTCTGATGCTGACCTCAAAGTGCTCGTGTGTGTCATTGGGAGGCCTCATTTTGATCGATTATATCAATTTTCTTCGCAACACGATACCAGTCTTCTTTTTAATTGCCTGTGGCGCAGTACCATTCCACCTGTTTAGTTCGTGTTTGTTTTCCTTTTTTTTAGACGAGGCATAAATTACCTGCATAAAAATTCGCAGTCTTCAAGCAGCTTTGAAATATATAACACACCTTACTTTCTCATTATTAACTTGATAATTTGAAGCCGAGCTCTGTGAAGGTACCACTGCACTGGTCACCAAACTGCGCCAAGAGGCCAAGCCTGTAACATCCTGCTACATCTCAACAAAATATAACAAACATAAGCCCAGTCTGCGCTGAAATAATTGGAATTGTTTGGGCCTTCACAAAAGGAACTAAGTCATCGATAGTCGTTTTACCGCGCGATCGCAAGTGGCATGGCGCGGACCAGCGGCTGCATGAGCTCAGTGGTGGAACGAGTTAACCTCCTTCAGTTATTTGTTTCTTCCGTTGGCTGTTGTCTATCTTCAATACCTTCGACTCCGACGCGTGCGGGTTCCTTAGGCAACGGGATATGGGACACATTTGTTTTTCAGCTGGCAGCCGGTGATCGTGCCGGCGCCCAGGCAGATACCGCGCTTCTCTCCCGCATGGCCAATTTGTTATGGTGGCGAAGTTTCGGACACCCCATGGTGTTTCGCTCGTATTTCCGAAGATGACGCGCACACTCGCGCAGACATGGCGCCGTGAACAATTTTTCCGTTATTCAATTTGTCGTCTATCCGCCAGTTTTGTTGGCGTGGTGATCTCACGCCGTAAAGATGGCGTACGACGGCCGCTATTAAGATTTTTGTACGATCGACGCCAAACCGTAGCATTCGCCTCTGCATGCTCACGAAGCGCCGCTGGTTAAGCCTTGCAGTATCGTACGGCTGTGGCGAAAATTCGCTGCCAGCTACGTTGTGGCGAGGAAAAGGTCGAGGCAAGGCTGCCTCCAATATGTTCGGACCAGTAAACCACTTCGGTGGTTAGGCGTGAGAATATGGGGTAAACTAGATGGCGGAAACGAAGGTTGCGTCCGCGGGCGCCATGCCGGCAACTAGTACGAATTTTCCCGAGTAGTTTGTTTTGCACTTACTCGGCGGGAATGAAGAAAGCTCCCGTATAGGCAGAAAGCGGCCAACTGAATTCGTGCATCACAGTTTAACCTGACAGCGTTAGACAGTCATTGTTCATGGGCTTATATCTGCACTTCGCGACAGCGCGCAACGCACATCGAGATGCGCGACGAGCGATAGCGAACAACCCTAGCATTATCGGGCATCGCAGCATTTCAAGTGGATGATTTATCAGTGAAGCACCAGCACAGGGCAAAATAAGCAAGAATGCTGGCGTAGCTTTCTATCACAAAAAACTCCGCCGTATTTGATACATTTATAGAAGCGAGTTCACGTTGAGGGTTCTCGAAACTCTTCCGAATTCACCACGTCGCATGTCAAAGTGATTCCGTGCTTTTGTAAGCCACTGACAGGCTTCTCAAATATTTCTTAGGACAGCACAGCTGGCAGTCAGGGCGGGCGCTAGCCCGGGGTGTGCGTCTGGTCACTGGTCAGAAATTATTAAGGCTAAAGCTTCAGGTGGCTCGTTGCAATGCTTCATAGCCGCAGAAGTAGTGTCTAGTCAAGTGAGTCAAAAAATATCATGATTACTAATGGCCGGTATCCCCGTTAGGGAGCAAGAATGCAATGACCGAATATGAATCTAGAAATGAAAGAAAGAACAAAAAATAATGAAAGAAAAAAGAACGAACGAAAGAAAGAAAGAAAGAAAGAAGGAAAGAAAACAAGAAACAAACAAACTTTAAGTAGTGCATTAGGTACTCGCATGTGTCGTTGAGGAGGCTGACCTAATGCGCAATACGGTCAGTTCACACAGTGGCTCGTTATCTCTTGCAAAAAGTCTGATTCCTCCGATCGTATACCTTAATGCACTACCCCATGTGCAGCAGAAGCACCTTCTCCTGTTACAGGAGTGTAACATGCTACCAAACTTTGTAACGTGTGGAGAAGTGTGGTTTCGTGTAGACGTGCCAGTATAAGGACGCGTGAAGTGCATGCAAACTATCCTCGTCCGTTTGGGGAACATTGTGTGTTGCACGCACGCAAAACGAAAAGCTGTTTGCGGATTGTCAGGTAAAGTCTTCTTCCAACAGTGTACCACCGGTACGCCTAATGAAGTGTTGCTCGTCAGTAATTTATCGAGATTCTGTGCAAAACAAATACGTAGCGCGTGCATTTCAACACCAATTCTTGAGCGCAGGCTCATCCCTTCCTTATTCTTATCAATCGAGCACCTTGAAATCACTTAAGACCTCTCACTACACAGGACTCGTGGGGAAGGATTAAGGGCGACCAAAAGTGGCCACGCTGCATCCTTTGGAATCTAGTCGTTGATTAGTGCTCTGACTGGTGATGACCTTGACAGCACTTCTTTTCAATACCGTCCGCTCTTTCGTTCCTAGAGATACGAACACTGCAAGGCATGCAATGGAAGACAATATTGTAGGCTTTTCTTCAGAAATACGTGAGTACCAGCAACCACTTCCAAGAAAATTTGGTAGGATGATAGTGACGGGGGAGACTTCAAGGGCAAGTGTAGAGTCCGCGAACACGACAGTGTTCCATAAAAAGTGCCGTTTCAGTGACCACAGTGCAAATGCAATAACAGAAATCTTCCTAGTATATGGATATTATTGGGCAAACAAAGGGACCTGACATACTATTGCAAGCGAAGAGATTCAAAATGCAATAGCTCTGTCGCCTTAAACTAGTCTGACTGACCCGTCCGTTTACACTGTGCAGGTAATCTTGATAGGTAGTGTCTACGTGTCTAATAATAATAATAATATTTGGGGTTTTACGTGCCAAAACCACTTTCTGACTATGAGGCACGCCGTAGTGGAGGACTCCGGAAATTTTGACCACCTGGGGTTCTTTAACGTGCACCTAAATCTAAGCACACGGGTGTTTTCGCATTTCGCCCCCATCGAAATGCGGCCGCCGTGGCCGGGATTCGATCCCGCGACCTCGTGCTCAGCAGCCCAACACCATAGCCACTGAGCAACCACGGCGGGTATACGTGTCTAAGGAACAATGTGTGTGCGTCTGAAGAAGGTGTGAAGTGCTGGTGGGTAACCGAAGGATGGTGTGATCAGAGATACTATATTCTAACAAGAAACCCGTCGGGTCTCTCTCTTTTTAATGATAAATTCCAATGGCGCATAGAGTGCATCCTGCCACATAGAAGTGAGAACGAAGTTAGAGCTATCTTCCGTAGAAGGGCTTTGCCAGGGAGGAATATGAATAGAGTCGTAGGAGCCGAGTCGGAAAAAAGAGACTAAAGTACGAAGCGAGAGACGGAGTTTCGCTTATTGTTGGTTGACGCTAGCTGGGGAACGCGTTCATACTGCAAGGACCAGTCGCATGCCTTATCAACTGCTACTGATGCATCTGTTGCAAATTCCGCACTCATAGACTGGAAGGGCACGCACTTGTCTTTTAATTGATAGTTTCCCATAAGCTTGCATCGAACACATCGAAGAGACTTCATCTAGAATACCAATGGGGGGGGGGGCATTTTGGCAAAGCTTGGACACGAACGAATATCTCGAAAGTAGCCCTAGTCCAAGAGATTCTAGAAAGCGGGCATGATTTCACTACTCCTGAGATTCAATTTGGCTTTTGCAACATGCAGTCTAAATTAATCACTCAAGAGGTAAATATTTTTAATTGGTCACGAGGAAATTCCTACTTTTCCTTAAAGTAGGGCCGGCATTTTCAGGTAATGTACATAAGGTAAGCCGCCTCAACAGAACAAATTGGTCTACATGGCCCCATAATTTTCGAATAATTTTTCGAATAGAAAAAATTTACACTTGGTATATAAGATATGCGCAAGGGAATGCTCTATGGTAGGCTATAAATTCAATTGAAATGACAAGTATACATGATTTTGCACTAATGAACTTTTAGTGTTCTTTATATAGGTTAAGTTACTTTACAGTAGAAATGAAAGGGCTAAGTACAATGAGCCCAGGAAAGCGCTTCTCTCCATACTCTACAGCTGAAGAATGGTGCAAACCGGTCGCTCGTACCAGCTCCATTAATATATGTAGTTTGAACAGATTTTCCAGGAGTGGCTTCTGCAACACAGCCCGATTCTTGCCATACAGGTGGATTTCAAGAAAAAAAAAATTCCAGTGCCATTCAACTTTGTCAAGGTGGACGGCCGGCAAAGCGGTGTGTGTGAACCCCTAAATGGCGAACTGTTCATTGCCGTGCGTCA
Source organism: Dermacentor variabilis (assembly GCF_050947875.1). Lineage (NCBI taxonomy): Eukaryota > Metazoa > Arthropoda > Arachnida > Ixodida > Ixodidae > Dermacentor > Dermacentor variabilis. The sequence continues at coordinate 172,914,726 of NC_134571.1, forward strand.
AACGCCGTATGCACATAAATGACAGGCGAGGCACGACTAATCGCTCCTCCATGATGTTAAGCCTAGGAAGAGGATGATGCACCGGGGAGTATAAATATCCTGGTATTGTTGCAAAACGTGGCAAGACATATTTTACTCAGGAACCCCGCGCGTAAAATAGACACGCACCTCCGCGCACTCTGGGGGCACACACTGCTTCACCGTAGCCAAGGCGATTGTTTGTTCGTCGAAGTACCGCAGTGCAGTAATGGTTGTATGGTAAATCTAAAACCACAAGCGGCCAGAGATACCACAGGTTACACAAAATTGATTGCCCGCAAAGCTCTTCTAAAACCTGGCCGTTGCTCCGGCGAAACTTTCGTAATTTGCGAGATCAGGGCGACATGGATGGTTCGCATTTCGGTTGGCAACGTTCGCTGAGGCTATGTGGAATACTAGCCCAGCGACTGTGTTTGGGTTTGGTTGCCGATACGCCGACGGGGACTAAGCAAAATAGCTTTTGCGATTCTAATCAGGGCAGCGCAACATACTCTGACGGTTTGGTGCACTGGACTGTGAGATCATTCCAGACATTGTTACGCAATAAAAGCGGTGCCACGCACTGCCTTAAGTGGTTCGTGTAGAAGGCCTTAAGAGGTTTTACACGCGCTACAAAAAAAACAACGGTGAAAACCTAAATTCTTACTTGCTCTGTTCGAAAATAACGTACACCGCCAAGGCAAGGACTGCGAGAGACGACGTATAAACAGCGCTACTCAGAGCTGTGTATGTCGTCTCTCGCAGTCCTTGTCCTTCGCGCGGTACTTTATTTTTGATCATGAATTACCAACTAGCCCAAGCTGCCACCCAAGTTTGCTTTGTTAGTTTCATGTATCACGTTCACTTTTTCGTTTCGTGTTCTATTCGCACCACCGAGGCGACTGGCATTAAGAGGGTAGCGTTGACAGGTGTACATTGTTCTTGTTTTCCGAGCACCGTTTTTTATCAGCTAACAGACGCTATAAAGTCGTCGCTCGACGCGGGAAGCACATTTCTGTATGCTAAATTTCTCGAATATTACCGCTAATGCAATAGCAAAAGTATAATTCTCGAATAACATTGTGTGCGAGAGATTAATGAGCGCTCATACTTTCTCAACGCTCGCGAGCACCACAGATTGGGCTTAACCTGCATACCAGATTTTGACGAACGATTACCGTGATGATTGCTATTGTTTAGTTTTGTTTGTTCTTTGTCTTGATGGACACAAGATCACCCAATAATGTACTGAATCCTTAAATAACCTTATTGGAAATACATTTCTTTACCATCGCTAGAACGGGATAACTTATATTAAGGTAATTTTCTAGAGATTCAGGGTGACACTTTACTGCAATGAATCAAGGTATATTATGGTGACTCTTGGAAAAATATATTCTACAATCAATCATACTCAAGTGATAGATAGTGTATTACGAGCTGATCTCGATTGCTTTCGTAGATTTCAAAAAGGTACTCGATTCCGTAGAGGTACCAGCAGCCTTCTAAATACTGCGTAGTCAATCTGTGTGGTAAGCATGCGCAAATATTGTCTCAAATAACTAAAATATTACCCTACGTATACAAGGTGTCCAAACTAGCACGCCTGGAGCCTTAAATAAATCCGGATGAATTCATGCCAATAAGAAAGAATGTGCATTACAGTAAAGTCAAGAAACTGACATTATTTTTTTTATTTCCTGACAGCAAAGAGGTGAATAACTAATATAATTTAAAAATAGTTTATTTGTTGTTGCAGTTATCGGGATGTCGATTAGAGCGCTTTTAGAATCGATAAAGAAGTCAAAATTATGTGATTCCGTCAATCTATAAATCGCACGTGTAATTTCTTTTAGCAGTGGTACAAATCTCGTAAAATATAGCAAAGTACCATGTGACCAGGGGCGTAGCCAGGGGGGAGGGGATTATGGGGCTTCAGTCCCCCCCTCTTCCCGAAATGTTTTCGTGCTGTCCATTGACCATCGACCAAAGCAAACCCGGCGCCAGAAATCATTCTGAATTTTGTCTAGAATGCCTTTTTCATGCTCGAAAAGACATTTCACCGCGAACATTGTGAACTCGGGCTGGATTTCGCGGCAACGCCCGTGCACCGGGAGTCACATAACGCAAGCAGCCCCATCCGAGCAAGAAGATTCAAGGGTGTTTTGATGGCGAACAGGCTCGTCGCGGAATCGAACGGAGGCCGCGGAATCTACGGAACGCGTGGATGTCAATACGGAAACTTTATGGGTATATAGTTATCATAAACTTTTGAAGCGAAAGGTGCATTGACATTTCTAAAGTTGTGCTTTAGATATTCAATTGCGCAGGTTTGTAGGTTTGATGTTATAAACATTTGACACCAACTGCGCATTGACTTTTCGAAAGTCTTAGGTCGGAACATACAACGAGACAAGCCAAATCAACACACTATCAGACAAGTTGACAAAGCACGCAACAAGGTCCGATGAGACGAAGCGTTGTGGTGGTTCATTTGTGCCGTCATGTCGCATAAAAAATATCAACATTTTTTTTTTCACCTATGCCAAAGCATCCATGTCAAGACACTGAAGCCAGCCAGGGTAACTAAGGTCTTGCCGATTTTTTTTCTGCTTTGACTTTTATCGCGAGGACACATTGAGCCTCTTCAAATTTTTCATTCTCGCTACTCTATACCCGCGGGTTGCCATAGCCAGCCAGAGCGCATGCGTTTTTCTCGTGTTGCCCCGACCACCACGCGGGGCACTGTGGTGCACGTTTTGTTTTCTCTGGCTAAGTTGATTTTCGCATGGCAGAGTTTTGGGCACCTTCTGGTTACCAGACGAGAAGAAGAAGCAATGGTTGCTCAGCGCCATCTCTGTGAGTACTCGATGGATTGCACCGCGTTCCCTTGAGCGCAACCTCTCCGGAAAGTCTTGTCTCGCCGGTGTAGGATACCGAGCACTATGCGTATGGTTCTCGGAGGACCAAGCGTCTCACGTTTCCTTCTATATTCACTCGGTAGCCACATTAGATGTCCAAAGTAGGCATTGAATATTGGTCAGCTTACTCTCTTTAGCATTTTTTTTTCATTTCCGTGCCCCCGCCTCACAAAAGGATCAGAAATACATTGTTGCGGAGCAGCAAATTGTCGCATGGTGAAAGTTCGATTTTGTTACTTCTTTTGCGGAAAGTAATCGGCCGCGGGACACTTCGTTTGCCGGATACTCTTATTATACGATTGTGATAGTAACTGTACGGAGACTTCAGGTTCATTCCTGCTGTCGCCGCCACTCTCATGTTTCGTATGAAGTCCTAGGGCGATAACTTCGTGACCGCGCGCCGCATGCTGTATGTGCGAATGTCGTTGCCTGTGATCAGGGACGAATCATGGTGCCACAACTACGATCCTGAAACACTACGGCAAAGCTTACAGTGGAAACATTCGAGTTCACCACCCACAAAGAAAGCAAAGGCCGCCGTTTCGGGCGGAAAGGTGTTTTTGGCTTTTTTTTTCTCGATCGTCAGGGGGCATTACTGATAGAATTTGATAAACCCAGAGAGACTATCAATCATTTCCGATGTTGTGAAACGCCGGATCGGCTGCGTGTCGCAATCAAGAACAAACGACGTGGAAAATTGACGAATGGGGTCATCTTGTTCCACGACCTGGCTATGGTGTTGGGCTACCTAGCACGAGGTCGCGGGATCGTTTCCCGACCACGGCGGCCGCATTTCGATGGGGGCGAAATGCGCAAACACCCGTGTACTTCGATTGGGTGCACGTTAAAGAACCACAGGTGGCCGAAATTTTTGGAGGCGTCCACTACGGCTTGCCTCATAGTCAGAAAGTGGTTTTGGCACGTAAACCCCCATAATTTATTTTTTAATTGCTCCACGACAGTGCCCGTCCCCACGTCGCTGATGTGGGTAATACAAAACTGGCAACGTTCAAATGGGAAACGCGGCAACATCCGCTATACAGCTGAGACCTGTCGCCTTGCGACTTCCACATCTTGGGACAAATGAAAAAAATAGCTCAAGGAAACAAATTCGTGTCGGACAATGACGTGACAAAGTCAGTTGCAGATTTGTTGAGGCAGCAACGTAAGGAGTTTTATGAGACGGGAATCGCCCGACTCGTTAGTCAATGGGAGAAATGTCTAAATGCTCATAGAGACTACTTTGAAATAAAGTACCCCGTTTGTCATATATGCGCATTAGCTCACGTTCATTTCACCCGCCCTCGTATATTTTGCAGAGCGGCTTTGTATACGTGCTCTCTGTTGGGATAATAATTTTGGGTCAATTACTCACGATACACGACCGGTGACAGCTGCTCCTGCATAATACATTGGAATAAACGACAGCGTCATTGAGGTTTTTCACTGGCTGTTGCATATGTACAAAAATGTAAACACGTTTCTTAATTGACAAAGTTTCATTAACATATTTGTCCTCAACATGTTCACCTCATGGCCTTTACATTTTTCATATCAGTGGCATTCACTGCTTTACTGGTTTCGATCTGTTATATTTCTAAAGTTCGTGTGATATTTTCTTTAATTATTAAATGGACGAAACACGGAATCATTGATAGTGTGGGATGTCATGTCTGCCGAAGGACGAATCCCAACATAGAAACGTAACGGCAATTTATTCGACTAACGATGGCAGCGGACGGGCATACCAACGCTACTTTCCTCCCAGTAGCGGAAGGTAGAAAGCGGTCTTTCTCAGCCAGGCAGCCTGTTTTTATAGCCACCGTCGGTGACGCATACCTCGGGTGACGTGGCTGTGGCGCTATGTTTTATCGACCAAGTAGTCCAGCGTGCAGCTGTGTTATGCTGGGCCAGATGATAAGAAGACGGAGGGTGTCCAGAAATATGCGCGGAGTGTGTCGCCACAATAGTTATTTTGGGCACAAGTTTTGGCACATACGAGCATATCTTCTAATGAAAAAATGCATATTTTACTTGTTTTGACAGTGCGCAGCGTTCAAGGATTCGTTTGCAGCATCTTTGGCAAGGGCAATGCAGTTATTATTCATGTATTTGATCCCTCGACAAATTGTTTAAGAAGAGGCTCTGGCTCGGGCCCAACTCTGACGCAGCCTATTGAAATACATGTAAACGCAGAAATGCTTTTCTGAGATAACCCCTAGATCGCTTTTGAAGAAATTTGTTGCATTTGAGAGCGAACGTTCAATTCTAGTATCTGTAGGAAGCGGAATTTCGATTTAGGGCCTGAATTTTCTTTTAAATATTTTGAAAAGTATGAAAGTGCGAAAAAAATAGAAGCACGACGTTTACAAACTAATAGCTCTGGATCAAGAACAGATATTGCGGTTCTGTAAACGGCATCTATTATAAGAGTTAAACCGGACAAATTTGGTATGCCAATTTGTATCTTGCGTTACTTGGTTACGTGGTGTACAAGGGTTCTGCAAAAGCAGTATTTCCATAATACTATATTTCTTTACATTCATGTGTGACATATCAGCTTTGTCCGCTGTAGATGTGCTATTAGATGCGATTCACAGACTTGTGATAAAATTTTTCATTGTTGAGTTACAGATTATTAAACGTGATAGTGTCGTTTCCTGGAAATTTGCAACTTTTCCAATTTTTAATAAAGAATTGACAACCTTAATAAAAATTTCGAAACCAGAAATCAGCAGAATTCAAGTTTTTCTTTTTTGAATGCAACAAACCTAATCAAGATTGGTGCAGTGGTTGGCGAGAACAACTAATTCATTTTCTACATGAATTTACATAGGGACCGCCCCCCCCTCGATCGATATTTCTGGCTACGCCACTGCATGTGACTACACTCCCACGCGCACGGCATAAAGGCGCCATCAAACAGCCTCATTGGGAAAGCAAGCTGCTCATCTCCATGGTCGTCATTAAAGGCAACGAGTTTCCTAGCTGTTGGCACGCAATAATCAGCGGGAGCTGTGGGCGGCTCGCGTAATAACACGGGTGTTAGTTTTGCCGCTCGGCCGAATAACTAATCAATGGCTTGCTTCCTCACTCAGACTGGTTGATGGTGATGCTATCCTAGCACATGCGGGCGCGCAGTGATGTGCTGCCTTTCATGTTTCGCAGGATTTCTCTCTTCGCCAGTAATCATCCCCATCAGCCTATATGTATCTACACTGCCGAAAGAAGGCCTCTCGCAATGATATCCAATTACTCTTGTCTCGCGCTAGCTGGTCCCGTATTATGCCTGCAGATTTTCTAATTTTATCATCTCATGTAAATCTCTACCATCCTCGACTGCGCACCCCTTCTTGGTACTTATGCCACCCTAATAGACAACCGATCATCCGCTCTACGCTTTACATGGCATGCCCAGCTCCCCTTATTTTCTCCCAATGTTAATCAGAATTTCCATACACCCATTCGCTCTCTAATCCCCACCGCTATCTTACTGTCACTTAGCGTCACGCCGAACACCTTTCGTTCCACGTATCGTTGCGTGGTCTTTCACTTATTATAAAGCTTCTCTGTTAGCATCCAGGATAATGCCTTATAAGTCAAATTCTGCAGAATGGAATGATTGTACTTTTGTTACAAGGTGGGTGGTAAACTGCCTGTTATTTTTTGGTAATGCCAGTTATATGCGCTGCAAACTACTTTTGTTCCAAAATAAAATTGTTTCACATGATCACGATCACCTATTGATAAGTGACCTGATAAACGCACCCTTGAGCTTATTCTATAGAGCTTCTCTGCCAATGACAAACTTTTGTTCTCTTGCCACCCTATGGAAAATGAGCTTTGTCTTGTCATATTAATTGTCAATCCTACCGTAATACTTTCTCGGTGAAAATGCTCAATCTTGTTGTAATTCATCCCCCACTTGGCTGAACAAGACAATGTCATCTGTAAACGATAGATTTGTAGAGATATTCCCTGTTGATCTTTACTAATAACCGCTGCCAAATTCAATACTTCTAAGCATGCAATGAATATATCACTAGAGATTTTGCGTGTCCTTGCTTGTAGGCTTTCTGAACCCTTATTTTCTGCTTCTATTGCGTTCAATAAAGTAGTTGTAAATCTTCATAGATATTTGCGAATATGATTACGTATGCTTCCCATAAATCTTGATAATGCAATTCCTCTAAGACTGCTGTCGCCAGTTATATGAACGTGCAATGTTTGATTCGCTGAAAAGGTTTACATTTCGTGACTTTTACGGTTCTATACAGCACCATAATTGAAATCTCGGCAATTAGAGCAGTAATTACACACTTGGGTAAATACTTTTATAATTATACACTAAGTGGCAGTTTTTTAACTGTACTCCAAACACCATTTACTCTGTTTTATTAGCATAGCTTGATTCGTATTCCATTAATGCTTTGTGCATTGACTGCTGCGACACCCTGTGCGCTATCACATAACCCATAATATTTTTCACACAAGCTGGGGTCCACATTTCAGATTTTCCTTTCACGTGTAGTATTAGGAACCTGATGTTGCCAACGACAGAATCAACAGTAAAACTTTCTATGAGAGAGAGAGAGAGAATAATGCAGAGAAAGGCAGGGAGGTTAAACAGGGATAGTTCCGGTTGGCTACCCTGCGCAGGGGGAAGGATTAAGGGGGATAAAGAGAGGAACAGAGTAGAATGGGGAGATAGAAAGAAAGGGAGACAAGCACGAACAAAGCGTGTACACTACAGAGCGGTAAGGGTCGGCATTCTTAGAGTCTGTCGTGAAGCGTCGTAGACCGCAAGAACCTTAATAGCGCGAGTAAGGCCTTCAACGCGGATGTTCTTTCAGAGCATTGGCCTAAAGCTTTTAGTTCTGAAAGTGGACGATTTTCCAACTGGTCCAGTACTCTGCACATCACTTGTCTCTCAGCACTGCATCGCGGGCAGACACATGTTACATGTGTCGCACGTGGGGCTGTTGGCCATTCCTATGAGGGAAGCATAGGCGTTTGTAAAGGCAACGCCTAGCCACAGACGGTAGAGCATGGTCTGTTCACGTCGTGGTAATCCAGGCGGGAGGTGCATCCGTATGTCCGAAGACAACAAACGCAACCGACACATGGTGAAAACATTTGAGTCCCACAGGGGCAAAGTACACTCACGGGACATCAATCGCAGCTCAGCCGCAGCGTCTATTCGCGAAAGCGGAATTAAGACTCGTTGATCACTTTCATGTGCAGATCGGGCGGCTTCGTCGGTGTGGTCATTCACGCTGATGTTACAATGTCCTGCAAGCCACTGAAAGATTATGTTGTTTCCCTTGTGCCGAATTTCTGAGGCCAGTTCATTGGGTCCGTGACACATTTGGCTTCGTATGCACTCAAGGGCTGCCTTGGTGTCTCTAAAGCCTGTCTATTGTTGCGGTGGCTTCTGCTTAATGAGATCAAGTGCAGCATGGAGCGCCGCGAGTTCTGCACCCATCAATGTGGCCACACATTAAGTTGTTAAGTTGATTTCCTCAGATTGTGCCGGGATGATGACTGCAGCAGCAGAGCTGTTGAGTTTTACTGAACCATCTGTGTATACATGTTGCCGGAATCTGTGCACGTTGTGAATGTGCTCCAAAGTTGGTTGTTTCAAAGCTTGCAATGGCGCTCCAGCTTTCTTTCTGATTCCTGGAATTGTAAGTTGAACTTGCGGCCGGTGCAGACACCACAATGGATCTGACAATCGTGTAGCGGGCGTAAATTCAGATGGAAAGTACGGCTGATGTCTTACAATAGTTTTAGCAAAAGTTAAAAGTGGCCTTTTTGCTGGCAAGCAAGCAAGATGGTGTGAGGGAATCCGAGTCAGGTGTCGGATGTGCGCGCTCAGGACATCTGTATCAATGTATACTGTCAAAGGAGCGTCTCTGGCTATGGCCACTGTCCCAATCGATGACGTTGTTTTGGGAAGACCGAGACAGGTCCTGAGGGCTTGGGCTTGAACGCTCTGGAGTTTGCGAATATTCGTAGTGCAAGTATTTCCTATTACAGGTAAGCTGTACCGCAGGAAGCCCAAAGACAGCGCTTTATATTGTTGGAACAATGACGGTACTGTTCCGCCCCAGGACTTCCCGCCGAGAAGCGCAAGAAGGTCCACAATGGCGGCCAAACGCTTTGTCATGTACGAGATGTGAGGGCTCCAAGACAAGTCTCTATCAATGATGACGCCAAGAAATCGGTGCGTTCGTCTATATCATATAATTTGGTCATTATACCGCCAAGCATACGGGGCCATCGATTTGCGAGTAAAAGCAACGAGTGCACATTTCTCAGCGGAAAGCTCCAGGTCTTGTCTTCTTAGGTATCTTGACACAGCCGTTGAGGCTTTCTGAAGTCGTGCGCGGACTTGTACACGTGATGATGATATGTAGTGCTTATTGGCGCAAGGGCCAAGTGTGGCCAAAGAGCGCCAAGGCAGTGGTGATAAGTTCGCAATGTAGTTATGAGTTCTATGGGGTTAATGTAAAGTGGCTGTTTAGGGGCCTTAAAAATAGTCGCTCTAGAGTGTTGTAAAATATATCTGTAATAAGATTATTTCGATGACAAATGAAGTGTTCTATGTGCAATAAAATCCATCGTGAAAGAGCGATGCAACACAAATGAAGTGTTCTATGTGCAATAAAATCCATCGTGAAAGAGCGATGCAACACAGAAAATATATTGGATGGTGAAATTACCTGTAGCACCACTGCCTCGCCAGAGCCCTTGAAACACAAGGGTCTAGAGGCATGTGCTATATGAAACAGCTAAAGCAGCGGCATCCTCTAAAGAGAGGAGATGCAACGAGTGTGTGGGGCTAATAACATGTAATACGACATCTTTCAGGAAGCCCAGGACTGCGTTGGTGTCAAACAGCGGTTCTGGGCGGAGAAACATTACTGGATGGAAGGGGATGTGCTGCCGGTATGCTAAGGGAAAATGTTTCTTTCTTTCAGATTCGGCTTTCCGACACTCCAGAAGGACGTGGAGGACGGTCAGCCTCTCCCCGCATCTACCACAGGTTGGAGGCTCGTTTCCGGTGAGTAAAAAGTGATGTGTGCCAAATGTTTGTCCTATTCTCAGACGACAGAATAGGACATCTGTCCGGCGTGATTTTGTTTCGGAAGGCCAGAATCCTAACAGTGGCTTTATCTCGTGGAGCTTATTGTTTGTTTCCGCGTCCCATAGGCGTTGCCAGTGGTTCCGTAGTTTCCTCCTTAAGAAGGGCTTCAGATCTGTGACAGGGACTGCGGCGGAGGAATTAACAGAATGCGATGCAACTGATGTGGCCATCTGGTGCGCCAGAACATTGCCTTCAATGCCCCTATGACCTGGCACCCAGCATATGATGACATGCAGGTTTCCTATATACGCTATACACAGTATGGAGTAGAGTTCATTTATTACCGGATTTTTGTGGCTACAGAAAGACATCAAGGCCTTGACAACACTAAGGGAGTCCGTATATATAACTGATTTCTGGGGTTTTGATTTATTTATATGCTTTACGACCGACAGCAGTGCGTAAGCCTCAGCCGTAAAGATACTAGTTTCCGGATGCAGTACATCGGTTGCCGAGAAGGATGGACCGACGGCTGCATAGGACACCCCGTCGTGTGACTTCGATGCGTCTGTGTAGAACTCCGTGCAGGAGTAATTTTGCTGGAGTTCCCGGAAATTAATTTGGATTTCAATCTCTGGAGCGTGTTTTGTAACTTGCATGAAGGATATATCGCATTGTATCAGCTGCCACTCCCAAGGAGGTAGCAGCTTGGCTGGATGCATTGGACGAAGCTCGAGGATTGGGACACGCATTTCATCACTAAGCTCCCTCACACGCAGCGAGAAAAGCTGTCTTACGGAGGGACGATTATGAAAGAGTGTAGCATATGTCGTATCGTTAATGGTATTAAAACACGGATGTTGAGGATTAGAGTGGACTTTCAAAAAATATGTTTGGCTGATGTATGTTCTCTGCAGATGAAGTGACCACTCATTTGATTCTGCATATAAGCTTTCAATGGGACTTGTTCTAAAAGCCCCAGTGGCCAGTCGGATTCCTAGATGGTGGATCGGATCTAGCATCTTTAGCGCGCTCGGGGCTGCAGAATGATACATCACGGCACCGTAGTCCAAGCGGGATCGAATGAGGCTCTTGTAAAGATTCATTAAGCATTTCCTGTCGCTGCCCCATGTTGTGTGGGATAACACTTTAAGTAAGTTCATTGTTTTTAAGCATTTGACCTTGAGGTACTTTATGTGTGAAATAAAAGTTATTTTGGATTAAATGTGATGCCTAAGAACTTGTGTTCTTTGTTCACAGGAATTCGCTGACCATACATTTCGATGCTGGGTTCTGCAATGAGCCCTCTCTTTCTTGTGAAAAGCACACAAGAACTTTTGTTGGGGTTCACTTTAAATCCGTTTTCTGCTGCCCATTTCGACACTTTGTTCAAGCCCTGTTGTACTTGCCTTTCACATACTGTAAGGTTGCAAGATTTGAAACCCATCTGTATGTCGTCTACGTAAACAGAATAAAAAATGGCTGGCGGTAATGAAGCACGAAGGGTGTTCATTTTCACGATGAAGAGCGTGCAGGTGAGCACGCCTCTTTGAGGTACACCAGTTTCCTGTGTAAAAGGACGTGAGAGAACGTTGCCGACTTTTACCCGGAAGGTAGGAGTGGACAAATAGTTTTCTATTAGGATTAGCATATTACCATGGATTCCCATTTCTGACAGGTCTCTCAAGATTCCGTAGCGCCAGGTTGTGTCGTATGCTTTCTCCATATCAAGGAATATGGATAAAAAAAACTGTTTGTGTACTAGTGCGTCACGGATGTTTGTTTCAATACGTACAAGGTGATCAGTTGTGGAGCGCCCTTCCATGAAGCCACATTGATAGGGATCAAGCATTCTCCTCTGCTCAAGGAAATGAATGAGTCGCCGATTAATCATTTTTTCAAGTACCTTACAAAGGCAACTTGTGAGGGCTATCTGGCGGTAACTTGCCGCCAGGGAAGGGTCTTTACCCTGCTTTAGAACAGGGACCACAATCGCTTCTTTCCATGTGGATGGGAGGTACCCCATAGCCCAAATAGCATTGAAAAGTGTGAGAAGTGTAAGTTGTGTGTCAGTAAATAAATTTCTGATCATTTCATACATGACTCTGTCAGGTCCTGGTGCAGAGCTTTTGAATGTGTTCAAGGAAGCTCTCAACTCAGCAATACTGAAAGGCCGGTTATAAGGTTCATTCTGTCTGGATTTTCGTGTTATTGGCTTACGTTCTTCTATTTGTTTTTATTTCAAGAAGGATTGTGAATAATGGTTTGAACTCGACGCGCTCTCAAAGTGTTCCCCAAGTGAGTCTGCCTGATCTTTCAGTGTTTCAGCTTGTGTGTTTACTAAAGGAAGTGAATATGTTTGTCGCCCTTTTATCCTATTAACGTTGTTCCAGACTTTGGCCTCATCTGTATAGGAATTTATACTCAATAAAAACTTTTCCCAACTTTCTCTTTTAGCCTGTCGGCGGGTTCTCCTGCCTTGGGACTTTACTTTCTTAAAGTTAATGAGATTCTCCGCAGTGGGAGAGGCGCGTAGCAACCCCCACGCTTTGTTCTGTTTTTTACGAGCGATCCTACAATCGTCGTTCCAACACGGCACACGCCGTTTGCATGCCAGGCCATTTACTTCTGATATGCATTTTGATGCGGCATCTATTATAAAGGCTGTAAAATGTTCAACAGCAGCATCAATTCCTAACCAGGACATGTCATCCCATGATATACTAGTTAGGGTTCGGAATTTCTCCCAGTCAGCTGTGTCAACCTTCCACCTAGGAGCCTGTGGTGGATATTCGTTTTCTTTAGGTGATCTTAGCAGTATGGGGAAGTGGTCACTTCCGCAAGGATTGCTGTTAACTTCCCATTCAAGTTCAGACAGTAGTGACGGGGAAACTAGGCTAAGGTCAATTGATTAAACTTTTTCTTTGCAAGACAGTAATATGTGGGTTTCTTCTTATTCAGAAGGCACGCACCAGAAGAAAAAAAGAACTGTTCAACAAGACGACCTCGCGCTTTTATACGAGAGTCACCCCACAGGGAGCTGTGCGTATTAAAATCGCCAAGAACAACATAAGGTTCTTGCAATTGATCTATCAGAGACTGAAATTCATGTTTGTTTAGTTGGTAATGCGGGGGTATGTAAAGCGAGCAAATGGTGATGAGTTTGCTTAGTAGGACAACTCGAACCGCCACTGCTTCGAGGGGCGTTTGTAGCTGTAAAGGTTGACACGCAGTACTTCTTTGAGTGACAATGGCAACGCCGCCCGATTATGCGACGGCATCATCGCGATCTTTGCGAAAAGTTATATACTGTCGGATAAAGTTCGTGTAAAGGTGCAGCGGTGGCGTAGAGGTAGAACACCCGCCTAGCGTGCAAGAGGTCCGTGGCTCGAATCCCGGTGCCGGTAATTTTCCACCGGATTAAAAAAAAATCCGCGTGTTGATAAAATTGCACAAACAGGCCTGGAGTGTGGCCTGATCCCGGTGACCAGAACCGGTAACGCACTCCCTCACCAGAGCAGGATTGGCCACCCTGGTGCAGTACTTGGCCACCACCTCCTACGAACACAACAATCAAACCCCGGCCCTCAGTCCCCAGCAGCTGCGAAGCAACTGACCACGGAGGCGGTCAGACCTGCGACGCAGCAGAGGGTGCTAAGAATCACTGGCTCCGGACAGGCCGCCATTGGTATATGAACCTGGCAACGTTTAACGCTAGAACGTTATCTAGTGAGGCGAGTCTAGCAGTGCTATTGGAGGAATTAGAGGGAAGTAAATGGGATATAATAGCGCTCAGTGAAGTTAGGAGGCCGAAAGAAGCATATACAGTGCTAAAAAGCGGGCACGTCCTGTGCTACCGGGGCTTAGCGGATAGAAGAGAACTAGGAGTCGGATTCCTGATTAATAAGAATATAGCTGGTAACATACAGCAATTCTATAGCATTAACGAGAGGGTGGCAGGTCTTGTTGTGAAACTTAATAAGAGGTACAAAATGAAGATTGTACAGGTCTACATCCAGTCATGATGACCAGGAAGTCGAAAGCTTCTATGAAGACGTGGAATCGGCGGTGGGGAGAGTGAAAACTAAATACACTATACTAATGGGCGACTTTAATGCCAAGGTAGGCAAGAAGCAGGCTGGAGACAAGGCAGTGGGGGAATATGGCATAGGCACTAGGAATAGCAGGGGAGAGTTATTAGTAGAGTTTGCGGAAAAGAATAATATGAGGATAATGAATACCTTCTTCGGCAAGCGGGATAGCCGAAAGTGGACGTGGAGGAGCCCGAACGGCGAGACTAGAAATGAAATAGACTTCATACTCTGCGCTAACCCTGGCATCATACAAGATGTGGACGTGCTCGGCAAGGTGCGCTGCAGTGACCACAGGATGGTAAGAACTCGAATTAGCCTAGACCTGAGGAGGGAACGGAAGAAACTGGTACATAAGAAGCCGATCAATGAGTTAGCGGTAAGAGGGAAACTAGAGGAATTCCAGATCAAGCTACAGAACAGGTATTCAGCTTTAACTCAGGAAGAGGACCTTAGTGTTGAAGCAATGAATGACAATCTTGTGGGCATCATTAAGGAGTGTGCAATGGAAGTCGGTGGTAACTCCGTTAGGCAGGATACCAGCAAACTATCGCAGGAGACGAAAGATCTGATCAAGAAACGCCAATGTATGAAAGCATCTAACCCTACAGCTAGAATAGAACTGGCAGAACTTTCGAAGTTAATCGACAAGCGTAAGACAGCTGCCATAAGGAAGTATAATATGGATAGAATTGAACATGCTCTCAAGAACGGAGGAAGCCTAAAAGCAGTGAAGAATAAACTAGGAATTGGCAAGAATCAGATGTATGGATTAAGAGACAAAGCCGCAATATCATTACTAATATGGATGAGATAGTTCAAGTGGCTGAGGAGTTCTATAGAGATTTATACAGTACCAGTGGTACCCACGACGATAATGGAAGTGAACATAGTCTAGAGGAATTCGAAAACCCACAGGGAACACCGGAAGAAGTAAAGAAAGCATTGGGAGATATGCAAAGGGAGAAGACAGCTGGCGAGGATCAGGTAACCGCAGATTTGTTGAAGGATGGTGGGCAGATTGTTCTAGAGAAACTGGCCACCCTGTATACGCAATGCCTCATGACCTCGAGCGTACCGGAATCTTGCAAGAACGCTAACATAATCCTAATCCACAAGAAAGGGGACGCCAAAGACTTGAAAAATTATAGACCAATCAGCTTACTGTCCGTTGCCTACAAAGTATTTACTAAGGTAATTGAAAATAGAATCAGGAACACCTTAGACTTCTGTCAACCAAAGGACCAGGCAGGATTCCGCAAAGGCTACTCAACAATAGACCATATTCACACTATCAATCAAGTGATAGAGAAATGTGCAGAATATAACCAACCCTTATATATAGCTTTCATAGATTACGAGAAAGCGTTTGATTCAGTCGAAACCTAAGCAGTCATGGAGGCATTACGGAATCAGGGTGTAGATGAGCCATATGTAAAAATACTGGAAGATATCTATAGCGGCTCCACAGCCACCGTAGTCCTCCATAAAGCAAGCAAGAAAATCCCAATAAAGAAAGGCGTCAGGCAGGGAGATACGATATCTCCAATGCTATTCACAGCGTGTTTACAGGAGGTATTCAGAGACCTGGATCGGGAAGAATTGGGGACAAAAGTTAATGGAGAATACCTTAGTAACTTGCGAATCGCTGATGATATTGCCTTGCTTAGTAACTCACGGGACCAATTGCAATGCATGCTCACTGACCTGGAGAGGCAAAGCAGAAGAGTGGGTCTAAAAATTAATATGCAGAAAACTAAAGTAATGCTTAACAGTCTCGGGAGAGAACAGCAATTTACAATAGGCAGCGAGGCACTGGAAGTCTTAATGGAATACATCTACTTAGGGCAGGTAGTGACGGCGGATCCGGATCATGAGACGGAAATAATCAGAAGAATAAGAATGGGCTGGAGTGCGTTTGGCAGGCATTCCCAAATCATGAACAGCAGGTTGCCGTTATCCCTCAAGAGAAAAGTATATAATAGCTGTATCTTACCAGTACTCACCTACGGGGTAGAAACCTGGAGGCTTACGAAAAGGGTTCTACTCAAATTGAGGACGACACAACGAGCTATGGAAAGAAGAATGATAGGTGTAACGTTAAGGGATAAGAAAAGAGCAGATTGGGTGAGGGAACAAACGCGAGTTAATGACATCTTAGTTGAAATCAAGAAAAAGAAATGGGCATGGGCAGGACATGTAATGAGGAGGGAAGATAACCGATGGTCATTAAGGGTTACGGACTGGATCCCAAGGGAAGGGGAGCGTAGCAGGGGCGGCAGAAAGTTAGGTGGGCGGATGAGATTAAGAAGTTTGCAGGGACGGCATGGCCGCAATTAGTACATGACCGGGGTTGTTGGAGAAGTATGGGAGAGGCCTTTGCCCTGCAGTGGGCGTAACCAGGCTGATGATGATGATGATGATGAAAGTTCGTGTGTTTGTTTTTAAGTGTGTTTCCTGTAAACACAGCACTTTCGGATTGTGTTTTTGGATTGGTTCCTGCACATCATCAAGGTTTCTAAGAAGACCTCTGACGTTCCATTGAATTATCTGTGTATCCGTGTTGGTAGTAAATAGGTGCTGTGTGTACAGAAACAGAAGTAGTGATTGTGGAAATTACAGAGATTAAATTACAGAGCCCTTTCGAGGCCCTGTAACGGGGGTTCTGCCCTTTCTGGAGCGTTCGAGGGAGCCTCGCCGCTCCTTAGGCGCTTGGTGCGCCTTGTGGATGGGTGTAGTGTCCATTGCCTCTTGTTGGGCGCCGGACACGTGCTCTTGCGAGCGGGAAGTTACCAGCGAGGGTCCCGCCTTCGAGGGCAAGACCCCTGCGCCTACCAGCCCGGAGGTCGATGGGGCTCCCTGCGGGATTTGGCTGCGCCGGCCGTTGCCAGCCCTGGAAGGGACCTGGGAGGTTGAGGCAGCCTCGGCTGCGCCCACCTTCGGCGTCGATGGTCCCCTCTCCTCGTTTGACGGAGCAGCGCTAGCTGCAACCGCCGCAGGGGCAGGCGGCGTAGCTGCCGACTCACTGCTTGTGGGTCGGACAGCCGCCGGAGGCTGTTGTGACGCTGCCCCCTGGCGCGCCACATCGGCAAAGGTTTCCTTGGGCAGGTATGATACCCGCCTGCGTGCCTCCTTTAAAGTTATGTTTTCCTTGACTTTTATTGTAACAATTTCTTTTTCTTTTTTCCAGGAAGGGCACGACCGCGAGTAAGCGGCGTGCTCTCCATCACAGTTTACACAGTGGAGAGCGTTCTCACAACTTTCAGTGGTGTGTTCTTTGGCACTGCATTTAGCACAAGTTTGGCTGCCGCGGCAGCTCAGCGAGCTGTGGCCGAAGCGCTGGCATTTGAAACATCGGAGTGGATTGGGCACGTAAGGCCGGACACGGAGCTTGATGTACCCGGCCTCGATTGACTCGGGCAAGATACTTGATCCAAAAGTAATTATTAGGTGCTTCGTTTGAATCTCTTTACCATCCCGCCTCATCTTAATTCTTCTGACATTGATCACATTTTGTTCGCTGAAGCCCTCCAGGAGTTCCGCTTCAGTCAGGTCAAGCAAATAATCATCTGACACAACACCACGGGTGATGTTCATTGTACGGTGCCGGGTTACTGTTATGGGGGTCTCCCCAAATGATACTAGTTGCGGTAGTTTCTCATATTGTTTTACATCGCGGAGCTCCAAGAGGAGGTCGCCGCTTGCCATCCTCGACACATTGTAACCTGGACCAAAAACATCAGTCAGCGATTTGGAAACAAGGAATGGTGAAATGTTTCGGACTACTTTGTTTGGCTTTTTAGAATGCATAACGTGAAAGCGGGGAAAATTCTGTGTTTGGCGCCCAAAAAACTTGAAGACATCTTCGGTGCGCCCTCGTTTCTGAGGGCGATCAGCAATGGAGGGGAAAGAAGTCTCAATGAAAAAATGTATACATTCGGCAACAACGCCGACCGCCCACCACGGAGCCCAACGAGGGGACGCGGCAGAGCTTGCATACAAGTCTGCACGACGCCTGTCGTACGCCGTCACTATAACCGAATATGGTGTACCCAAGGTTCGATAGCCACACAGGGTTAACCCTTGCCGCCAGGAGAAAGGAAGTAAAAAGAAGAGAGAAGGAGACAGGAAAGGTCAAAAAGTGAGAGATAAAGATGAAGATTCGAGGAGGGAGAGACAGGAAAAGGCGACTGTCGATTTCCTCCAGGAGGGTCAGTCTGGAGGTGCCGTCTATGTGAAGCAGAGGCCAAAGGGGTGCGTTGCCTCCGCCAGGGGGCCTTAAAGGTCCAAACACACAGCATCAGCTCAACCCCCAGGATCCCCCTTTCCCCAGACACGGCTAAGCCGCGCATGGCTACACGCGGGAAGGTCCAACCCTCGTGTGCTCGGGTACGTGGTGTCGCAACACACCAAACGACTGCTTGCGCAGACGCCCCTGCGGGGGTTGTACACGTGTCACGCCTGAAGCCCATATGCAAATGGCATCTGCATATACGGAGAGCTGTACGGTTTGCGGTAACGAATCAGCGAGACCAACGAGCACCAGGTTGAAAAGGATAGGGCTGAGTACTCCGCCTTGCGGGACACCACGACTGGTATAGCTAGATGGCGTTGGTCCGTCTCCAGTCAAAATAAAGAAAGATCGTCCATTCAAAGAGTTGCATATCCAGCGAAAGGTGCATCCACCTATCCCTGCAGCTTCTATGGCGTACAGAATGGAATAATGATCTACACTGTCGTACGCACCTTTAACATCAAGGAATGGGGCCGCAGTGATTCGTTTCAGATGTTTCTGGTGTTGTACGTATGTTACCAGGTCGCTAACGCTATCTATTGCCGAGCGGCCACGTCGAAAACCAGCCATTACCTCTCCATAGACGTTGTAAAATTTCAAGTACCATTCTAACCGTGTAAGGATCATTCTCTCCATTACATGCCGACACAGATGGCCAGTGCTATTGGACGATAAGATGACAATTCCAACGGGGATTTGCCAGCCTTGAGGAGTGGAACAAGCCGTCTGGATTTCCACGTTGTAGGGGCCAGGCCGTCACGCCATGATGCGTTGTATAGGCCAAGAAAGGCATCTCTGGCCTCTTGATCAAGGTTTGCAAGCGCAGACTATGTGATGTCATCGTGTCCTGGTGAAGATCGCCTGCACCCAGCAAGTGCGGCGTCCAGTTCTTCGATGGAGAAGGCAGCGTCCATACTAGGATCTCGGGAGCAAGGAGGCGCAATGGGAATAGGTGCGGAAGGTGAATACATGAGTGCCGGACCCGCGATCCTTGCGTAGTAATCTTCGGCTACTTCGACTTCTCGGCGTCCTTGATGTAGGGCTAGAGGCTTAAATGGACGACGCTGTTGAGGAGCTGATCGAAGTCCACGGATTGTTCTCCAGACAACCGACAGATGTTTACGCGGGTCGAGAGACTCACAAAACGATTTCCAGCGTTGATTTTGCAATTCAGCAAGGCGACGCTGAATTCTCTTTTGAATGCGCCTGGCCTCTCTAAGGTCGTATAATGGTTTAGTCCGTCTGTACCGTCGCTCCACTCGCCGTCGGATTGCACGGAGGCTCTGTATTTCTGAATCAAAATCTCTATTTCTCTAATGGCCGATATGAGCGCATAGCATCCTGCATAGCCTTGGCGATCTCAAATTCTAGTGTGGACGAAATGCCTTCGTGGCATGCGTCCTCCATAAGTGATTTAAACACGGGCCAATCTACTGTTTGTTTAAAATTTGATGGAACGGATTTGGTGAGCCCTTTTATCTTCAGGTAGGTAGGAATATGGTCGCTTCCGTGGGTTTCTATATCTGCGAACCAATGGACGCAGCGAGTGAGGCATCGCGAAACAAATTCTAAGTCTAAACAGCTACTGTATGTCCGCCCGCGCAGAAACGTGGGACTGCCATCATTTAGACAATAAAGTTCATGGTCGCAAGCAAAGGACACGAGGTTTCTTCCTTTGTAATTTATCTTGTTGCTTCCCCAAAGTGAATGATGCGCGTTGAAATTCCCAACAACAATCGATGGACCAGGTGTTGCATTTATAATGTCACTCAGTCTCTGCCTATCGAGACGACTTGATGGAGTAAGGTAAGCGCCCACTAAAGTAAATGCAACTTTTTGTTTCTTCACGGTCAAACACACATGCTGATTAGTGTCATGTGGCCGCACTGGATGAACAACATAAGTCAGTTCACACCGTATATAGATGGTCACTTTGCTAATGTAAGTACAAGTGGATGACACATGAGGTTCATAGCCTGAGATCCGGACGGGTTTCTGTAGCTTCGGTTCACAGACAGCAATGGGGAATCGATTGGTGAAAAGGTAATGGCGAAAATCACTGCGGGATTTCACGCCACGGGCATTCCATTGCATAATAGATGCTTCCTTGACTTTTCTGCAGAACGACTGACGTGGTAGAGCCATTGTGCTTTGTACTCGAGGCTCGGAAGAACCGGATCCAGGCTGTCCAGCACTTGTAGTGCACCTCGAGCAGATGGCGAGTTGACCATGTCGTTTATCAACACGCGAATGACTTTCATTAGATATTTTATAATGGCGATTACTTGCGTGTCTTGGACCTCGCACGTGATCTGTGCCCTCATTGGTTCGTCGGTAGTCCACAGTCGACCTTTGTTGGGCTGGAGGACCTAATGTCGGAATCGCAGGCCAGTCGTTTGCAGTAGAGGTGTTCACTGCGTCATCAGACACCGTGTTCTTAGTGTGGGTGAGCGCCTTGGGAGCGCCAGCCTCAGGAAGTATCGTCAGTCTTGCGACGGTATCAGTATTTCTAGTAGACAAGGATTGTCTACGGTGACGGCGGACACTAAGCCGTCGTACTTTGGCGGCGGCCTCTCTGCGATCTGAGTTGTCTCTCACCATTTGTTTTAGGACTTTCCGCTCTGTCTTGTGTCTCGGGCAGTCTTTCGATGATGCTTCATGGGGACCGGAGCAATTGACACATTTGAAGTGAGTCGCACGGCAAGCGTCTGTGCTGTGCTGCTCGGAGCATCTTGCGCACACGGTCGAATTTTCGCATATGCCGCTGAAATGCCCGATCTTCAAACAATTACGACACTGAAGTGGTCTTGGAACGAACGGTCGCACTGGATGACGAAAAAATCGCACTTTCACGTCGGACGGCAAGCTACCTCCCTTGAAAGTTAACCTCACACAGCGTGAATCTCCTAGCCGGCGGATTTCAATAATAGGTACACCTGGTGTGGCGGGTTTGACCGAAATAGGCAGATCGTTGACGTCGATTGACTCATCGACATCATAAATCACACCTGATATAGTATTGCTGTCCTGTGGTATTATGGTGCGAACATTTATCCTGCCCAGGATTTTCACTGTACTCAAGATATCCAATGCTGCTCTGTTCTTGACATCACCCGCGAGAATGTTATTACGGGTCTTAATTCTCATAACCGTGATCTCATTTGGAACACGAGCCTCTAGTGTTACAGATACGGCTTGCCTGTTTAGCCGATTCAGGTTGTCGGTCGCGTCTCGGGTAAGGAGAGGATGGTATGAGCCGTGTCTTGGGCCTTTGCTGCCGCCGTCGTCCTTGTTGAAGACGAGGAGGCAGTGACAATTCTCCTCTTTCCTTTTTGCCTCGCAACTGTCAAGTAGTCGCCGTCATCCGACAGATCTTCTTCTGAAGCAGAGTAGTACAGCAAGGTGTCCCCGCTGCCTGTGTTGCTCATCAGGTGATTGCGCTTCCTCGGAGCGCTCGACGCTGTGACGTCGGTCTCCTCCGGACGTCTAGCTGAGTTCGCTTACATCGCCGAAGGTCTCGGAAGCGGCGCCTCCCAAAAACACGCAAAAATACTCGCGAAATGAGAGCAGTAGGAAACGGGGTTCCACTCAAGAGCCACTTCTTCGTCTTCCCCTTTCTATGACATTACTGTTGTGATATATATGAAAGGAACCGTGACACAACGACTACATTTTCAGCCAAACGTGATGCCACATCAAAAAAATCAATGGCGCCATTCTTATGTTATGTTGTGAACAATTTCAGTCGTTTTTCTTCAATAAAGCGTACTCACCAGTGTAGTTATATGTAAGAACACCACACGTCTCGTTTTTGCTCGCAAACTCTAGCGTGTATTTCTGCCCCAGTAGACCTAAGTAGAAAGAGATATGCATATGTTATAACCAAAATTAGTAATGAGCCACTGCAGCTGCACAGAAATCAATGAACATAGCACATTTAAGAATATCAGACCTGACAAATTAGCTTATATAGCTGTCGTTGGCCAGAAACAAACGTGGTTTCCAATAAAAATCACAGTTTATCCCCCAAATTTATTTCAGAACCTATTTCTTAAACATTATATGTAAAATTACATGTTATACATATATTCCCATATCTTAGATGACCAGACGATCAGTTTCAGTTGCCGTGAACAGGTTTATCACTGCATGCCATATTTAGAATATCAGAGGCTTGAGAAAGTGCCTAGATTTGGTAGCATTTTCTGCACAAAAGAATAATTAGGAAGGAAACTGAGTGTTGAATGAAATATCTGAGAGGTTTTAATTTCTTGACTAACCTCAGCACAGCACGAACTGAACCAAACAAATAGATTTCCCACTGTGGTTGTCTTCGATACCCAGTCACTAAAACAAAAGTAAAATTCAAGTAGAAACAAGCCTGTCTGCTACCTTGTGCATTTATTTGGCCGTTGCTGTGCGATTCCGCTGAACGGCGGGCAAGCTAGCTGCTAAAATTAGGTGATTTCAGGTGTCAATCAGGTTCCAATCTTATTTTGTTCACACCGTAACTCGTCTCTGTTCACGTATTCACTACGTGCAATGCATTACGTCATTGCTTATGCCAATAGGCAAAGTTGGAATGGTGGAGCTGTAGAGGCACCTTTGGCGAGTGCGGGGGCGTAGTTTTGCACATATTTTCCGCATAACTGGTTAGGAAAAGATATTTTCGCCGTCTGAAGGCTTCCAAAATCTCTTTTTGCGTTCTATTGTGAGAATTAGCACACGGCAATCCCTAATTACTATTACATGGCCAGAAATACGAGCTATGAGGCGCGCAAGACAGGTGGCGCCCTCTTTAGATGGTCGCTGCAAGTATGGCTTCAGAATAGGTAGGCGTTTGCAGGATAATTTGTTTGTTCTTACTCAGTGTATTGAAATATGAAAGGCAGAAAGCAGACCTATGTATGTGGCCTTTTAAGACATTAGAAGAGTCTACGACACCATAGACCGCAACATCTTGTGGGATATTCTAGAAGGGGAAGACTTTGGTAACGATCGTCTACAGATTTTGAGAGAGATTTACCAAGAAAATACCGTTTGCGTTGAATGGGAAGGGATGAGGAGCGAGGAGAAAGTTTATATCAACAAGGCACTGAGGCAGCGGTGCCCTTTACCCCCGCTGCAGTTTATGATGTTCATGGTGAGGATGGAGGGAGCGCTAGAAGGAAGTAATATCGGGTTTAATCTCTCATACAAACAGGCGGGTACAGTAGTAGAGCATCAACCCCCAGGTTTATTTTATACGGACGACATTGTGTTGCTAGCTAACAAGGAAAGTGATTTGCAGCGTCTGGCTAATATCTGTGAACAGGAAGGCAACAACTTAGGTTTGGAATTTAGTGTTAGTAAATCAGGTGTTATGGTATTCAATGAAAACAGTGAACAGACAGTAGAGCCACAGGGCCAAGAAATACGTCGGGTAACAGAATATAAATACCTTGGTATATGGATAAATGAAGGCAATAGATATATGGAAACACAGGAAAAAACCATAACATTAAAGGGGGAGAGAAATGCAGCTATAATGGAAGCACAGAGCGCTATGGGGATACAATAGGTACGAGGTCCTCCGAGGCATGTGGAAAGGTGTATTGGTTCCAGGACTTACTTTGGAAATGCGGTTGTTTGCTTTAAATCAGCGGTACAATTAGGACTCGACGGGAACCAAAGGTCAGTGGGTCGCTTCACATTGGGAGCTCACGGGAAGACTGAAAATGAAGCTGTGCATAGTGATATGGGCTGGACTAGTTTTGAAGTGAGGGAAGCTCGCAGTCAAATTGAGTATGAAGAACAGCTGAGGAATATGGAAGAAAGTAAATGTGCTGGGAGAGTGTTCAGGTATCTGTGCAGGAAAAACATTGATTCACAGTAGAGGAAAAGAACTAGGAAGCTTACCAGCAAGTGTGTGCCCTGTAGGGTGGGCAACACAGCAACAAAAAAGATCAAGAGGAAAGTCAGAGAGGCTGAAATAAGCTCAAGGGTGGTGGCATTGGAACAGAAACCTGCCATGAGTAACTGCTTCAGAGGAAAAAACGAAATCAGTAAAGAAACCATTTATGATAACTCAAAGGGAAGCTCCTTACTTTTCGAAGCGAGATCGGGATGCCTTAGAGCACGCACCTATAAAGCGAGATATAAGAAGGAAGAAGAAGCATGTGCTTGCTGCTGTAAAGCTGGGGAACGACGAAGCATGTTTTATTAGAATGTGAAGACGTCTACCCAGCGGTCGATTTAGGCACCACTGACCTCCTTGAACCCCTTGGGTTCAGCGGGAGCAGTGGCAAAGCAAACATTTCCGCAATAGGCATTAGTAAGAGGCGATCGGAGGATTGGTGGAAAAAAAGTAGGGAAACAAAAAAAGACGGAGACGTACAAAAGCACAGTTCGCAATAGGGGATCAGAAAATTTGGGTGTGCTAGTTCATAGTGTTTTTTTTTTCATTTTTAACCTAGGTAGGACATTCGGCAGTATAATGGCAAGAGCTTGGTGGCGCAACCCACCGCCCCGTTCCAAAGGGGACGCCCATAACATCCATTCATTCATCCCCTTGCTTGGGGCTGCTTAACTCAATGGGCGTATGAGTTTAATTATTCAAACTATCTTTTCCAAGAAAAGTAATTGTCAATCAAAATTTTTTGTCGCATATTCCACTGCTTTTTTTTGAAATATCTTTTAAAAAGCTCATCTCTGTGGTTTTAAAGCTCTGCATTTATTGGCGGTTTGCTTACACTGTCACCGATTATAAGTAACAAACAGACCGGGAGGCTAGAATTTTTTTAACACATAAGTGAAATATGAAAAAGATATGCTTAACTAGGTTGCTTACATATATAGATCAAATACTGAGTGGCTACTGCGCTTCTTTGAGAGATTCAATTTTTGTACCTCTGCCTTATATGCGACTGCTGCGAAACATCACCAATTTTTTAACATTGTCTTTACTCGGATGTCTGTTACCCTCCCAAAATCATAGCAAAAGCTCGGGTTTAATGTCACATCCATTCAATAGAAACCTTAGTTCAGTTAGTTGCCTAGTTTATCAAAGCATAACTGCAAGTTTGTCTTCTTCTACGCCCCTCGCTGTGATTAATGTACAATATATTCACGCTATGTCAATTCCGCCGTCAAGCCTTCAAGATTTCATTCCAGTAATTGTTTGGGGATACATTCGAGAGGAGCATACCAAGGCGAATTGGCAGTTTTTTCTAGACAAACTAGGTAAGTAACAACAAAGAAATTCCTGCAGTGAAGTATAAGGGCTATACTACGCAATCTTTATGCAAAATTTCAGCAAGATAGGAGGTGCGGTAAGCCCAAAATCTTTTTTCTACCATTGGATGCGTTCAATAAACGATTATGTAAGATTCCCTGCAGTAGGTATGTACATTGCGGTTAGACCAGTTAGCATGCTAAAATACAACTAACAGCCAACAGCAGCCTACGTAAGCTACACGAGAACAACTGAGATAATGAATCATAAAGCAGATGGCGCAGGATCCAAAAGGCAGTTCAGGAAGGGGGCTGTCGAGGCCAGACCGTGCCGTGGGGTGAACGCATACGAGACCGGCTGTCTTTATTTCTCACTTTATCGCAGCAATATATTGTGTATGCGGCACCGCAATACACAATTTTACTGCGGTTAAACTACTATTATATACTATTACGCGTTGCACAAAATCCCCCCATGGCGATATTGTTGTTGTTGTTTTGGTTGTTGTTGTTGTTAAGGTATTTGCAGGTACACAGCACGTTCGCCCGCCACCTTTGTCCTTGTGCGACACGATTAGACTAATAAAATGCTCATAAAATACTTGTAAAATGATTTTAATGATATCCACTAGCAGCTCGTAACCGCCAACCACAAGATTAGTAATAAATTCCATAAAAATCAAAGCCCGTTCCATGAAAAGAATGGGTTGAACGCGAAGCGTACCCTCAGTGCAAACTGAAAGTGAAAGTCCAAAGCCAACTACCGCGTAGCGAACTCAAATAATGGTGAGCGACTCGATTCTATGACTATGGGATTCGATTGATTGTTTAGGATTGTATATTTTGAACGTTGAAGTTGAATGAAGGCACATTTCGTTCAGTTACGTAGCCTTTATTTTAGATCATGTAGCTGTTCATTGCGCGCGCACACCTATACTTCCACGGACGATTCTACAATAGCGCAGTATTGCGATCGTGTGGTAGATGGTCACAGGCTCTGCCATCGTAGCGTGACGCAACCTACTTGCAAACGTGAGATCCATGCAGGAACGGTGTTGCTTCGTGAGTCTCTATAGCGTCTTAAGTATCTGCTAGTAGCGATCTAGCATGAAACTCTGAAACCATTTGCCGTGCTCTTTCGCCACATCAATGTTAATGTCACCGCACACGAGAATCGGCGTACTATGTGGTTTTAAGGTCTTCATCGTTTCTACCAGGAACGTTTCCGCGTCACAACGAGACCTGTTCGGTCTGAAGTACACGTTGGCAGACATAAGACCAGTGAGCATCTCGACTGCACAAGCCTCTCCCACATGGGTTCTGCATGCCCTTGCTGATACACGGGATCGGCCTTACGGGCACGCCGCGCTCGCGCTTACGTTAGCGTACGACAGCCTCTTTTGCCGTGCGCTGCACCCGTGGCCTACCCGTGGTGACGGCCGCGAATGCACTGCGTGGCGCACGTAATGCAATGTAGATATATGTGGTTCGTCTGGGTAGTGTGGCGTTCAAACATCTTTCTTTAAGAAAGGGGCTTTGATTTCCTTTTTTTTACAGATCCTAAGACGAGCACGTGTTCACGCGCACTCACTGACACCGATAAGCAGGGAAGGTAAGTTAATTTAGGGAGGGACGGTGTCATGCCTAGCAGAACGCAACTTCCGCTTGC
This sequence comes from Dermacentor variabilis, assembly GCF_050947875.1. Lineage (NCBI taxonomy): Eukaryota > Metazoa > Arthropoda > Arachnida > Ixodida > Ixodidae > Dermacentor > Dermacentor variabilis. The sequence goes on from NC_134571.1 coordinate 172,942,021, forward strand.
CGTAAACTTTGTGCGCATGCGCTACTCCTGCTGAACTCGTCGCTTCGCACAATTATCAGGCCCTGACCGGCCGGCCAGTCGACGCTGGCGCGGTACAACGAATGTAAACTGTAGTGTTCTACGCAGATGGTGTAAGTTCGTTTTCCTGAAGTGCGTTTTTGGCGCCCACTGAAGAATCACTGATACAGAGCAACCTTCGCTTTAAATGAAACAAAAAGAAAACTTCGCAGGACTCTTTCACATTCACATAGACGCCAGATGTCGCGCAAGCCAATTTTTTTAAACGCGGGCACGTGGTGAAAGAATGGTGGTGCACGTTTGTAAAAAGAAAAGGTCCATTGAGTTATTTAATGTGTGACTTCGTTTTGTGTCTAGAGTGAGAGTTGATGCGGACGACTGTGACTCAGTGTTAAACTGTGTGATCGCTTTGCAGAACTATTTGATTTCTCAAGCACATTTATTACAGACCAATCCAAGTGGATACGCGAATGCATATGCGACTAATAGGCAGGCAAGAGTCTCACCTTGCGCACTGCTGACATTCAACCACGGATATGTTTCATTTTGACCTCCTAGTTTAGCAAAGAGAGTGGTGTTGTGTCTGAAACAAGAGTGAGAAAAAAAGGTGACACAATGTACACGAACCACTCACGTGCAAGTAAAGGTCGTTAGGAATGCGGCTTTTGTATTCTAAGTACAACGTTCTTGCAAGAGTGACGCGATATAGTTTTGACCTGGAGCTGTGGCTTTACACAATATTTGCCACAGGAATCGGTGCATCAGAGAAAATGAAAGACCCGTAAAATAGCTGAACATATTTTTTACGAGAGCCGCCTTTAAGGGTTCGAGTTTCAGTTGACAACATATACCAAATTATGGCTATTTGTGCACATTGCCAAGAATAGCGAGCACGTAAATATGTGAAAACTACGTGCAGCAGTAGCAGGATCACCACTACGTATGGCTAGGTCGGGATGAGCAGCGACCGCCTCGACGAGCACACGGCCGTGAGCCGGAAGCACACGCATACTTTGTGGCACCGCTCGTGATGTGCAGCGAAGACACCACTGGATTATTGGAGGAGCTTCACAGTTACGATAATATTCAGACATTCAGTATGAAGGCGTGAATATGCAAAGGCTCGTGTACCAAGCCAGTCAAACTTAACCAGGAGCACTCCCCTACGACATGTCCAATTATTGCTATTAATCCTTAAATTATTTGAATGAATCGTAAGAAGTGACTGTATTCTCTTCTTGCTCTCATTCATACGTAGGTTTCCACAGTCCTATATAGCACCAATTAAGACACCATTAGGTGACATAACACTTCTTTCAGAGCTCATGTAAATAACTATGTTACACAGCCAGGCATAAGAGTTCAATTCCTAGGCTTAAGCTAGCCTTAAATTGCCTTCGTAAGTGTCTGGAATTTTTTCTTCCTTAATAATAAAACCTTGTCAACGTTAGCCATTTTTTAACTAAACGCTGAGACAATGTTGAGTTTTTTCTGTCCCATCATGTGAATATAATGTTTGCTGTGGTAATATACATAATAAATATATCGTAATAGTCTGTATTGTTTCTGGTGTTCATAATATTGTAACAGTGATGTGTGAACATTTCTTCGTTTCAACAAACACAATATGGGGTGTCCTGCTACTGTAATACATCTGATAGACATTTAACAAACGTTTCTAGAAGGTTCCAAATACATTGTTGCAGTGATGTAAAGATTACCCATTCGGGAAATATAATTCTCGCTAGCAGACGCAAGAAATCGCCTACTAATGTCTGATCGCGTTCTTCATTACACCATATCTACCAATTAATTTCAGGTAAAATGTCGCAGTTTTGGAAATGAAGCCAGGTAAAGCACAGGGCATGCTCACTTAACATGAAACCCAAGACTAGCCCACCTTTGGATCGAACGAACTCCCAGAGAAGTCCCTATCGAGGGAACAAAAATGCTATTCAGATCGTGAACAGTCGATCACGCAAATTCGACGAAGCTACGTACAACACCGAGAGAGGAACACAAGGGGAGCCGTTATGGCTTGTAAGCACCTTTGGTTCGTGCATTCTTGTTCTTATAAGCAAAGGAGACTTGGGAGTCACCCTGACCCTGGAGCATGAGCTTCTGTCGAGCCATAGCGATAGGATAATCCTCATTTCGTGGTGGCCCGGCATCATAATAAGTGTTTGTGTCTGTATTTGGTTTTGTTTCCTGTGGCGAACTTGTGCACCGTTTTGATAGTGAATTCGCTGTTGGTGGTTGTGCATAGTTTGCCTACTTTATACATGTGTCGGAGTGGACGTTTCTCTCTTTTTTTTACTGCTTTTCATTTTGGCGAACTGCTTTGATATGGATTCCGCATAGCCGGATTGGCCGCCTGTCACGAGGGAGCTGAATATTTCGATTTTCTTTTCTTGGCACAAACTACGGGGCGCTCCCGGATGTAAAAAAAAAATTAATTCAAGGGTGTTAAGTACAGAAAGCACGATATATTTATGATGCACGCCGTAGTGAGGGACTCCAGACTATAATTGGCCACCTGGAGATTTCAACGTGCAGACAGCTTTAACAGGCTGTGGCGCCCATGGAGGCGACCGCAGAAGGCACAACGCGTGAAAGCTTACCGTGCATATTGCCTCAATATTCATGTGTTGTGGGCGGTTGCCACAGCATATATTCCAAGCTTTTTTTCAGCTACGCCTCGAGCTCTTCCTCGAACATTTTGTTACCTCGATTGTCCAGCCCTCTTGTGCAGATGTTCTTCTGTATCATCCTATACTGTTGTCAATTGATTCATTAGTATGTATAAACCGTATTAATGTTGAGTTTGCAAATTTTTTTCTATACCTTTCATGAGTGTGGTCACGCATTATTCATTGTCTGAAACAGTAGCTTATCGTAGATTGAAAAGTTAAATATTTGGCTGCTTAGTTTTTTTTTGCTTTGCATTGCGACGATTCAGCAACTGATTTCACAATTTTCGCGTCTCTGCACCTGCTTTGTTAAGCAACGATGTTCGTGTAACATTTACTAGCATCTTACCTTGCGTTATTTTTCCGGTATTTAATTTCACGTTACGCCGTATTGCATTATACGAACAAGGATGTTATTTTACGTGATGGTTTGTTTTGTACATTGCCTTGTTGAATATTGTAACATGACCCAATGCGCCTTACCTGGAACATTATTTGCGCTTTGCACAGTTCAGGGATCTTGATGGTTTACTTTTGGACTGACATACTTAATAAATAAATGAATAAATAAGTACATAAATAAATAAATACTGAGGTGTACGAGCCAAAAATATGATAATTATGAGGTGGACCATAGTGGAGGGCTACGGATGAATTTTAACCAGATGAAGTTCTCTCTAATACGCACCTAAATCTAATTATACGAGCGACTGCACCATATTGGTGTGGGCAGATCATTCTACGTCCTGCTGCACGTCTTACTAAGATGGCGAAATGCATAGACCAAAGCAAGCACCGACATCAGCAGGCGACTCGTTCAAAGCTTTGAAACCAGCTCACAGAACGAGAAACATAAATATAGCCTTCAAATTATGAAGTATAGTGCATTTTCGGCACATGAAGAACGGTGTCAGGTATATTGTACTTGCACGTGAAGGTAGTGAAAGCATGGGGGGGGAAGAAATTAAGCGCATATGAAAATAAATAAGCGTCTGCATGCACTTTGCCCCTCGTAGACTCTCAGGCGTCATTGCCAAATTATAGTAGCGCAACAGTATCTTTTTTCTAGCCTGATTTAGGCAGCAGCAACGGTACCAGAGCTCCCGACAGCCTCAACAACGTATGAGAAGCCCTCAGTTGCGAACGCCACGGTGCTTAGAAGGTGCCGGCCACGCCCAAAACTGAACTAACGCTCTCTCCGTGTCAATGCGGTGACCGGAGCAATACATGCCGGCGCGTGCAATCTCGGAAGCCACGCCTTCTCAAAAGCGACCGTGCCATCCTTGACGTGTCTCTAATAATGGGTTAACTGGGTGGCGTTCCCTGATGTCCTCATCGGTGGCGGCTGTCTGCAGAGGAAGTGACTTTCCCGTAGATTCCATGTCGCCATCTTTACAAAACTAGAAGGTTTCCACGTTTTCCACGTTTTGGTACTAGGCCACTGATTTCCTTTGACCTACCTCGAGCAATTTTTTCAGCTCGCAACCCCTTGGCTGGTAAGACACAGATCACCGTGCCACGCATTCTTCTTAATCCACAAAGGCACGCCGTTTACACCTATGGTTTTGTGACCGATTCTTTATAGCAGCCCATCCCATCCACGCTACCTCTCCATTCCCCGCCTCCCTTCAATATTTACTTTTCTTTTACTGCCTCCTCCCAACCTCCCATGCTCTCCCCACCCTCGCCTTCTAAATCCATGCTTCCCAACACGATACCTAGAAGAACGAAATGGAAGTGCTCCTTTTCTTCGCAGTCTTTTCCTTTACAAACAGCCGCCACCGACAACGACACTAGGTGACGTAAGCATATTAACCTACTAAAACGAACTTGGTAAGGGTGACAAGGCCACCTACGACAAAGATACGTTAACTTTTTGAAACGTCGACCTGCCAGTCTAAGGACCCTTCTCCCTGTTCGTACAAATAATAGCATTGCTAGTGTGCTGAGCGCAAATAATTTGATGTTAAAAGAAACTTTATGCGAACGATCCCTCTTTTTTTTGTGCTGTTCTGCATCCAAAACACAAGCGTGGCGTTTTGTGCGTTGCACATAGTAGCACAACATCTCACTAAATCTGAGCACCTCAACTGGCCAACACCATTACCGAAAATTCGGTTGACTGATATTTACGTAGTTGCCAGTGGTAATAAAGCAGACGTTAAGTACAACTCGTACTCATGGGTTGCATTTGTGGCGTAGTTGAAGAACGCTTAGTTTCAATTAGCACGGGAAAATCATGTTATATATAACACAGGGAGCAAATATCTTTGGCGACGGTAACATTCTGATAATATAGAGACTTGCAAGTGCGCACGACATCAGACCAAACTAGTAAATGCCTGATGCTAAACAGACAAAACTGTGAATTGCCAACGAAACGCGGCCGCGTCACAGACTGGCTTACTAATGGTAAAGATCACGTAAAATACCCGTGTTATTAGGAGTACATGGTACGGCAATTACAGCATTCGCTCCGACGGCGTCTTCCCACTAAGGAAGCAATAGGCTCGGGTTTGGCGGGTCGAAACTTGAGCTTGCCTGCTCAATGGCGTTGCGCCTGCTAAATACGAGGTCGCGCGTGTAATCCCGCCCGTCATGGCCGCAATTTTCTCATGGGGTCCAAAGAAAAACGCTCGCGTACCGTGCTTTTCGTGAAAGTTAAAACCGAGTTGGTAAAAATTTATCTGGAACCCTCCAAAACGTTGTTCTCCAAAACCCATTCTGCAATTTCAGAGGGCAAATGGACCCCTTCTTTATTCTCGTGATCTCTTGACGTGCTATAACGAACTTTGGCCCGACGCTGTTTCCAGTGTAGAAACAAAAGGTGCCTTGGGTAATTTCGTGCAGTCCGGGTCTTTTCCTGTGTATAATAGTTCAAGGAAGTTCACCGAAACGTAGTTGGAACACTTTAGAACTCGCAGGGCCTTTCTTCACTCAGTCACAGTCTGCACCGTAGTATTCTTTAGAGTAAAATTGACTTTTCCCAGTGTATGTTAATTGCAAGTTTCTCTGTATGTAGTTTTGAAACAACAAATTATAGTCACGCCCTCAGTTGCGAATGCTGTACTATCTATTCTATGACGCTGGAGCGAGATGTTTACCAACAACCGCCGCTAATGCGAGGTTACATTCCCGCTGTATCATTATACCCGTAACTCGTCTCTATTTAGGGCGGTAGCCTGTATGATGTTTGATATATATAATGTAAGCGCGGACGCTGACACCAGTCATCTGATGCCTGCCTTCAGGTAGGACTGATCTAGCTGTATTTTCTCGCTTTCTTTTTCTGTTTTCACAAAAGCACTTTTCTGTTCTTCACAATTTTCTTCCGCCGACTGGTGAGATTGCGCCAATCAAATTCTTTCTATGACTCGCAGAATGGCGCGAAGGAAAAAAATTCCACTGTTTTTAACCCGACAGATCGGTGTGAGACCGCCTGAACTAAATGTTTGGCCGCCATTCATTACTGAGAAAGACACCTATCATTTGAAAGCTACGCAGGAACCCACTTATCGTTCCCGTGGATCCTTGTTGCACTTCTTCAGGACCTGAGCGTGCAGTTCGCGGCACTATAAGGACTAATAAGGCAGATTATAAAAGTGTTCGATGAAACAACTACGCGTCTATTTGAAGTTCAACATAATGTATAAAATTTTTACACTCTTGTTGAATAATGAGAAGGAGGATTAATGCTTCCGTTGGTTCTAAGAATTACGAACTTCTTGAATAATCGAATCTCTTGCGGCTAGCCCATGACACCACCCAAATAAATCCGCATTTTGTAATTTTGCTGCCAGTTTGCCGCTTTTCGCATTTGGTGGCATATTCCTATCAATAAACTAGCCTTCGGAGTTTGAAGAGGCGCTGCCCGAGCTATCAACCTGCCTATTTTTTGCCTTCGACTTCTCCGCGCTGAAGGAACTTATATGATGGATGTCACGTGATAGTTCTGGTACATGGGCTGCTCTTTCTGTAGCTGTATAGCTTATAAGACACAGTTCACATCTTCCATCACGGACTGCTGGTCACTTTTGCGGCCATGCATCAGACGAAGAACAGTACAAGTACGTAGATTTGCTTTACTGCTCTACTCTACTCAAATCCAGAGCTCTACCGAATAGCCTTGCAACACATTGTGTTCACAAGTTCTCCTGGCTTCAGGTTGACGTCGGCGTTAATGCCCTCTCCAAAAAAATATCACTCACGTGTTAAGCTCGACTATTAGCTAAGATCCATTAAAATTTTTCGAAGAAAACAACAAACAAACTCAAGCAAATAGAACACTTAGCTCATTCATGGATTCCGTTTGTGGCTTTTTATTCCCTTCGGTGCACGTTTACTTTTGACGGTTCTCGTATGGGATATTACGCCCATACACTGGTAGCCATATCAGATGTTTTATTCAATTAAGTATTTTTTTAGTCCTTGCGGCCGGTATTACTACATCGTCTTTATTTGGAGAAATACATATCGCGAAATAACTTTTTTTATTTACAAAGGAACCGAACGCTTCACCCTAAATGTAAAAGAAAAACTACTTACTGTGTTTCACCCTCTTGGTAATGTCGTTCGAACTCGTAATCAGTCTCGTTCAAGAACACCTTTGAAACATATACACAGGTATGGTTGTCACGCTGATGGCTTCGCTGCTTCAACCAAATATTTTCGGTAGTGTTCAAGAGCTGTGCAAAGCATAAAATAATAGCGTACGCTTTTAGTACACGGTGTATGATAACCAGACTTGAGATATGCATGAATTTCTTCACTATTTAGGATTCCTTGCTGTCGCGGTTGTAATACGCGTGGGAACTTAGTGTGTCCGTTTCTATGAGAGTGGTCTCTCTAAAAAAGAAACAGTTCGTAGTTTTCCACCTCTCATCACATCACTCTGACCTTCTTTTCTCTTTTTCTACAGTGTAAAATAAGTAGCACATACTCAAGAATTAGAAAGTAAACGGGGAGTAGCTCATATACAAGGTCCAGGTTCGGAGCAATAAGTGTACCTGGACAGATTAAGCAGTGGTTAGATACAAGACAACTACTGTTTTATGACAGCAACAGACTGGGTGCTAAGGAAAAAAAGTGCATGGAAAGCATGGGGCCCAATGCAGCGTGTTGGCCGGAATCTCCAAATGATAAGTGAAGCTTGCAACTGTGCACGAACAATCAACGAATAAGTACCCAATAATGCTCACACTATAACAGGTCACTTCCTCCGTGACAACAGAATTTTACACCACAATGTCAGCATTGAGCATGATATTGTGACGGGTAGCAAATGCATTAAATTTTGAGGCACCCTTTTTCTATACACTATTTATAGGAACAGGAAACCAACATGACCAAAGAGAAATCACTCGCAACTTCCAGGTGAACGTCGCGTTTTTCATTACTGTAGAAAAGCCACACGTAAGCATATGTTCACAAGCACATTCAGTCACATGCATTAAAATTTGCAACTCTTAAATGTCACTAATAAATGTTAGTTCAGTAGGTTATACTCAGCATTACTATTAGAGGTGATGCCGCATTATCGAACGGACAAATCATCCTTTATTGCTACATATTCTTACCAAGATATCGGGCTCCATATAGAAGAACTTCAATTAGTAAAGCCCGTTATCCAACAAACTATGCTGAACAGTTGCTAGCTCTGCGAGAAACATATTACATCACTGTCTTATTATCTTAGGCCTAATAATTCATGCCAAGTATAAGTAAAGCTTCAAAAAAGACCTCGGAACAACTACTACTTGCTGAAAAATAAAGCTCATTTAACATAGTGCGGGAACAGAACAACACTTCAGTGTTTGTGATTTATTCCCATTTATAAACAATATGTTCATTTTTTTTTCTTGTTGCACATGTATGTATATAATATTTAACACGTTTTGTCTGTTCCGTCGTACTGCTGCACCTGTAAGAGTGGCTCTGCCCAGTCAGGCAATTGAAGCCTTTAGACAAGTCTCCTAAGGCGTATTTCTTCTAAATGTACCTTCAACAAAGGAATTAAAAAGGACAGAAAGGTGTGAGCCTAAAGAGCTGGCACTTCATTTAGATGGTACTTAAGCGCATAAAGGCCATTACGTATATAGGAGACAGAACTTCAGCACTTCAGCACTTTTTATACGAGAGGCTCTCTAAACACTGCAGTATTGGTCAACAATTTCTCTATTATTTGGCATGCAGGGTACTCTAACAGAACTTTTTCATTTTTACGGCGGAAGGCGAGGGGGCTTGACAAGCTATATATATATATATATATATATATATATATATATATGAGTAGGGACAAGAGTTCATAGTAGGCGACAGTTTAATTTCACAGCCTCACTCCCCTCGTACTACCAAGGGACTGGCGTCCCTCGTATGAGCCATACGACAAGCGGGGGAAGGTAAACACGTTAAGAAGCTAGATCCGTTTTGTGCATATTTGGTCACACAAATAGACATCAATAAAAAAGAGCCATATAATGCCTTCTGAAGGTTTTAATACAAGCAGATACAATCGAGAAATGTTTTCCGCATGAAAGGTCACTTGACAAGATAAGATAAAACAATTTGTAAGGATTTCACACTATATAACAAAAAGAAAGAAAAGGATGCATAGAAAGGCTATATGTAAACATTTGAGAACACTACTTATGACTATAATAATCAGCTTAAGATAGCGTACCTTCATAACGCAATTCTTTAATTACTTGTCTCCTAGAAGAAGAAGAAGAAGAAGAAACTGTAGTAAAGAATATTCCGGCAGTTCTTGATGTGGTGGCCCCAGGTGACGGCTCGAAGTTCTTGGGCTCGAGCGGCATCTTCGGCTTGCCGGACGGCCCAGAGCTGGTCTGCCAGCTCTGAACTTCTGATAGCCGCTCCCAGCGGCGGCGACGCCTACGGAGAAGGTCCCCCGCGGCTCCCGCATCCGGGGCGGCGTCGGGAAGAACGGAGCTCGAGCCTTCTCCTACTCTGGCAACAGCCGCGATTATGGACGCGTCGCCAACGGAGCTGCTTTGATTACCGTTGTTGCCGGCACACTCCCAGAGCATGTGTCTCAGCGTTGCTCTGTGTCCGCATGTTTTACACGCGTCTGTTGGATTCTAGCTAATTTTTTTTTCCATACTGCTCGGTGGCAGTAGAAAGGAATATCGGGTTATACATTATGAAGTGCACAAACAAGCAACCATATTAAAAATAAATCATAAATGGTAGGCGACCTGACTCTTTGATTTCAGTAGCTCTTAGTGGCGCTCGCACCTCGGCGTTGGTGTTCATTAGGTTAAGCGAGCGAACGTCTTTCCCCTGGAACGATATGGGGCCGAAGAGCGAGGGGTGGGGGGCGAGCAGGAAGCGCAGCGCGTGCGACCTGGCAGGTTGTATCACCTAGCGAGCGGCGCACAAAGCGCATCTTATGCGCCCTCTCTCATGCTGACGTCAGAGCATGTAACGAAGACCCGCGCTGCTGTTGCGACCAACCGAGCGAGCGAGCTGACAAGTGCGCGCCCGGATTGCAGAAGCGAAAGAGAGGAGGGAGTGACGTCACATCCGTTCTGCTAAGCAGATGTTCAGTCTATGCCAGGGAACTATTGCTATTATTGCTCAACTATGCTATTAATTGGCCGGTTAAGTATCAGCCACCTTCTTGTGTGTGGCGTCATTGGAGACGTCATTGCTTGCGCTTTCCACTTCCAGGTTTACAGGAATATCGCCGAAGCCGTGCTCACTCGACGGGTCTTGAAAGTATACGATTCTGCGCTTTCGTTTGCGGTAATATGTGATTTCTGATTAATTCTAATTATTCCACACGCTTCAGTAACTCTGCTTGTACCTAATCTTACTCTGATATCATATCTTTAATTTAACCCCTGAATTTTGTACTGTACTGTTTGATTTCTATTTCTTTCTGATAGATATTTTATTTCGTCGCCGGTCCTGACAGGAGGTGAACCGAAAGTGTTGCGGGAGAAACAAGTGTTTCAATCCATGATCGTGCAAGTAATAAATAATACGGCACAGCGTTATCTCAACAGCGCAATAGAACCCGGAAATAAGTGTCTCTTCTGGACCCCGTTTTTCTTCCTTTCTATAACTTTTTCGGTAATTTGCTAAGCCATGCGGTTTGCTTGTAGCTTGCCTCACTTTCCTGAGGCTTTCCTCACTGCCTCCTCGCCTCGTATTAGCACCTTATAACCTTTGGCGACTGAATACTCATGTGTGCCTTACTGTGTAAAGAGCACTCTCACTAAAACTGGCGCCCTGGTAATGAACACATCAGAGGTATGCGGTATCTCCCAGCTTCTTTCTTTTATCAAGACTATTCACCACGCAACGTTCACGAAGGCGTACCCCTGCATTAAAGCGAGGGCTAACAATTTTCCTAATCAGTCCGTCATGTCGAATCGGAGAGCTAAGCCAGAGTTCTCGCCGAGTTTGGCTGTCTTAGTTTGGACCTTGACCGTCCGTGCGACCGTGGATGACTACATACGCGGTTGGCGTGCTTTATTTTGAAGGTTATCTGAGCCGATGTGACACTAAATATGCGCCACTGTGTACATGCATATATATATATGGACAGACCAAAACCATGCACACGTCGTATGAGCAGTAATCGTTCACTGCGAACACTTATGTGCTGATGCTAACTATCCTCTAACAAACCAAGCGTGCTTCGCATTACGAAGACGAAAACTGGATTTGAGTATGCTTATTCCTTTGTCGCCTTATGGTGAAGGTGAACCTAACAAAAAGAAGCTGATCTAACGACCATGAGGGCGTAACATTAAAAGGCGGGTGTGTGACTACAGCAGCCCGAATTTGCCGCGTTTTACTGCGCTGGCAGTGCATTTGGTAAGATCCGAAGGTTGTGCGTTTGCAACTAAGGGACAGACACAGCAAGACCAGTTTAAAGCTGTTAGAGTGACACTCTCAAGAGAGAAAATATTTCGGCTACATTCATATATGGCCATCCCAAAATAGAAATAATTGCGACAAAACCCATGTCACGATGACTGTTGACGGTGGCGCGTTAGCATTGAATCACTGTAGCGCCTCAAGGTATTGCCACTATCGAAATGAGTTAGTTATGAATCCAGTACTCCAGCTGCAATCCTCCTTCGGGCTTATCTAAGAACACTCGGAGCATCTAGCGACGTTGGCGCGATGCCTGCACGTGACTTCCGAAATGCACGGCATGCCAATACATGCGGACACTGAGAAGTGCGCCATGTGGCATGTGGGCTCCTCTCTCGAGCTTCTTTCGGGACACGCTGCGCCAATAATTATTGATATTGTTTGCGTCTCTGTATTTGCTCCCCACTATGTGCCTATATTTTTTTCTTGGCTCAAACAAACAAACGAAAAAGCCAGGAGTGCAACTGTACGTGTATGTGTCAAAGTTTGTGCACCCACTCCAGTAATAACCCCCATGGGGTTGACAGTATGTTGAAATAAATAAATAAATAATAATCTAGTGACGCGGCCGAGGAGTTCGCGCGTTACCTCCGAGACAAGAAACGTGGCGCGCCGGTGCCTGCAAATGCTGAGAATTGTACCCTCGCTTGTCGCACATTCAGTTTGCACATACATAAGTTGGGGAAACGTTCGTCGAAGAGTGCTGCATGCTCAATGTAGTCGTGTGCAGCTCGCTGAAGGTTTGGCATGAAAGCCGTCCATTGAACAGCGACAAACACCCAGGGCATTTTCGCCACAGTGCTTCGGGTTACTGTCGTTGGGGAGCCCTTGTGACGTGGGTTCGATTGCGCTCATCCCCGAAGAAAGTTAAGGGAACGTCTTCGTCACTGTAGAGCGTCACATGCCGAGTGACACATACCTAATTACCCAAGTTCGCTTCAAAGACGTTCATCGAAGATTGTCACACACCTACTGGCACTTATCGAGTGACCCAAGTAGGCATCAAACAGGTTCACTGAAGACCAGCACAAACCTAGTGTGACATACGCAGTGCTGCAAGTTGGCGGCAATGAATTTCTACAAACTGCGGTACCTACCCAGTCCCCGCAATACAATGACCCATGTCGACATTAAACAGGTTCGTGGAAATGCGGCACGTATATACACAGTGTCACGTATTGAGTGATCCAAATTCTGGGTTTTAATCCTGCTAAATCAGTACAGCAACGCGATGCGCTGCCCATTCGACCATTGGCTAGCCTCTCTGTATTTGCGTCAATTTCTCCTCTTCCTCCATACGACCATTAACTACACACTGACCCAGCAAGACGGGAAGAAGTTTAGGCAAAAACTTACCTACATTCCTAAATACGTAATCCTCGGAAAGTGCGTGAAGTGCGCTAATAGAGACAACATGATTTATGCGATTTGGTTCCCATTGAGTATAACTGAAGCAACGTGAAGAAGACGAGGACAGTTATAAAAAATCGCAGGCATCCTGTTGTCTTTGTTTTCGATTCCAAACCTCGTCTTCGCGCTGCTTGAAGATATACCCTGATAATGCTAACGCATTATTATCTGAAATGAGATTTACCCATCACCGAAGTAAGGATATTCTTGAGTTGGCTAAATTACAGAATGTCACTGGTTTGCTCGCGCTGTTTGCCAGGTTCATTACAACATGTCCTACAAAAAAAGTAACAAAGAGGACGCACACACAACGTAGAGGACAGCAAGCACTAAGCTTCGTAGCAGAAATATTATTTTCTTCGCATTTGATGCAACTATTATATCGAAAAGGAGAAAATTAACCTGATTACCATAATTCAGAGTAGCGTAAAAATGCTTTGCTTACCGTATAAAGGTCATCGAAGCTAACTGCATTAGCAACGGTGAAAAGTGCAAGAAGCACAGCAAAGTTAAAGTGCTGCATAGTTCTTGCTTAAACGGGACCCGTGCGCCAGTTGATGGGCTAATAACAGAACACTGAAAGCAAGCCTCTTATATATACCAAACTGGGACTGTCACAGAATAATTTGTTTTGTTAGTTTTAAATATTTGTCAGTACGACGTAGCGACGACGTTTAAAAACGGGATGGTGAAACAGTGCTTTCAAAAGGTCACACGATGCGATGCGCACACGATATATAAGGACTGTCAGAAGTATATTTAGGAAATATTTTTGCGCATGAAGCCAAAAACGGAACAAACAGATACGCGAAAAAGGCCATCCGTCAGATAACTTAGAGCAAAACGCGACTTGAGTGCGACAGAAATTTTTTTTTATTGATACGCACAACTCTCATATGATATACATCAACAACTGTTTAAACAGTAGTGAAAATGGCGTTGCCCCCTTTCGCGAGAAAAAAAATAAGAACCGACAACAGAGGGGGAGGGGGTATGTGCATGTTTTCTGCTATAATCTGTACCCAAAAGTCTAAACAAGCTGAACACAAAATTATATGGAAATACTGAGGGAACACTTTGCACGATTTAACTTTATTGCTAGCCTCTATTCAGTGTGTCTTTCATTATTCAAACACATACAAGCATACAAACGTTAGTCGAATTACCCTACTACGAAATAATTATGTGCCCACGAAGACACCATTTGCAAAACAAAAACGAAAACCCGAACCCATCCATTTTCTTATTTAGCAACGGAGCACAGAGAGCAACAATTCGCACCGCTGGTTGCGTAATGAGGTAAATTTATCGGTCAATTTTATGCCAGGTATATTTATAGATGTCCGTTTTGAAGTGCTGCAATCAGTGTTACAATGGACCCAGATCTGAAGTGATGTGATTCAAATAAGTGTTGTGGGCTCTGAAAAAACAAATGTCATAGTCCATTTCCTTCTGTGAAGGTGGATTACCAGCGAACATGTTTAGCACACGACAAAGATGTGACGTAGAATTTAGAACAAAGGTACAAACACACTCGTTGTCCAGATGGGTGGTCATCGTGACGATCGGTCTTGTCTTGTCTTGTGTCCCAGACAGTGGCGCATACGTACTATCGGGTATTGGCCAAGAACCAGGCGGTTTTTCGCATGCTTAGAAGTAAAGATAAACTAGATTTAAATAGTGGAGCGTGGGACTAGAACTGTAATTTAGACGTGCGATGAAGATATTGTTAAGGATTTTGACAAAATAAGTTAACGTAAATTAATGAAATAATAGAAAATATTGATAATTTTAGAAATAGGCAAGGTACTCTTTTTGTCTCTCTTATAAAATTGTAAACTGCGCACACATTCTTCTTTCACCTCTGTTATTAAATGCGTCCGCAGGTAAGACAATGAATGGCTCATACACCCTTAAGCAACGATTCGTACCATCGCAAATTAGAAAAAAACATTAATCTCCATTACGACGACAGAAGGGAAATAAATTCTATGCGGGAATGATGAGAGGCAACGGAGCCAGCTGTAGAAGAAGACGAGGACGACGAGGTACCCGCCGTGGTTGCTCAGTGGCTATGGTGTTGGGCGGCTGAGCACGAGGTCGCGGGATCGAATCACGGCCACGGCGGCCGCATTTCGATGGGGGCGAAATGCGAAAACACCCGTGTGCTTAGATTTAGGTGCACGTTAAAGAACCCCAGGTGGTCAAAATTTCCGGAGTCCTCCACTACGGCGTGCCTCATAATCAGAAAGTGGTTTTGGCACGTAAAGCCCCATAGTTATTTCTTTAAAGAGTTCAAAGTAAAGAAAGGGACAGAATGTATTACGTTGAGACATATAAAAATACAATCATTGGCCATTGCGAGGTAAATGCGACATAAATGCGGGAGCACTATGTCGCACCTCTATGAGCTTTCAGTTCCATGATATGAGCCTGTTTGAACAGGTTACTCACCCAATACACGTCCTGCCTCCCAGGATCGAAGTGCAAAATACGGACACGTGTACTTGTCTTTATCGGGCGACACGTTTTGCCGCCTAACAAATGTTATCGCACAGCACGGGACGCGCTTGCATGTATGCGAAGTTTCTGGAAACTTATCGATGCTTCTATCCGCTGTCTGTTGTCGCCGAACCTTGTGTTATCTGATTACATCGCTTGACACGAATGGTGTAGAACTTTGTAGAAGGCATGCGCGTCCCAACGATTAGTCTGGAAGGTTCGATCACTGATGTATACAAGCCGACGCGCTTGACCCGTTGATCAGATTTTCGATGATTGCCGAGCGTGTTCGCCGCTATCGTTGTGCTATAAGTGTAGCCTGTTTTGTGGGCGCAGGTTCGCACAATAAAAGTTAGTTTTGTCGTTCACAGTATTGCTACTGTGTTATTCAACGTCACCACCACGTGAGATCTGGTGGAGGTGCTTTACAATCATGTACCGGACGCCCCCGACAAGCCGTAATTCAAGCCCGGACCGCAAAGACAACACCAGCGCCGTCCCGGAACATCGAGCAAGCCGCCGTCTTCAACAGCTGCCCCCGGAGCACGGACTTTTACCTGAGACCAAGAAGATTTTGACCAAGGCAACTCCAATGGCAGCCCCAGCGTCCCCCATCGTGCTGCAGCAGCCCAGGGAACCACCGACGTTCCGCGGTTCCACATTATAGGACCCGGAAAGCTGGCTGGAAACGTATGAGAGGGTCGCTAAGTTTAACAGCTGGGCAAACGAGGACAAGCTACGACATGTTTATTTCGCATTGGAGGGCGCCGCCAGGACGTGGTTCGAGAATCGAGAAGCCACCTTGATGACGTGGGACCTGTTCCAAAGCGGCTTTCTGCAAACATTTACAAGCGTCGTGCGAAAAGAGCGAGCCCAAGCTCTACTGGAGACCAGAGCGCAGCTGCCGAATGAGATGATCGCGATCTTCACTGAGGAAATGAACCGTCTGTTGCGCCACGCCGACCCGGAAATGTCCGAGGAGAAGAAAGTCCGCCTGCTGATGCGTGGTGTAAAGGAGGAACTTTTCGCCGGTATAGTACGAAGCCCACCGAAGACCGTCGACGAGTTTCTTGGCGAGGCCACTAGCATCGAGAAGACACTCGAGATGCGAAACCCCCAATTCGACCGCCGCACCAACTCTACAAACTATGCCGGAGTTGAATCACTGGCCTCCAACGACCTGCGCGAGGCTATTAGGGCAGTCGTACAAGAGGAGCTTCAGAAGATCTTCCCGTCGTCGCAGCCTCAAGTGGCCTCAATCGCTGACATCGTCAAAGATGAGGTTCAGCGGTCGCTTGGAGTTCCGGAGGTGTAAACCTCAATTATTGCCACCCCAGCCCGAAGCGATGACCTACGCCGCCGTCGTACGCCGTCAAGGTCCTCCTACGCGACCGCGCCAGGGCCCTGCAACGCCGCAATTCCGTCGACCACCGCCGCCAGCACGCCCACCCGTCGCCCAGCGCAGCTACCCGAGAAAGACAGACATTTGGCGAGCCTCCGACCACCGCAAGCTCTGCTATCACTGCGGAGAAGCCGGCCATGTGTATCGCCGATGCCCATAACGCGACTTGGGACTGAGAGGGTTCGCCGTCAACGCGCCGCGTCTACAGCTTGGAGAGCGCCCACGTGACATCGCCGGCTACCTCGCCGCTACTCAATGGACCCACCGACCTCGACGTGCTTCTCGACGGCCACGCAGTCACTGTCTTAGTCGACGCAGGGGCCGATTACTCCGTAATGAGTGGACACATCGCCGCCCTGTTGAAGAAGGTTAAGACTGCATGGGAGGGTCCCCAAATGTGGACCGCTTCTTGTTGTGCCATCAGGACTGCGTCCAGAAGTATTGCACGCCCTACACGACGATCCAACCGCTGGGCACCTTGGACTCTCCCGGACGCTGTCGAGGATACAGGAAAGGTATTATTGGCCGCGCCTGACCGCCGACGTCGCCCGTTATGTCAGAACATGCCGAGACTGTCAGTGACGCAAGACACCACCGACAAGACCACCCGGACTACTACAGCCAATCGAGCCTCCTTACCGACCATTCCAGCAAATCAGGATGGATTCGTTGGGACCCTTTCCGACGTCAACAACCGGACATAAGTGGATCATCGTGGCGACGGACTACCTCACCCGCTTCGCTGAAACTAAAGCACTGCCGAAAGGTAGCGCCGCCGAAGTAGCAAAATTCTTTGTCGAAAACATCCTGCTGCGACATGGCGCCCCAGAAGTCCTCATCACCGACAGAGGAACGGCTTTTACAGCGGAGCTCACCCAGGCCATTCTGCAATAGTCAGACAAGGCACAGGAGGACAATTGCCTACCACCCACAGACGAATGGTCTTACGGAGCGGCTGAATAAGACGCTCGCCGACATGCTAGCAATGTGCGTCGACGTCGAACACAAGACCTGGGATGCCGTCCTGCCGTACGTCACATTCGCTTACAACACGGCGGTGCAAGAAGCAACACAGATCACGCCATTCATGTTGGTTTACGGCAGGAACCCGACGACGACGCTCGACGCCGTGCTGCCGCACGTAACTGACGAAGAGAATGTTGACGTCGCTACCTTTCTCTAGCGTGCCGATGAAGCCCGACAGCTCGCCCGCCTGCGAATCAAGAACCAGCAGAGGACCGACAGCCGACACTACAACCTCCGACGACGCTTCGTCGAGTACAAGCCCCGCGACCGTGTTTGGGTATGGACCCCGATACGCCGACGAGGACTGAGTGAGAAACTATTGCGACGCTATTTCGGACCCTACAAGGTCATCCGACGTATTGGCGCACTGGACTATGAGGCCGTGCCAGACGGCATTTCGCATTCACAGCGACGTCGCGCACGACCTGAAGTGGTCCACGTGGTGCTTCTTAAACCGTTTTACGGCTGCTAACAAACTTTCCTTATTGTGTTTTTTTTCTTTGCTTCGAGTGATTATTTATTACTTTCGTTTGCTTGCAGCATCGAGTCGATGCTTTTTAAGAGGGGGGTATTGACTCGTGTACTTGTCTTTATCGGGCGAAACGTTTTGCCGCCTAACAAATTTTATCGCACAGCGCGGGACGCGCCTGCATGTATCCGAAGTTTCTGGAAAGTTATCGATGCTTGTATCCGCTGTCTGTTGTCGCCGAACCTTGTGTTATCTGATTTCATCGCTTGACACGAATGGTGTAGAACATTGTAGAAGGCATGCGGGTCCCAACGATTAATCTGGAACGTTCGATCACTCATGTATAAAAGCCGACGCGCTTGACCCATTGATCAGATTTTCGACGATCGCCGAGCGTGTTCGCCGTCATCGTTGTGCTATAAGTGTAGCCTGTTTTGTGGGCACATTTGCGCCCAATAAAAGTTAGTTTTGTCGTTCACAGTATTGCTACTGTGTTATTCAACGTCACCCCCACGTGATGATACGGTAGTTCGGAGCAGACCATCTGTAGTTGCGCCATATATATATATATATATATATATATATATATATATATATATATATATATATATATATATATATATATATATATATATATATGCGTTAACGTTAAGGGATACGAAAAGAGCTGATTGGGTGAGGGAACAAACGCGCGTTAATGACATCTGAGTTGAAATCAAGAGAAAGAAATGGCCATGCGCAGGACATGTTATGAGGCGGGAAGATTACCGGTGGTCATTAAGGGTTCCGGAATGGACTCCAAGGGAAGGGGATCGTAGCAGGGGATGGCAGAAAGTTAGGTGGGCGGATGAGATGAAGAAGATGGCAGGGACAACATGGCCACCATTAGTACATATTGGAAAAGTATGGGAGAGGCGTTTACGCTGCAGTGGGCGTAACCAGCCTGATGATATATAGATATAAATTCTTCCACTCACAAATCCAAGTTACTGGAAGAATTGATAGCCATCGCGGTAGCACAAATTGTAGTGCAACGCACGGGTAATGCGCAGAATCAGGTTTCGGTTCCCATCGGCGACAAGTTCTTTTTTCACCCACTTTCATTTCAGTTTTCTTCATTATTGTCTACATTAGAAAATTAACCGCGAGTAATGTCGCCTATGCTTTGCTTGCCTGCATTTTCTGCTGGCTTTATATGGCCATGATCAACAAAATCTAGCCCATTCGCTCCCCTTCTCTCGTTTGCATATTGTGTATGTATATATATATATATATATATATATATATATATATATATATATATATATATATATATATATATATAGGGTGTTTCAGAGAACACTTTCAAAAATCTTTAAATGGTTGACTGTGACAGATAGCTCGATTCTAGTTTATGAGCCGGTCTACTCGAAGCGACGGACACTACTTGCACAATAAATTGAAATGCAGATTTGACTACTTAAGAGGATGCACTAATTAACTTCTAGCTAATTATCTTATGATCCATACTGCAATTTACATAATCTAGCAGTGGACTTAGCAAGGCGGATCCACATCGAACGAATTCTCAGGACGACACCAGTTTCGACATATGAGTTCCCGAACGTTGCAGAGAAATGCATTGCAGTTGCAGCTACTCGTGTGAATCAGTGCATGAAACGACGTTTTATTAACAAATTAACTGGAACTCAATGCATTTCTCCGCAAAGTTGGGGAATTTATATCTAGGAACTGGTGTCATCATGAAAATTCGTTCCTAGTGTATACGCTTTGCGAACTCCACAGCTATAATTTGTATAATTTGTAGATTGTAATTTGTAGAAGTTATTTAGTCTACAGTGCTCAGAAATTCAAGCATGATATTCGGACCACATGGCGGGCGGTGCCTTCTGCGCCAACGGTATGAACTAGCTGGTTGCTGACGGATCATTTTCAGTCGCAATGCATCACAAAGGTTCTCGCTTTAGCTTTATGCCAGAATACATCCTGTGGCCTTCCCAAGCATTCGCAATTGGAGCAAGAAGCGCCGGCATCTATGTGTTCCTTGTATAATGCTTGAATCGCTAAGCTCCAAAATATTGCTATCGCTAGCAACGCTGCACCTTTCTGTGGAAACTGGAATTTTTTTTTCACCAGCGCTATAATTAAATATTGCTAGGACATATCAGTATAAGAGGTCAGCTACCCTTTGAGAGCACTGACGTCAATGAGAGTTTCAGCAAACAAACGCAGCGTGCGTCATGTGCACAGGCATTTCTTAAAAAAAGATGTACTTTGTGACGACCGACGCACTTCTGGTGTCAAAGCCCTGAATTCGCATTGTGATTTCCATAAACGACATGAAGTGGTATGAAAGGATGTTATCTGTTTATTTTCTTGCTTAAGAAAATGTACCAGTGTCGATATGCGTCAGCAGGCCTGTATAACTGCTGTGCTGCGTTCTTTCCACATACTGATTGATTTCATCCCCTGTGTCGTCCACTGGAAAACTTGGCGTTTTTCCTCTTCGTTTTATTTTGTTATCGCGGCTAATACACTCGCATTTTATGTTCTAGGCATGAAGTACCGGGCTAGAAGTGTCCGACAGCGCAAGTGTCACAAATGATCATGAAGGTGGTATTAAAATGCAACCTGGGGAAATGTCCAATGGCGTGAACCTATTGATGGTACGGGCGGCTGCCTGTCTAGACTGGTAATTTTGTGGGTAGCATTCTGTCTCAGCTCAGCACGTCCGAAGGAGATTTGAAGAACGGATCAATCCCTACAGTACCAGGATACTACTTTCGTGAGGATGCCAACCAAATAGACAATATCATTCGCCTCTATGCAGCTTTGAGGCAGGGCGCAACATTGCTGCAGAATCAGGACAAGACGCATGCTTAGAAAGAAAAGGTGCAGCTCATACATGAATACATTTATGTGAAATATTTATAACCAAAAACAGACCAGCGGCCTCACATGGCAACATTCGACACATTCCTAAATACACTGTACTCTCAGTCAGAAACATTGTACGCTGTACAGAACGTTATCAAGTGAGCTGCTGTCTTAGAATATGGCACGAGAATAGGTTTCTTGCGGAATTTACCCACCTTACCAGCCTCGTGCTTAGCCGCTCATCTAGTAACCTCTGCCATATAAGTGTATGCGTCTTGTGCTAGAAATGCGTTTGCTGGCCAGTATTGTGGCGCATATTTCTCTTCAGTGGTAGGCGTCAATTATTTGTGAGTTTCCGCACGTTTGTTCTTTGTTTAACTTTCCATTGAATACCTTATTTTTTAAAAGATGGAGCCAATTGAAATAAAGGATATTTCTACACTTCAATACTGATGAACCTTTAAAGAATATAATTATAAGATGTGTTGCAAAGGACATGGATATCATTGTAAACTAATTTTATGTGTGTGCGAATGTGTTTTTAAAAATATTATTTAGGTGGCGCTGTGACTTATCAATAAAGATTTTGACCATTTAATAGAAATAAATATTTCATTTGAACAACTCGGCCACTATAGATTACATTCAATTCATCGAGCATAAGTGCAGGGGCTACTTATGAATGAATAAATTATTCTCCACATGTAAGTATTGCGAATCCTTTCTAACGTGGCCATTGTTCTGCATCGTGAGTGCTTTGACACTGTAAGGAAGAGTACTAGCACTCTGTTCTGAATAAATACAATGTCTCTGTTAGGAGTACAAGCACTCTGTTTGGGGTAGTATACACATTTGGTTTGGAGGAGCAGAAGTACTCGGTTTGGAGGAGTAGAAGCATTGCGTTTGAGGGAGTACAGGCGCTTTAAATGAGTACTATTAACCTTGTGGGGAGAGAGCATTAGCACTCCCCACAAGAGTGCTAGCATTCCCTTTCGATGGAGTAATAAAGTTTTGACGGGAGGAGTTATTGTCCTCTCTCTTAAAGAGGGTAAATATGGGACAAGCAGATACTCCCTCAAAGAGGGTTCCCGGAACTCGCTTTGCTTTTGCAATATAACTGGCTTTCAATCCTCTTTTCGCGGCGGTAAAATGGACCCGTGATGCTACATCGAGTTCTCAAGCGGCCTTTCATACTTCTCCTGTACTCTTAAAGTATTCTCACTAAATTCTGGATAGTGGACATCACCGTGTTTTCACACCGTTTATCTTCTTGTAATGGTGAGCAGTACATAATTTCCACTCATACAGTGGCTTAGCTTATCTAATCTATTCCTCAAGTTTGAGTAAATAAAACAGGTCCTTTCCTCCATTTTGAGTAAATAAGACAGTTCCTCTATAACTGTTGACTACTTGCACTTGTGTGCTAGCAACTCTAGCTGCAGACTTGTAAGCTGGTGCACAACCACATAAGACATGGCAGTAAAAGAACTGCTTGCAATTTAAATAAAACTGACCATTTCAAAAACGTTTAATATTTTCGAAACTGTCTATATTCGAGTAAAGCAAAGTAAAAATATTCTGACGTCGTTGTACATGCGAAACTCACTGCTATGTTTTCCTGTAGCATTGATGACTAACAAGAGCAGTAGGCATTGAAATATTTTCCTAGAAAATTCTTCTATATAGCTAACTAACGTACTAAAGCTCATCATTTTCTTTTTCAGCACAATTCTCTGACCATTTGCTGCAGCGCTTTCTGTACACTCGTACACTCCACAGTGTGCGAAAGAACATGACAGCGTGTTCCAAAAAACAATGGACTTGTGCAGGCTGCAACCGCTTGTGACGTCATTTCTGACCACATTTTTTGGTGTCATAGGTCGATCCTGGTCCTGCAAAACAGAATCCTTCTACAACTGTGCTTTACATTAGATCCACTTGAACCTTGCAACGTAGTAAAGTTCCCGCGTCTTCAGAAGTGAAGAATACATTGTTTTTCTAATTACGGCAGCAGGGGTCAGCATTTATAGGAAAGTGCTGGAAGCGTCGATATTGCGTAAATTTGCGTAATAAAAACAAGTGACTTAAATTTTATATCCTTACGTGCCCAACCAGCGACTTCATTATGAGGAACGCCGTATTAAGGGACCCCTGATAATTTTGACCACCTGGGGTTCCTTAACCTGCCCTCAAATCGCAAGACACCGGTATCTTTGCATTTCACCCCCATCGAAATGCTGCCGCCGTGGTCTGGATTCCATCCCGTGACCTCATGCTTACCAGCGCAACACCACAGCGGCTAAGCGACCAAGGCGATGAAAACAATTGGCAAAGTCTAGGTTCCATGAATACGTGCCCATTTCTTTCCAACTTTATTCTGGAATCTTTGACTCGTATTCCATTCCTATTTCCTTTGCCCGACTAGCGATATCATTATATTCCATACTTTATTCAATGTTGGAAAATGCGAAATCTTTCCGCAATAACTCTGTATTCATAAAAACAACTCCGCACCTTCAGTTTCTACGCATTCCGATATTGCGCAGAGCCTTTGCACTGTGATGCAACCAAGGCAAGTGGCTTCAGGATGCATTCTACCTACAGTTTATTAGCCATGTTCACAAGTTCTCTCCTGACACGCTGGAGCAAAATCGCAAAATTTGCCATTTGAGTAGCAGTGACTGCCGTAGACTTGGTAGTGTCATTATGCATTGCATTATGTATGCAATGATACATTATGAAAGACTGCACAACGAGATTACCTGGGAAAAACGTAGAAACATATTTCTGACAGCATTATCTTTCTGCGGTGCCATCTAGTTGAAAAACACAAGAAATTTTAGTTTATCGCATTTTTGGACGTCCATTGTGCCGTTCTGTTGTCTGACTTCTGTATTAAGACGTTCTGTGGTCTGACTGTGCAACAGGTATTTATCAATACTTAAACCAAATGCTGACATAGAGCTTCTTGGGATTATGTAAATATGTTTGCTTAATAGAAGTAAAAAGCGAAAAGCCAATAAATAACTAGAAATTCTCAGTCGCGAGTTTAAACTTACGAATAAACATAGCATCTTAACACCACCAGAGCGAACTTATTTTTTATTGATTGCATGAAATGACGAGTAGTGTCTTAGAAAAATTAGTTACAATATATTGAACGTGAAGAAAGAAAGCAAAGGGCTCAATTTTTATTAGACATGTCATACGATGCCCACAAACAAAGACTCTAAGGACCGCATAGGCGAAATTACATGTACTTAGTAATTAAAATGAAGAAATGATAAGTTATACGAAATTAAAGTGGATGTAAAAATAACTTGCCGCAGGTGGCTGTGGTGGATGGGGAACATCCGCCCTCAAGGCCTTGAGGTGTGGCGGTGGCTAACGCCTGCCCGTTTAGTTCTAGCAGATAAACATAAGTACCACCGGAAAGCGGATGAGAAAACGGCGGCGCTGTGGCTCAATTGGCACGCGCACCACATGCGTAATGCGAAAACTGGGTTCGTTCCCCACTTGCGGCCACTTGTTTTTCAGCGAAACTGTGTATGGAGATCATGTGCCGTCGTTTTCGAAGTTCGCTAAAGCTATCATCATTAGCAATGGCTCGAGCGTCATCGTCTTTTTGCACAGATGGCTCCCTGGCGCCCCTCGGTGACATCACGCTAGCGTGCTCGTGACACTGCTGCGGTGTTCGTCGATGTTGTCTTCTTCCATAGGTGGCCCCATTGTCGCTCGTCATCCCCGCGTGGAATTTCATTGCTCTTCCAACAAGGCGTAGAAAAACAAAGGTCACAATAGGGGATCAGAAAGCTTGGGTATGGGAACTCATCGTTGGTTATCTATTATTTTATTTCTTTTTTAACATAGGTAGGCCATAAGGCAATAAAATAATAAGAGCTTGGTGGCGCAACTCACAGTTACGTTTCTAAGGGGACGCTCATAATATCCATCTATTCATCCATCCATCCATCCATTCATCCATCCATCCGTCCGTCCGTCCGTCAGTCCGTCCGTCTATCCATCCATCCATCCGTCCATCCATCCATCCGTCCATCCGTCCGTCCGTCCGTCCGTCAGTCAGTCCGTCCATCCATCCATCCGTCCGTCCGTCCGTCCGTCCGTCCGTCCGTCTGTCCGTCCGTCTATCCATCCATCCATCCGTCCATCCATCCATCCATCCATCCATCCATCCATTCCAGCTGGTGCCACTGTGGCAGTGCTTCACTGTTTGTGCGTATGGCACGTGCAGTCCTTGTTTAAAAAATGCAGGTGCTGGGCTACGGAGCTCATGCGCTGGGCAGAGGCCGTGTAAACATTACCACCGTCCATAGTCCTAAGATAGCACATGGAGCTGGCCTCTCAACAGCGAGCTGGTCACGTACGCGAAATTAGCAACTAAGCACACGCCAACAAAATTGCTCTAGAGCGTGCACTCAGTGCCGGGGCACCCAGGTAATCAAGAAGCGTTGCGCGGAGCAGCAGCGTCTTCGCTAGATGTGGTGCAGACCGCGTATTTAAGTGTGCATGTACACATAAAATAATATAAGTAACTGAATTACCTACATGTCCACCTTTGAATTAAGCTTTAGCAATTCTCCAACGATGCATTGTGTCATGTGAGACAATGATAATGCTGTCAGAGATTACGAAAAATGACGCACGACAACGCCTCGAGCAATCCCGTCTGCCTGTGTGTTCTGCAGACGACGTGGACAATCAGCGATGGTGCACGCAAGGTATGGTTTAAAATCAACTCGCCACTCTAGTACTTGACTAAACGCTGCCAAAATGACACATTCGTTGCCAACATCACCACTAATTATCGTCAGTCAAAGCAAACAGCACACAAAGCTTCACTTAGATCGATTACCACAGTGCGTTCGACCCGCAGATTTTTTTTGTCCCGTCCTATCATTTTTTTTCTTTCCTCTCTCATTTCTCTGCTGTGCGATCTTCTCAGCTCTTCCTTGCTGTAGGCATCTTGGGGTAACCTTATGTAGTGTATCCAGTTTTGGGTATAAAATATTGCATTGCAGTAGTAATAAAGGTTTGGCGTTTCATGAGGATGATTATGATGATAAAGATGACGATGATGAAACGGTTCGATTTATGCATCCATTCATTTGCTGTCCTGCCGTGTCCCCCAGGTCGATTGCATGGTGGATGGATGGCACTGCTCCCGAAACAATGTACATGAGTATGGGTAACCCACCCATTCCTCCAGTGCCTGATTGTCACTCTAAAGAACAGGGACACACATAATAACTTTTGAACTTTTTCACCCGTCCAAGCGACACTTTACCCTGCTTTCATGATGTACAAAGCGAGCAGACTGAGAAGCTAGCATAACCTATTTCTCCATTCGTTGGCACCCTAGGCCCGTTCTCTAAACTGATTGCCTGGACCATAAATACAAGGTACTTTTTTATTTTTGTTGCATCACAAATTTTTTATACGTTGCCTATTGAAAGATATCACGATTCTAACAGTTGATCTAAAGTATTGGTTGGGGCGGCCATTACTTTTGTGAGAAATCAAAATGTTCAGTCGACAAACTAACGTGCGTATTCAGCCTAATTTATTACTTGATTATTAACTTTACACCACACATTTGATTCTACGAATTATAGCCACAGAGTCGTGGCGCATCATGTTGGAACGAATTCTCTGTACAACAACAATTCGAAGATATTATTTTCGAATTGCCCCATGAAATGCATTGGTGTTCCAGTTACTTTCTTGAGAAACCGCTGTTTTCTGCATTGAAGCACAAAATCAACTGGAACCCCAATGTATTTCGACGCACACTTTGAAAATTAACTCAGAACGGGTGCTGCCCAGAGAACTTGTTCTAAGTGGATATGCCGCGCAAACTCACCAGCTACCACTCGTATATTGAAACATGTAGCCTAATGTAACTAATTAGATACTTAATTAGCGTCCGGGTTTAATTAATCAACTGCACATTTACATTTGTCATATAAGTAATATGCCGCCTTATTGATTCAGGTGAAGCTCTGGAATTATGCTATTTTACATCGGAAATCTTTAAAATTTGGTTCAGCAAAAAAAGGAAGAAAAAGGAAACACCCTGGATACCATGTATGCGCCTGATATTTTGCTAGACTCTTTACCGTATAATAAGTTACAAAGACATATAGAAAAACCATTGATTACTAATGTAGTGTTAAGCAGGTTACATTTCCCAACACTATACACTCTGGTGAAAAAAGAGACAAAAGAAAGGTCCTACAGGAACGTGGCGATAAGAATAGAAAAGAAGGAGAAACGAGAAACGGATTCAAATCTTCTGGTCGAATCATTAGCAAAGTACGTGTCCTTGTCTTAGACGATGAGGCCAGACAATCTTATCAAATTTTGATGGTCAATGGTAGGGAAAAACATTCTTAACAAAGTGAAACAGGAGGGCTAAAGTGAGGAAAGAAAACCTACGGAGTCAATATAGAATCAATCTCCAAGGCCAATGACATTCCCTTGATCGTGGCTTCCCAGGTTACTTTGATCTGCCAGTCAGTCAACTGCGAAAGCTGGACACTCAAGGAATAACTGCGGCGGAACGTCAACGGCTCTGCAGTTGTCGCAACATCGCCTTGAAGTCTGGCTATCGTGAAAAAAAAAGAAGATTCTAGGTAGGTGGAAGGGAGCTTTACTTAAGCCTACGGTAATATTTCTTAAGAATCTACCATTTGCGCCTATTTTTGCAATTAGCTGTTTTACTTCAATCAGTGGCCTGAGTTCCCGCATGTTTCCTTTCATTTTTCTTACGTCAGGAAGCAACCAAACGAACTTTTCCCACTTTGACATCATACTTTCACGTCATGCTTTCCCGTTGTCACACCGACAGGCATGCACAGTCATAGATCATGCTGGCATATTTTGTAAACAGTATTTTTGTTAAAAGTTCAAACGAAGCCGCTTTCGCTTTTCCTCTAATCCGTCAACACAAGCACACGCACAGAGAAATCAAAGGTTCAAATACGTTCTTTTTATTTGTGTTTTGAGCAAGCGCTCTGAAGCATTATGAGCGTGTTCTGCGAGCGGCACAGCTTTTCTTCCACTTGCCATGGTATAACTAGATTCAACAACAATAAATTACACGAAAACTGGGAAAAAGGTAGAAGCTATCGCTAATATATGTGTGAAGTTGAACGAGTGCGCATAAAAAAAACATTGGTTTCTAAACGTTTTGTACATTAATACTGCAAATTTCAATAAGGATATTTCAAGACGTTTATCAGTGTTCCAAACATTAACTTGCACGGAGATTCCATTTCGTGGAATTGGGGGACTCATGTTTGCAATGTATCAGGAAATTCTAGTTTTCTCGCCTTATTAGGAGAGTGAATGCGCTAATTATTCAATTGAACATTTAGATTTCTCATATATGTAATGGCCGCCTCGTCGAGTAAATTAGACCAAGGGTCAGAATTATACTAACTTACATAGGCAATCTTTAAAAATTTGTTGCTGGTAAGGAAACACCCTGTATATCATTTGTGTGCCAGATTTTTCGTAAGACAATTTACGCTATGCTAGGAGATAAAGACAAAGAGATAACTATGTATTATTAACATAGTGTTAAGCAGGTTATATTTTACCACATTATATAGTCTGCCGAAAAAAAACGGACAATAAGAAATGGCCTGCAAGAACGTTGCGGGAAAAACAGAGAAGAATAGAAACGGGTTTCAGCCTTTTGATCGAATAATTAGCAGTGTATGTGTCCTTATCCTAGGCGCTGAGGGCAGGCAATCATACTAAATCTTGTCGATCAATGTTAGAGAAAAACTTACTTGACAAAATGAAGAAGGAAGGCTAAGTTAAGGGAGCAAATCTATGAAGTCAAAATAGAATCTCTTAGAGTGCTGATCACATGTGCTGTCCCGTATGTTTCCTCTGTACTGCCTTATTCAAGTGATCCCTAACCTTACATCAATTCAATATTTGTCTTTGCCTGATCAAGCTAACAGCTGGTAAGACCGTTTTTGTAGAGTGCGTGTTGACTTGACGTTAGGTCTTATCATCAATCAAATTGATGACGCCTACAACGACATGGTCGGAGAGGATGTGCATATCCGAGAATGGTCACATTTTACATGACTGTGTATGTGTTCTGTTGGAGATGGCACGTTGAAGTAAAGTTGAGTTCTCAAGGGTACCTGCACGCTAAATATTGTTCGGACTGGACATATTTATTTCTAGGTATACCGAAACTTAGAAAGAATTAGTGGACAGTAGGGCTCTGTGTCCCATTACCTTTAAGAGTATCTTACCTTCTTCAGCTTTGCGTGTGTAAAAGTGATGATTTCCCAATTATCAAGCAATGAGGTAGACGCGGTAAAATACGCCTTTATTTGCCGAAGTAAGCCGAAGCCTCATTTCAGACGCTTTTTGATCAAACGACTCATATACGCATAAATTGGTCGTTTCGTTTGCTCTGATCCCTTCTTGAATACAAGAGGCTCGCTTTATAACACATGCGACAATAATTTCATCATATAAACAACCTTTCTTAAGAATTCAGAGATTTTGACTTTACGACTGACTAAGATACTCATAGATATAGGCCGTCAAAATAATTGGTAACAATGTCGTAAAAAAAGAAATGTAGACGTTGAGACAACAGGCACATACAAAAAATCTAAGAAATGAAGTCGTGCACCTAGAGATTTTTAACGGCACTTCTGCTTCCAAAAAAAATTTCATGCATTCAAACACGCATTGGCTGCACCAGCCTTCTTTCTTTTTTATTGAGGCATTTGGAGCTTCTATGCCGCACAAGGCCTAACTATAAAGCCCGCAGGCCACCGAACTACAGAGTGAAAATGTTCACTGAAGACCGCAACGTTCTTTTGCGACACCTCATTTTTCTTTATTGAGTATTAGTATAAATAAATTTTAGGCTGTCGATCTGTGCCTGACATTTATTTTTCTCTGTGCTTCGATTAGACAGAAAAAGTGAGTTCAATGTTGTACACAGCGTATAAGTGAGAATAAGGGGAATCGAAGCGTTCCATTTTTCTCACTCCCACCACGCGAAGGTAAATGAAATATAGCTGGAGAAAGCAAACCGCAACTAATTGTTGAGCTTAATTAAAATCTAGAGATTTTCAGTAAAATAATAGTGCAATTGGACGAAAAGACAACTTAATTTGCCTGAGGTGGGCGCCGAACCCCTACATCCGCGGCAAAACGCATGCGGTACTTAACAGTGACTCCACCTTCCGGTCCACATTGTCGGTTAATTGGGCAAAACATGTTACATTTTCTTTACATCAATACTGAAAAAATAAAAATTGTCTCAACGATTGTCTTTTCCTTTCTTTAATGCATAATTATTTCCCCGATGAAGATTGATGAATGGGGTTTCAACCTGGCCACTTGTTTGTTCCAGATGCCGGCTACCGGTTCAACTCTCACACACCCACGCCATATGCCTGTTTTTCGGTCCCACCTGCCACGTTGTAAGCTGTGTCGCAAGCGCTTTGTCCGCCATTTGCGCATAGCAAACAACCGAATTGTCGCAAGCGGATTCGTTCACATCACTGTCGTGAAACTGGCCCGTTGTCCTTTGTTGAATCTGAGCAGCCCGTTCTGTCACTATTACATTTTATTCTTGGCTAAGCTCAGTACGAGTTCAAGCGCAACTTGTGTGCTTTTCTCTGATAAGTCTTCACGGTGATCACCATCTGCTGGGGCTTAGTAACTTTTTAGCAAACATTCGTTTACTAAAAAATTTACCAAACCCACTGCCATGCGCGCTCATGAAAACATGAACCGACCTGACTGGATGACCGCGAACACTCGGTAACCGAACCCCGGCGTGGTGAAATACTTAGACAAAGGCAAGCAAACACAGCCTGCGGCCTCTTGCTTCAAAATGTCTCAGAAATTTGATGTGAGGCGACTTCCAATACTTGGCGCACGGGAAGATATAACATGAGGGCGCCATTACTACGCGCTGGTCTCCCGTTTACAACCGCCGCAGATTAAGTCAAAGATGCATGGCGCAAGGCCTGTGTATGTTCTCAGTTGTGTCGAAAGCCTCGCGCAGCCACAACTGAGATAGCGAAGCAGTCGAGCACCCACCTGACATCCCTAGCGCGCACTCAATAACGTTATTGTTGGCCAACCCCCGCTTGCATCAGATTGAACCCGTGACCTCTATCGTTGATTGTGCGTCAAGCCACGGTCCTTCTGAGCTAACCCTCGCACACTTCCCCTCGAACCCACATCGTTTGGCGCACGGAGCGAGATGGGATCTTGTCGCATTTTGACTTTATATCGACATCACGGGGCCGGCGAAAGTTTACCTGGCGTGCCCTATAGTTCGTATCGCAACAAAAAATAAAAACAAAGATATGCAGATCCCACTCACTGTTAGTCAGTAAGTTAAAACGGCGCACTACGTCGCTAGACGGGCTGCTAATTTCGTTGACGAACCCTTCCCTCAGCCACCGTCGTAGAAGCTGCAGGGAATACCACACAGTTATTGAGCAATAAAACATGCTGCATCAGAAAGCACAGCTGCCCTGGTGGCTTAGCGACTTCAGCGTGGTTCTGCTAAGCACGAGGTATTGGATAACATGTACCAGCCATAACCCGGGCGTTTGGATGAAGGTGTGATGCAAAAGCACCCACGTATCCTCCATTGGGGGCACGTTGAAGAACCCCAGGTGGTCAAAATTAATTCGGAGTCGGCCTCTAAGGCATGCCTTATAATCATCTCGTGATTTTAACACGTGAATTCCCATAATTTTGTTTTTATTGGCATAAGACACCGTGGGTAACTTGTAGAAACCCACTACCGCGTATTTCATCCCGTCACTTCTCTTTACTGTCCGAAAGAGATGTGGGCGCTACCTTTGAAAAAAAATTGACAATTTAATACTTCGCATGTTGCGTGCTCAACGGCGTTGCATACCTAAGAGCGCGACGTTCTGCGTACTGCTCATGTGCAGAACACAACACAAACTGTACTTGATACGTAGGCCAGCGCAGAGTACGTATGCATGCTATTGTTTCACGCTTAAGTGTAAGTAGGGGGGAGGGACTTGCGCATTGATCTCGTATTATACTCGGGACAGCGCGGGAATCTTCGTTTTCGCGAAATTTGGGCAGTGGGCCGTAATTTTACAAGGGATATCTTCGATAGGCGCAGCAGGTTTACTTACGTTCTTGTACGTGCCTACTCCCGTCTACTAAAATCCCTGTCGCAACATGCCCTGCTCGGTTCCGCAAACCACACCATATTTAAATGATCTACCAAAACTCTCAAATGCCTACCCCGGTGAATTAACCTTACTTGTCCGTATCGGTTACCTCTATTTCTAAAATCTCTTTGCACACTTTTTAGTGGACCGATCTCGAAGATAGCGCTGCCTAACGTTGTGACAAAGCTGATGATGGTAAACTATATAAGTTAATTTGAGCCATTTTGATGGTGATCAATATGGCGATTAACATTATATTATTAAAACTCATGAACCATTCCACTCTGTATAGGTGGATGACCAATGAAGCTGTTTAACACAAGAAACAGAGGTGACAGAACGTTAAACAAAGGTACCAACAAATTTATTATCCTGGTCACTGGTCATCATTACGACAGGTATGCACACACATTCTTATATCACGCTGTTAAAAAAATTGCGGCCGCGGCGGCCGCAATTCGATGTGAGCGAAATGCGAAAACACCCGTGTACTTCGATTTCGGTGCACGTTAAAGAACCCCAGGGGGTCGAAATTTCCGGAGTCCTCCACTACGACGTGCCTCATAATCAGAAAGTGGTTTTGGCACGTTAAATCTCACAATTTTCAACACCCTTCAAATTATACTGAACAAAAATATGGAAAATTGGTGGATGCAATGAAATTCGACTCGCAAGACGCGACTGTTCCAATACGCAGTGTTTATTTCACATATTTTTTAACAGTTGCTGTATTTTTGATGTACTGTGAGTACTCGGCGGCTGCACACCAGCACGCGTGGGGTTGCCCGCCGACCACATTGACTTCGTGTGTGCCGGACTGCAGCAGCAGCAGCAGCTGCAGACGTTTTTGTACCCAGGCGTCGAAGCTGTTTCGAAATTGCTTGTGTTAAATTTTTGAACACTGTACAGGAAGAGTGCGGCGATTTGCGCATTGTGCAGACAATATTCACAGCCGATACAGGCAGTCAATACTTGCGTAATAGTGAGCGTACGCGCAGCTGGCCTGTGGCGCACGTTCGACGTCTGCTCCAGTCCATCTTCTACTTGCGCCAGCGATATGGTGCGTCTGCTGCGGGAGCTATATGAAGTTCTCCCATAGTGTACGTGGAGGGTTCATGACCGCATGAAAAGCATTGAAGGACCTTGCTACTACGATGCCACAGCGTCCTTTCACCGACATGCCGCAGCTCTGCAGCAAAGAAGGGCGAGTGTGATCGTTACTGTCGCGAAGTGTTCGGAGAAAAGAAAATCAGGCTATGACGGCACCCATGTTGGCTGGGACGGGCGCGCTGCGCGAATCCATATCCTTTTAAGCTTCGGCTCTGCAGGAAAGGTATGACACAGCTTGTGTCGTCCGACGTTGCATTTATCACACCCTTGCGCGCAGCAGCGGGGAAGCTTTCTCTCGCGTTGTGACAGGTGCTTTGCTGATCACTCTAAAAAGCAGTACGCAACACAAACAGCGATTCTGAAGACTTGCGCACAAGCTCTGTTTGCGAAAACAAGTATGCGGCCGCGAGCATCCGCTCAATTGAGACGTCTTTCGCTGCAGACCTGCGCCGTCTTTGCGGCTGGAGACACGCGGCCGATGGCAGTGACGCCGGTATCCGGCACAGACAACGTCATGCAAACTTCACTTCCTCTAGTTCATGGGGCGACCGCTGGACGCTGTATCTTGCGAAAAATGCATTAAATTAATTGTTTTTTCTCCCTGAAAGCAAGGTTGTGTCAAACAATTTCAGCACTCAATCTTTCATTTAGGCTGGAAATCTCGACTACAAAAGTTCTGTATCCCTTTAGTGAGTGAGTGAGTGAGTGAGTGAGTGAGTGAGTGAGTGAGTGAGTGAGTGAGTGAGTGAGTGAGTGAGTGAGTGAGTGAGTGAGTGAGTGAGTGAGTCAATGAGTGAGTGAGTGAGTGCAAACTTTATTTATGTCCTGAGGAGAGAGAATTAAATCAATCCGGTTGCTATACCGTGGTCAGGGCTGGTAGCAGAGCCTTTCGGTGACGGTCCGGGCCCTCTGGACAGCCTTGAGCTGAGCGAAGAGCTCTGTGCTTCTGAGCGCTGAGACCCAGGTGGACTGGTCAGGAAAGTCGTGCCCGCGTTGGCGTGGCACAGCTAGAGCATTGTTCGAAGTTGTATTCGCGGCTGCAGTGTAGGCATTCGGTCGAAAGGTCTGCATAGATCCTGCTTATTGTCGTTGGTGGGATGTACGTTCTAGTCTGCGACTGTCTGTAACTGACGACCTGTGCTTTCTTTAGCTTTGAGTGAGGAGGAGGAAAATTGTTCATCCTAACCTATGATTTGAAGTGATTTCGTGGTATAACACGAGCGGGTCTTTGCTTTCTAGGTCCCTCCAGGCTAGGTCGAAGACTGGGGCGGACCGCAGACGCGGAATGTAAGTGCTCTCGCCGGTTGGTGTGACCGCTCGTTTGGATTACAGTCAGCACGTCCGGAAATGTTGCCCATGTGGGCCGGGAACCATGTGATGTGTGGGGACACGAGGTTGTAATCTTCCGTTTCTTGGAAGAATATTTTGTTTGCAACCGTAGCTGCTTTCCAAGAGACGAGGGCCGTCGAGAATGTTCTAATGGCTGTTCTTGAGTCCGATTAAATGACGGAGGCTCCTTTGTAGCTTCGTAAGGGCACAGCGATGGCCATTTCTTCTGCTTCATTAGTAATGTTGGTAACTAGCATGGCTACATTGATGAGCAAGCCATGGGCGTCCACCACGAAGACCACGTAGGCACCTCGATCTCAATGTCTGGCCGCGCCAACGAAGAGGCCGTGCGTTTCGCTACGTTTGATGTTGTCGAGGATTGCCTTGGCTCTTGCTTTTCTCCACCCTTCGTTGTGGGTGGGGTGTATGTTTCTTGGGATTGGGTCAACTGTTATTGCCTTCTTTTTGTTTGTGCATAGTTGCAACTTTTCTGGTGGAATGAAGGTGGCTGTATGCCTGCTTCTGGTAAGATCTCGGTGCCCGCCCTTGTGAATGAGAGCCACTAATTTGGGCGTTTTGCTTTGCCTCAAAGAGTTCAGTCGCCGTGTTGTGAAGCTCCAGTTGAAGAAGTCGTTCCGTGCTAGTGTTTCTAGGGGTGCTTAGGAGCTTTTTTAATCTGATTCCGATTCAGTTTTGTCCAGCTCTTTCTTCTTCCAGTTGAGGAAGGGGAGGGCGTAGATTACGTGGCTGATCAGGAAGGCGTAAAATGGTTTTATGAAGTTGGGCTCTTTCAGTCCGTCCGGCGCGCTCGCAACCCGCGATATGATCCTGCGGAAGTTGAGGGCGTTCTTTTCGATGCGTTTTAGTGCCTTCGCATTGTCATTGCTGTAAGCCCCATCGACCATGCTCAGGACCTTTATTGTGGTACACCTAGGGATGTTTCATCCGTCCTTGGCGTCTATGTGAACTGTGAGGGAGCTAAGGGGCTGTCTCTCCCTGGGGCCTTGTTTGCACCAGAAGAGCTCTGATTTGGTGGGGTAGAGCTTCAGTTCCGTGTTTGTAAGGAAAGCTTCCGTGGTGCCCAGCGCTTGCTGTAGGTTCTGCTCCTGAGTGCCTAGCAGGCTGCTCGCTGACCAAATTGTGATGTCATCCCCGTTAATCGCATACCCTACTCCCAAGACTTTCGAAAGTTTGTTGGAGAGATCATGCATTGAGATGTTGAAAAGAAGCGGTGAAAGCTTCTGATTTGTCCGACGTTTATTGTCGGATCGAACGATCTTACAAAGTTGTGGAAACTTCCTGAGAGGCTTAAGGTGGAGATTTTGTTGAGGATGTGTTCATTCCTGACTGTGTCGAAGGCCTTAAGCCGAGCGCCAGGATGCCTTTTCCATCCCCGGATTTCTTTTCTGTGACGACGCTCCTTGTGAATAGCATGGCATCTTAGCTAGCGACTGCGAAACAACGGTTTAAATAGATTTTGGTCCATATTTCCAGTGTCTTGCGAATTTAACACCCAGAGAGAGAGCTATAAATTTCTCCACCAGTCGGACGTGCCTCCCAACTGCCATAAAGCGCTTGCTGGCTCACTGGTCAGACTGATGGTAGAAGCGACGGCAACCTCGATAGCTCCGCGCGCTACGAAGAAACGCCACAATCGACGCTACTGTTGTGTTGTAAATTGCCATGAACTTCATGGATTGAATAACAACGTTCAGTTTTACCGATTTCCATCGCGATCATATGAAGGGGAAAGGCGAGAGCGCAGGATACGGGCCGTTAACACAGCGGCTCGCATGAGAAAGAGCGATCATGTTCTTCTGGTGTGATTCTGTTGCGTAGCCCTGACGGAGGACCATGGCAACCATGCCAAAACTCAAGAATCTGCAGCCGCAACTTCGTTGGCAACAGTAAAGCAACATTGGGAACCATCCTGCGTATGTGCCATCGATAGTTTCCGTCCGGCTCCGCTTGATTCAAAAAGTGGAACGGAGAGATTTGGCAGGTCAAATTAACCAGACATTTTAGTTCGTTTATGAATCCGAAATCCTGTTCTAGAGCATCGTTGTATCACGAGCTCATTTCTAGTTTCGGTGTTCTGTACATCCTGCGCTAATACAACAAGCACGCTTCGCAATATGCTGAGCCTACTCGACTGCGTTTTTCAAATGTGAGCAATAAAGTTGCTGTAGGAGCACTAGATGAGTAATTGCAAAGTAAAGCAGGTGTGTAAAAAAACTAATACATTGTTTCGCCAAAAAGAAAAATAAAGGCTTAGGAGGGAGAGTATGAAACGACAGATCGAGCGCAAAAAAAATGTCGCGTTTATTTACATTTACTTGTGCGCATGTGTTGCTTGAAGAATCTGCGAAAAGTTCAGTCGTACTGAGCGATGCTGTAGCTCCTGCGAGACAAAGATGCCGCGCGCAGGCATCGTAGGAAGCTTACTTTTGTTACGTTCGCACGCTGTTTGCTGCCTCTCCGAAAACGTTTTCTGTTTGCTGCCCTAAAAAAGGCTATGGAAGGATTTACTCTTTGTAAATAATTGCGAGAAAAAACATGACGATAAAATGCAAAAAATATAGGAGATACGTAAGTCTTACGCTCAGGGCATTTTCAATATGAATCAATTTGAAATGCTTAGATTTTTATGCTGATATGCCTATAAAGAAGCCTGATGCTCTTTGTACGCGCGAGTTGCAGCACGCCGAAATAACACCTGACACTTCTTTTATATTGTATACGTACTTCGCGCCAATGAGCTTTCTGCCTTTCCGAAGCGTGGATGGGCGGAAGAAGCTTTCCAGGTCCTTGATATTTAGGAAACCGTGCCTGACCACAACTGAAAGAGGAGAGTCTATTGTGGCCTATGCACCTTCGCTTGTGGACAGCTCTTTTTGCACTACTCAGTTCGCGCCAAGGCTGCGATGGGGGCGCTTGTGACGGGTTTTTCCGCAGCGCCGCCTGTGCAGAGTTTGTGGTCCATTCTATTGCGGATGGTGTGCTCTGCGACCTTCCCGAGACACTACGTTAGGGAGACGGATCTCAGATTCTCTGCATGGAACGGTTTTCCGGGTTTGGGATTGAGGACTACATTGGCAGTTTGTCATTCGTCGAGCACTCTGCCTTCAGCTCATACTTACTTTTGTTCGGAATTATTTTTATGGCTTTTTCATCTAGATTTCTGAGTAGTTTATTTGTGAGCACATCTGGGCCAGAGGCAGAGCGTCCGTTTAGGCCATGAAAGGCGTGCGCGATTTCCGAGACTACGAAAGGACGATCCCGCTAGAGTGGAAGTGTCCCCTTGCACTCGCGTGTCGGGTCGTCCTACGGGACAGATTTGCGCTGTACCGGAACGTAGATGTGTGCAGGGCGTCAGCAACGTTCCACGCAATCGTGCCTTCTTTCGTGTGTGGATGAACGATCGTTAGCCGGTCACTACTCTTGGTCTATTTGTTGATGTCGGCGAATAGGTGCTCGAGAAGGCTCGGCTTTCGGCCGCTTCTCATTTTACCGTCCGCTTCGTTACACACCTCGTCCCATTGCTGGGTAATCAACTTTCTGGAGTGTTCCTCGATCTCTTTGTAGATTTCCGTTAATTTAGACCTCATCCTCCTGTTTCTCTTCTGATGTTTCCATCTTTCTTTTAACGCGTTCTTGGCCTCCAGTAGGTGTAGAAGTCTTGAGTCCATGGCTGGCAGCTCCCGGTCCGTGCTTATTTATTTAGTGGCGTTGGCCACCAAAATATTTGTATTTTCCAGGAGCTCTTCGAAAGTTCCTTTTTGTGGGTCCTCATTACCCCACATTTCTCGGAGGAGGTCCCAGTCGACGTAGGTGTGCGCCTTCGGAGGAGTGGGCGTGATACGGACGTTCATTTCCAGGGTGAAATGGCCACTGCCAAGGTCCTCTTGCAGGCTCTCCCACGACCAGTCCGCGCACTCGGCAAGGATAATCGCTTTCCTATCAGTGGCGCAGCCCCAGACGATGTTATGCGCATTGAAATCTCCGGCAACAATCAGCGGCCTGTCCTTGGCTTGCGACGCGGCTGATGTGCGA
The DNA here is from genome assembly GCF_050947875.1 of Dermacentor variabilis. Classification (NCBI taxonomy): domain Eukaryota; kingdom Metazoa; phylum Arthropoda; class Arachnida; order Ixodida; family Ixodidae; genus Dermacentor; species Dermacentor variabilis. Next base: position 172,981,051 of record NC_134571.1, read on the forward strand.
AATTTGTTAAAGCCTCTGAGTCTGTCGATCGGGGACCAGTAGACGTTTAGTATGTAAAGGTTGGTCTTTAGGGCCCGGCTGGGAATTATTTCTGTGAGCATGGATTCCAGGCCTTTCTTGTATGTCGGGGTGCCCTTTTCCACAAAGCTGACGTCCGTGCGGATGAGAGCGGCAGTGCCCCTGGGCTGTTGGAACACGGGATCCAGGGTGGGCCTGGAAATCCTGTAACCCGAGGGCATGCTTTGAATGTTCTTTCTAGCCCGGCACTCTTTCAAGATGATGATGTGTGGCTTTTCTTTTTGTGAACTGACATATTGCGTTAGGTTAGCTTTCTTTTTGTTTAATCAGTTGCAATTTCATTGCTAGATCTTGAAATATTGCGGTGCGTTATAGATTGTACTGTTTGCGCATGGTCCGCTTTTACCTGGGCTCACTTATTGGTCCTGGCGCCTTGGAGGGTGGCGGCAAGCGCAGGTAGAGGTCCCTGCGCGGACATGGGCCCTGGGTCCGGCGTGGGGATTGTATTCATAATTTTTCGATGAACGATTGGTCTTTCTAGGCGTTCGAGTCTCCTGCAGATTTGCGTGATTGCCTCCTTAATTTAAGTAATTGCCGATTGAGATGTGTTGTACGTGCTCTTCTTTTGCTGTGCTTCTTGGCTTTGTTGCCACTGACGGAGGTGTTAGAAAGAGCCTCGCTGGCATCAGACAAAAAGGTGTCCACGCCGTATGTGTCGTCATCGGTTTGCATGACGACGGCGCTGCGTTTGTGTGTGCTGCACGACACGACGACGGTACCGGAAGATTGAGAGATAGGTGTAGGTGTATTGTTTGTTAATGTAAGTCCTTCTAGCCTGGCTAGGGTCGCCCTGAGTTCAGCTAGTTCCTGTTTGAGTGCTTCGTTTTCCCGCTCTATTGTGTATTCGCGGGTCTGACACGTGCTCTGGCTCTGCCTTAGCTCTCTTTGAAGTCGTCGATGCAGAGTCGTTGTTGCCGACCATGTCGGCCCAGGTCGTTCTTTCTTTTTTTGCCGTGCTGTCTTGAGCTGGATCTCGACCTGGATCGGTTCCTGGAGTGGGAGCGCTCTGTCGATTGGGAACTCCCTCTGGAGCGGGAGCGCCACTTGGGGATAGAGCCACCTGCCGGCTCCGGCTGCGTAGCCACTGGGATGGTGACCTCGTCTGGGTTGGCTTCTCTGCCGGAGCGTTTCGTTTTCTTCTCCTGCGTCTTCGCACGACGTATGGGATGTGGAATGTTTGTCTGCGCGAACGGTCGCCCATGGGGTGATTGCCCTCATAGAGCTTACATTTCGGGATGCAGCTGTGTTCTTCTGCAGCGCCGTTTGGAAGTGCCTCTCCGCAATTGGGGCCTATACTTCTCTCTTTATTGCGACTGTGGTATACGTCGGCCCGGTGACCGACCCGGCCTCAGGCGTGAAAAACGTCCACTTGTCGTTTGTATTGCGAACGTGGCAATAAGGCCATTCCACACATGACGTTGTTTGGCACTCGGAACCCGTCGAAAAGGATCGAAACGCCATGCGTGTTTTTGATTCTCTTTACTTCAATGGCACTAGGATTCCTTTGACATACAATCATGCAATCAGGCTATTCTACTGAGGGGTCAACGTTCCTGATGACGCCTTTGCATGTGTTTTCCGAGCGGCCGCGTATGCAGATATCTCGAAAGCGCCTGCTTTCGTGTGCATTTTCTGGATGCTGGCATAACGGTAGTGTTGGATATGATTGCAATCAAAATCACCATAATATTCTGTCCGTTTTTGGGGCAGATCGTGCCCTCCGAAGGTTGTTGGTCGGTTAGCGCCGCGACCATGGTCAGAGCCTTCGCCAGACACACCTAGTTCACTTTAGATACGTCGAATCTTCCTCGGGGCCGTACATAGACCTTAATCTGATCTCTCGCTAGCCAGGGAAGCCGCGAACCGTGTGCGACACTCTGAACAGTCGAGCGGGAGCGGGCGTTTCAACCGTTCTTATTTGCCGTGCTGGCCTTCGTCACGGCGGCGGCGGCGGCGGCCGCCGCACTTTTTGCTGCATCGCGTCGTCGTAGGGCGCCTAGGGCGGTGGTGCATCCAGCTCCGTCGAAGCCTTCCAGATTTATGTGCATGCCTTCAACCGTCACCACCTCGGACATCTTCGCCGTCTTTTCAGGGGCAACAGTGGCCTCACGAGGTCCGGTGCTGCCTCGAAAGTGCAGAACTGGAAGCTAACCCTAGCTCCGTGCTCGTAGCTTAGCGTAGGCGCAGCGAAGCGGCCGTTTCGCCCACTCAAAGTTCAATAACTTGCCAAAAAGTTCACTCACCCGTACAAAATTGGTACCGTGGGAAAGCTGGCATCCCTTTAAGCAATGAGCGGAAAGAGAGCCGGCTATGAAAGAAACCGACGACGACGAGCGCGTTCGCGCACCTGTGCAGAGGGGTGCCAAGGAGCCACTATGCGGCATGTTCGCGGATGACGGAGAGAGAGAGAAACAACTTTATTTGACCAAGGTATTCGGGCACATACGTCCCAGGGTCCCTGCACGAAACCACTGCACTACACGTTTTAGAGTTCGCGGAGTTACCCGCCGTGGTTGCACAGTGGCTATGGTATTGGGCTGCTGAGTACGAGGTCGCGGGATCGAATCCCGGCCACGACGGCTGCATTTCGATGGAGGCGAAAACACCCGTGTACTTACATTCAGGTGCATGTTAAAGAACTCCAGCTGGTCAAAATTTCCGGAGTCCTCCACTACGACTTGCCTCATAATCAAAAAGTGATTTTGGCACGTAAAACCCTATATTTATTTTTTTTTAAATTTAGCTCATCGAGTTCCATAACGTGGGCCAACGGCAACGATCAGTGGCGATCTTCTACCTGGCCGGGTCCGTCCAGGGCAGCAGGATCTCCTATTCCTCCGAGGTGGTAAAGGGCTCTGGGCCCAGCAGGGAATGGTCCACCGGGCATTCAAGGAGAATGTGGGTAAAGCTAGCGTTGGAGTGAGTGCACTGAGCACAGGAGGGGTGTATGTTCCCGGGTGGATGCGGGAGAAGAAATAGGAGAGGAAAGGGTGCGGGTCTGGAGGCGGCGCTATAATAGTTGGTGATAAATGTCAAGGGATTAGGGGGGAGAGGTGTTATTGCTGGCGTTATGCGCGATATGCCTTAGTAAGCTCGCGGAAGGTGTGCATGTGCATGTAAGAAGAGCTCGACTCTGAGTCGGCTGCCGCCTGGTTGATGAGACCTCAGGCGTAGTCATTGGCGGCTTCGTTGCCGGGGCTCCCAGAGTGCGCAAGCACCCAGATCAGTTCTACATGGCGGGGCGGGTTGTTAGAGGGCGAGCTGAGAATGCGGAAAGCGGTCTCGTGGACTCGTCCTTTTGCAAAATTTAGGAGTGCAATTTTTGTATTTGTAAGGACGCACCGGGCATCAAAGCGTGTGAGGGCAAACGCGATGGCCGCGTCTTCCAAACATTCTGAGGTAGAGCCTTTAGGGAGGTGGAGAGTTGCGCTGGGTTGGAGTGTATCGTCAGCGACTGCAGCAGTCGCGTCTTCGCCCGCGCAGGCCTCTTGCACTCCTACGACATCAGCTTAGGAACAATAGTGTTTGCGGAGAGCTTTTCGAGGGCTTTGCAATGGGACGAATGATAGGTGGCGTGGGTGCCTCGAAAGAGCGGTTTTACTATGAGCTGAGTGTGTATGGGGCGGGGGACTGGTAGGATTGTGGGATCGGCTGCTGGTACGACGGAAATTCGCATGCCATATGCAGCTTCTATGTAAAAAATATTATTTTGATGATGCTGAATAAGATAATAACCAGTGACAAGTTTAAATTCCGCGTAACGTTGTCGCTTCAACGGGCATCCCACAAACATGATAAGGTTCATAAATTCAATTCTCACACCAAACTCATCCACGAAGGCATTGCTTTCACGAACTTGAACTAAGCGCCAAATCACCTCCCACTGTGATCAGTTATGTGGACCCTCGAGATGAATTTCTGCCGTCGCCGTTGCCGCCGCTATGCTATTCCTTATAAAGTACACGTACACCTCTGCACTATAATAGTACGGCAAAGGGGCAAATTTTGTTTGACAGTCTGTGACTTATTTGAAGCAATTAGGCTTATGGTACCGAATCTAGACTTGTGACGTAGTTAGCGAAAAGCATCTCAGGCGTCGTCGCAGAGTTAATTTGAGGTAATGACTCGTACTGGGAGATGTTTGCGACGCTTTCAGTGAGTCCCACGTTATTGTAATGAATTTTCGTTGTCTTAAGGCGCGCTCGCCACTCCTGGAGTTGCGATGCAGTTAGGGAAAAGCAGTTCGGCCGTGTGACGCAGTTTTTTCGCGTGTACGTAATCTTAGTGGGACAATTTAGTGACGCTTTCTCTGACCCCTAGCATTATTGTAATATTTTTTGTTACTTTCTGGGATGCTTTCGAGGCACGCAGGACGGGCATGGCGTTGCGACAGAGTTAGCTAGAAGGTGCTGCTCGGCCGTGTGACGCAGTTCTTTCGCGTGTACAGAATCTCGTTGGGACAAGTTCGTAAGGCTTTCTCTGAGCCCTAGCATTATTGTCATATTGTTTTTTTTTACTTTCTGGAATACTTTCGAGGCACGCTAGGCGCGCATAACGCTGTGACAGAGTTAGCGAAAAGCAGCTCGGTCGTGTGACGCAGTTCTTTCGCGTGTACAGAATCTCATTGGGACAAGTTCGTAAGGCTTTCTCTGACCCCTAGCATTATCGTCATATTGTTTTTTTTTACTTTCTGGAATACTTTCGAGGCACGCTAGGCGCGCATAACGCTGTGACAGAGTTAGCGAAAAGCAGCTCGGTCGTGTGACGCAGTTCTTTCGCGTGTACAGAATCTCATTGGGACAAGTTTGTAAGGCTTTCTCTGACCCCTAGCATTATTGTCATATTGTTTTTTTTTACTTTCTGGAATACTTTCGAGGCACGCTAGGCGCGCATAACGCTGTGACAGAGTTAGCGAAAAGCAGCTCGGCCGTGTGACGCAGTTCTTTCGCGTGTACAGAATCTCATTGGGACAAGTTCGCAAGGCTTTCTCTGACCCCTAGCATTATCGTCATATTGTTTTTTTTTACTTTCTGGAATACTTTCGAGGCACGCTAGGCGCACATAACGCTGTGACAGATTTAGCGAAAAGCAGCTCGGCCGTGTGACGCTGTTCTTTCGCGTGTACAGAATCTCACTGGGACAAGTTTGTGACGCTTTCTCTGACCCTTTACATTATTGTAATCTTTTTGTTACTTTCTGGGATGCTCTCGAGGCACGCACGCTACACTCGCATGGCGTTGTTACAGAGTTAGCGAAAAGCAGCTGCTCGGCCGTGTGGCGCAGTTTTTTCGCGTGAACTGTATCTTATTGGGATGAATCGGTGGCGCTTTCTTTGACCCCTAACATGATTGTAATTAATGTCATTGCATTTTGGGATAATATTAGGACACCCTGGCCGCGCCTGTCATGAGGAATTGAAAAGCAGGTCGGCCGTGGTGACAAAGTTTGGCGTGTACTGAACCTCAGTGGGACAGGGTTGTGACGCTTATTATGCCCCCGCAACAACCTATGCCTTCTTCCAGTACTCACGCTTGCCGAAAACGCGAAGAGCAGTTGCCCAGATTGCTAACACGGGAGTGTGTTACTAGCACCGGCAGAACGCGCTAAAGATCCCCGCAGCTCAAACACCAGGAACTTGTAACTCAAAAAATCCCTCTTTTACGCGACTAAAAACAGGCTTCGCAATCCAGCATTCTTTTGAGTGCGAGTAGAAATAATTCTGCGAGCATCTAATATGGTCTAGTTTAGAGCCTGTGCTGTGGCCCACCTTTGTGTGTACGTAGCGTACTATCGCGTCGATTGAAGGTAAGTTCTTTTGGAAACGCGTAGTGGACCGTGTATTTGTGTTCCTAAAGTGCAGGAAGTAATGCCCGGGAAAGGGGTAATGTTTGGAAATCGAATGTTTACGTGATATGCTATGTACGGTGGTGTTTGGGATCAGTTGTGTATTTTCTACGCCATGCATGGAAGAGCGAATTGCTTTGATTGTAATGCCGCCCACTCACAACTTTCGCAAGTTTCGCCTCTACACCCATTATTCCTATAAGGTGTTAATAGTAAAATGACACATGCTTATAATTTACTTTGTTTCAGCTGACGTTGTCCGGTGTAGCTTCGCACGGTGCTACTGCTGCTTACGTGGTGCCACGTTGGATGAATGCACAAAAAGCCCGGAACGAGCATTTATATATAGTAATATAAACATTTCCTCATTTTACAAGGCGTCTTGCGTCTTCTTGATGAAATCGCACGCGGCACATATTTGATGGAGGCTCATCAAGACCGTTGGCAATCATTTTTACATAACAATAAAACGATCCCGCACCAAGACCGCGCGCGGTTGAATACTAGAAGCATAAAAATAAACATATACTGCGCCGATCAGCGCAGCCGGCGTAAGGCGTTCCAGCTAGCGTTCAAAATGCGCGCTTCCAAAACGGAAACCGGAAGTATGGATCAGGTATTCATGTCGGCGGCTTGGTAAGTGCGCTGCAGTCAGTTCGACCACTGGGCTCTCGGAGTGTGCGCTTTTGCTGAAATCTTTCTCTTTGGTTCCACTGCACTCTCCACTCCACTTTCCTCTTCGCGGCTCTTTGCTCTCGCCGCTCCTTTGATCCACCACTGCTCGAAACCTTTGCTCTCAGCTTTCGCTGTGCTCGTTCGCTCGGTTGCAAGGGGCTCCAACGCTCGATCCAGTAAATGGCGCATAAGAGCTGCGCTCTCAAATGCAGAGTTTATTTCGAGGCACTCTTGAATCAATTGCAGGAAAGTCAAAGTAGAGGATTTACGTACTGCACTTTTTCAAGTAGGTCGTCATCAATGCCCAATAAATAAATATCGGCTAGTCTTCAGTCAGACAAGTTGACAAAATTTACATCGCAGGCTCCACGAATATACAAATATTAAGTGTGGGTGGCATCGAATAAACGTGGTAAGCGAAATTTTCCGTCAATCGTGGAAGTGTCTTCAGAAAAGGGGTCTTGTGTTGTAAATACGAGAACAGGTGAGTGAATTTAGGTAGATTTTAGTAGGAATAGGCGCATCTTCATCGCATCTTAGCGTGCGTATTCTTTCCTCAGCACAACCGGGCAGAAATGACGCAAAATATCGCATGCAGAAATGAGCACCCTGTGACTTGAGCCAATAATACTGAGGAAGCCACTTTGCAGCCCAAGCTTACCATGATGATCTAGGTGGGAGTTCTAAGGGTAAATGAAGTAGGATTCTAAGGTTCTCCAAGCTGCCCAGATGATGTTATCTATCCCACATTCTAGCAAGGTGTGAGAACAAAAGTGTAGTGTTACAAGACACACTGCAGGAGGCAGTAAAGCCGCGCTTGTTGCGGTACAGCTTCAATTGGTATAATTGGTCACTCTCTGGTAAAAATGTAAGATGCTATGGTACGAACAACGCATAAATTTGGTGTTTTATCAAGTGTGAAAATATCCCGCTTCTTCCAACATTTCCTGTCGTTTTTTGTAGTTGTTGGTATTTGTTGGGAGCAATATTATCTTGTGCATCCCTAATTTATTTTTTCATTATAATCGCTTCTAATCAACGCTCCCCTTCGCCGGGTTGGGCAATATGAGTAAATGCGTGATAGCTGGGGCGGTGAAGTACCAGGCGATGCCTGGACGGCCACGAAGTGGCGTCGAAAACATGGACGCAGTGTGATGAGATATCCAGCCAGCCAGCCCTGTCGGAGCCATAAACTGGAGAGTGTGTCACGACGCACCGGCGAGAGCGAACCTTGCGCATGGTTGTGCACGTGCTCGAGCATGGAAGCACGAGAGGGAGCAAGAATGAACTAATGTTGCTGCTCTTTTGCATAAACAGAATTACCCTGAGCGCTTTGTCAATGATACGTACGCCGCATGATGAGACTCCGCGAGAGCAAGGCGGGAAGACCGGCTTCCTTTGTGCGCATTCCGTATGTCCGTGGTGTATCAGATGCAGTGCCCAGGATTTTACGGCCTTTTAGTGTTCGAACTATGTTCAAACCTCGTACACATTGGCAAATAGTTTGCCGAAGCTAAAGCACCGCACACCTCCGGACGAACAAAGTTGTGTCGTCTACAAAGTTGACTGCTCGTACTCTGGTGCCAGCTACATTGGCGAGACGTGGCGGCGACGTCGTACTCTACTCAAGGAACACTTAAGCGACGCTACGAAAGCCACCCATGCCACACATGCAAAGACGGAACTGGTGGATCAATGTTTAACGAAAGGACACATGTCCGATTTTCATAATGTAGCCAGGTTAGCACGGGAACACCGATGGGGCCCAACAAAATTTGTGGAATCATGGTTTACCCGTCGTAATCAATCTGCATCCAACTCTAACCGTGGGCCCCTGCCGGATGTTTACAGCAGTATCATACACAAATAGGATGTATTTTCTCATTTGTTGCCATTTGCCTACTGATGATGCCACCTGCATAGGTGGCGAAACGTCTGTGTTTTTGATATATCTTATTGTTGAGTAAAGCCAGTGATAACAGCACATTGAAGTATGAGTTCCCCTAGCTTTTGGAACATTTTTTCAAGAAGAAAAGCGGCAACATCGACAAGGCAGACAAAGTACAGCCAAAAAGACATGTTGGCTTGGGTCGGACGTCAATGTTCGAGAGGCCAACAGGTGTAGGGACCTCTTAAGGTGGATCTACATGACGGGCTAAATTCACTCTTTCATCGACGGACAGCGCATCACAGGACTACGCTTCACGGATTGATGCCATCCGCGCGTCGTCCGTGCCCCCGTGGACTATAAATACTCAGCTAATTCTCGTACCCCGATTCTGGCGGTCGAATGCTGCGGATTGAACCTAGGATGCTGCCAACAACTCTGCCAACAATACACAGACATAAGACACTTGCCTGAAGCGAGGTGTCGTTGCGTCACCTGCAGCCTTGTTTCCGCTGGTATTGCTGGCCACATCACGTTGTTCTATGCAAAGTACCACACGCGATGGCAACTGACGAAACTGCTCTCTTGTCACTCGAAGCAGCATCCGGTAAACCTCAATGTCACTGACCAAGAGCTCTCGGTACAAGTGGTTTGCTAGTGGTGCTTATTTTGGCGATATAGTGCTTTTAGCAATACCTCTTTCGATGAAACAAGTATTCGTCATCATCCAATTTGTACAAAATAAAAGCTATTCCGGCCAACCGTCGTTTTCTTTCGATCTCCATCTTCATTTAGAGCGAAATATGCATACGGCTCAGCTTTCATTACACCGCTGAGACTATCAATACAGAGTAGGAACAAGTAAACATTCGTAACTTACGGCCACTGCGATCTGTCCGGGCCGCAGCAATATATTCGATGCCATGTTCAGGCAATACAGCCTACAGGTGCGGAATGTAATATGCAGCGTACTCTAAGCCTACACGTCGGGAATCTGAGTATGGCTCTCTAAAATGGTGCCCTAGCGTAACGAATAAATTGCGGTCAAAAGTTTCCCAAGTTTCAAGTATCAGCTTGAAATTTACGGGGCACACAGTAAGCGAAAACGAGTAGATAGTTTCGAGGGGGACGGCAGCCTCAGCGGGCGGTGCCGCTATCTTCATTATTTAGGCACGGTCGTCTGCTCACCCCACCCGTCGTCTGGATGCACTTTGCAGCTGGAAAGGTGGCGGAGTAACCGTCCGCGGAACAGATTTTTGCGGAGCCATGCGTCGCATGAATACACCTTTAACAACACAGCTTCCGCTCCCGTCAACTAGCCGACGAACAAGAGTCTGCATGAGCGCACCTGCCGTCGCCGCTTATGCAGTTCATCAAGCGACGAACCACCCAAGCTTCGCGAGACATAAAGAAAACTGTAAGGGCGCTTTGTCAATTGGCATCATTCGTAATTACCCATGGGGGGCTGGATTAAGTTACGTAATGTCAGGTGACTCTTATTCAGGGGGTCTGAAGTACGCGAAGTGCGCACCATCACAGACCTTGTTCGAAGCCCAGCAGCTTGATGTCCAAGCCACTATGGTTAGGAATGACCCATGGCCGAGCGAAATACAATTGAGGTCACGTGATTGCATCTCCCACGTGATTTCACGTTCTCTGCGTGGGTACCATCGCATAGCTTTTGCGATACGCGTTCGTTTGACATTAATCTCACTGTGTTTGTGAATCACATGTGGGCTCCGAAAGTTGCGCAAGACCACGTGACATTCTCTACCAAGTAATCTGGCATGCCCTTCGTGAGTATTATTACAGAGCTCCTTCAAAGACCAATAGTTTGATATCCATGTCAATATATTTGGGAATCAAGAGTTTGCTGGCGAATGTCAGTGAGATCCCATGCCACTGTCCTCCATGGGTTCTGAGATGCGCTACGTGGTTATAATCGCCGAGATTGTTCGAAGATCCTTTCATTTGATATACACGTCAACGGCGCTTGTATAAAACAAAATGATTAAATGTTACGTGACGCTCTTTTCTGCCTGTTTTAACAGCGTTAGAAATGAACGGTTTGTTGCTGGATGCCCCTTTGTTTCAAGGCATGTCAGCAAAGCCATCAAATAGCTACGCTTTCCATGACCTGTTCATGGCAGTAATATAATTTCCACCACAGCGCACTATTTCGATGATGTATCGCACGGGAAAGGTATTTTTGGTGTCACATGACAGCGCTGATCAAGAAAGCTCGTCAGATATGTTGGATTGGCGCAAAATTATGACATTTCTTCATTATCTTGAACTTTTTAGAAGGCCTTCAATCATTCTAATTTACTATAGATTACATTGACTGGCGTTAAGATTAAAATACGTTGCGTGTAGATCACGGTATTTCGCCCTGGGAATAAATGTGTGGCAGCTGGACTAATCTCACTAGCGCCTGTACTAATATAGCCGGCGGTTAGATTAGTTTAAGCGGGAAAACCTAGTAGATTCGCATATTCGCATATCCGCCTAAACGGTTAGGTAAACCGGATGTTCTGAATATACGTTTCTTAAATTGAGGATAACCTGATAACCGGTTTTCGAGACCGAATTCACTCCCCTCCGGTTAAACCGGATAGTCGGCCTGACAGATATTTGCAAGCACTAGTCTGAACGCATTGTAGGGACGATTGGTGTTGCATGCCCACCGGCGCTGTGTTCTTGTACTTTAACCTTTTACAGAAAAGCTGTTTATAGCTAGGTTCTGGCGTATGTCGTCTTCGCGGACATAGAGCAACCATTGTTTCATTCGTCGGCCGATACTGAACATTTTTGCGAACAAATCGTAACATATAACTAAGGAACTACCATCAATCTGCTTCTCACCTTGTGACCTAATAGCTCATAGTCACACTAGATTTGCACTCAAAAATAATTTTCTTCTGCCTAAAGTGCGAACTAACTATGATAAACAGACTGCGGAATTTTCCGCAATATAGCTTTGGAATACTCTACCACCTATCATCAAAAATGCAAAAAATTTATACCAATTTAAAAGAGAACTAAAATCATTCATAATAAATACTTACTGAAACTCTCCTTGTTTTTTTTTCGTTTTGTTTTTTAGTTTTTTTTAAATTTTATTCCGTTTTTTTATACCGTCTTGCTGTTAACAAGTGTTCTTATTACTCATATGCTATAAACATGTTTTGATATTACTCTTCGCTCTCATCTGTACTACTGTTGCTTTAAACATTGTATAACATCATAAGTGTCTTTAGCAGGAGGTCCCGATACAGTCTTTGACTATGGGACCTCCTTATGTATACTACGCACATGCAATTATCTGTATTTTTACTAATAAATAAATAAATTATGAAATTATGAATAGTGCAATGCCGGGCCGACCCGCGGTGAAGGTGAAGCAGGCGTTAAGCACTCCCGATAGGTGGGTCGATCCGGAAGACAGTGCAATGCCACGTCGACCTGCGGCGGAGGTTACGTTCACCATTAAGGGGCCCACATTCACAGCCTCGCTAATCACCTTCTTCAAAGAGTGGCAGGGCACTGAATATTTTTTTATGTGTGCATATATGTTTGTGTGCTATGATGGTAGCCATGCCTTCCTTGCTGCCCTCAGAGGCGTCTCTGACTCCAACCAGCAAGCCTACTCCATAAACGCAGTCGTAACAGCTGGTGTTATAGGCGGCTATTGTGTGTTGCTTTTTTCTGTGTTTGCAGGCTTCAAGCACCTTGACAAGTAGAAGTTCACAGACAAACGAAAACTTGTAAAAGCAGTGAATAACAGTGGCAGCAGAAGCACTGTCCCCGAAGCCTGTGGTTCTACAAAAGAACCTCGTACTGTGTGCTTGATAACGTTGCAACGGTCTGCACTAAGCAAAGACTCGATAATCGTAACATATGTGCCTGTGCTGGGAATGCCATAACAGACAATATCGTTGCACATGAGGACAGCCCTTTTATCACGCTGAAAAGAAGACCATGATAAGATAAACTTGTGTGATATTAGATCCTCCTGTTGTCGCAGGGAGTATAGAACCAATAGCGTCGCTGAGCTATTTTGAAATATTGTAATTGGCACCGAGGGGCCCTTGCACGCCAACACCGGTATAGTGCCGAGCAGCGCAATTCGTGACGAAATTGCGAAACTTCGAATGCCGCGCTCGCAGAAGACGGGGTTGCTCACTTTGTACCCAGGCGCGCGCGCATGTTTTCGTGCTTGGCAAACCCTAATGAGACGTATTGAAAATGTATTATTGCCTCACAACGTTTGCCCCCCTTGCCACATTTGCTAGGGAGTAGCTTGGTGGGACTGCTGTATGTTCTGACTAGCTCGACGATTACCGCCGTTTCGACACTAAAGAGCTTAAAATGCAACGATCGCCTACGAGGTTGAAGTTTGCGAGAAAAATCTTCACTGCCCAGTTGAAAATGGCAAAAGAGGTTGCCTTCAGTACTACAGAAATTCCTGTTGTACAACAGGATATTTCTGCAGCAACTACACATTCCAGATGGAGCAACAGACTTTTCTGATGTACAACAGACATTTCTTGCTGTGACTACAGAAGTGCACTCTGTCGTATGTCTGTTGTGACAACAGAAAGCTGAAGCTCTACAACAGATTTTTGTAGTAGTACAGAAAAATTTGTCATCACAACAATCACTCTGTTGCCCCAACAGAAATGTTCCTGAAATAACCCGACAATCTTCTTTAATGCTACAGAGAGCTGTTAAAATACTACAGAAACCTATTGTGGCAACAGGCCTCCACTTTTCACAACAGAAGTGTGCCGGAAATAATGCGACCAAATTTGTCATCACAACAAGCACACTGTTGCCCTAACAGAAATGTTCCTGAAATAACCCGACAATCTTCTTTAATGCTACAGAGAGCTGTTAAAATACTACAGAAACCTATTGTGGCAACAGGCCTCCACTTTTCACAACAAAAGTGTGCCTGAAATAATGCGACCAAATTCTGTTGTACTAGAGAAAATTTTTTTTGTACGACAGAAACCTTTTGTTGCAACAGGCCCCCAATTGTCATAACAGAAGTGTTCCTGAAGTAATGCGACAAACTTCTGTTGTAATACCGAGATCTGTTATTGTACGACAGAAACCTATCGTCGCAACATGTACCCAATGATGACAACAGAAGTGTACTGAACTTATGCGATGCGACAACCTTCGGTAGTGTCCAGTTGAAGAAGACAACATGAATTCCTGTCGCAACTATTGAAATTTCTGTTGTAAGACAGAAGTTCCTAATGCTTCTGTACTTGCGACAGAAATTTATGACCTTGAGATAGAAATTCTGATGTCGCAGAAGAAGCATGCTGTCGCGAAGACCAAGAGTTCTGAAGTCGCAACAGAAACGTTCTGTCGCGACAAGAGTTCTGAAGTCGGAACAACAGCTTTCTATCGTGACAGCGATTTTAACGTTACGACAGCAATTCTGATGTCGCTACAGGAATATTCGGTCGCGACGGCCAAGAGTTCTAAGTCGCAACAGAAGCGCTTTCCGTCGCGGCACTTTAAAGTTGTATGTCAGTTTCGCATCGGTGGTGTACACTGTACTTTTCTTTTGCGCGGTATTCAATCGTGCTTCTCTGAAGCCGGCAATGCTGATAGCTCCGGCACCAGTTTTAAATTCGACGTGGCCAGTAGTTATAATTGTGCCGTGATGACGCGGCACCAACAACGGCTTACCGGCCTCCTCAACATCGGCCGCTGATCAAAATAATATCATCTGCGGGAATGGCTCCGCATACATTTTGTTTAACTTGGCAAGATATGGCACACAGGCCTGTGGACTTACATGTGCGGTTACATTGACAAATTAGTTAACTTCCCAGAAATATTGCACAAGCTTATGCGAAGCGGAAAAGAAGTTTTGGGTTGTTCCACAAAGTTGCGTGAAAAGCTGTCTCGCTCGGGTCTCATTATTCTGGTACAGCACTGCCATGAGAATCCAGTATGCTGTAAGAATGAAGACTCATCCACGAGTGTTTATGTAGCTATGTTGCATTGAACACACGAATTATATGCAAGCTCAAAAGTGTAAAGAGCGAGAGACTACTCTCAAAATTAGCAGTAACAACCCTAAAAGTGTCCCCGGGTCACCGTTGTCTATTTCTGAATTTTTTATTCAATACGAATATCGTACAACAAAATCGATGTTCTAGCACTCCACGATGTACCTGTCGATGGTTAGAATACTTTTGCTGTTCTAGAGATGCGGGAGCTGACGCGGTGGAGTGAAAGCGCATCCTGGCTTTTAAAATGCAAATGTAACCAGCAACGCAGACAGCGATTTTTACTGTTGACATAGCCAAAATGTACTCTGACTGACGTGTTCGGCGTGGTGCATGGTAAGATGCTGGGCTCGGGGTCCTCAGGCCCCAAGTTGGAATCCCGGATGGGAAGTTCTTACTTTAATGTCTTTGTTTTTTTTGTACTAATAAATTTGTATATCCTGAAAGAGTTAGTTGTCAACATCATCATCATCAGCCTGGTGACGAACTGCAAGGGCACAGGCCTCTCCAATACTTCTCCAACAACCCCGGTTATGTACTAATTGTGGCCATGTCGTTCCTGCAAACTTCTTAATCTCATCCGCCTACCTAACTTACTGCCGCCCCCTTGCTACGCTTCCCTTCCCTTGGAATCCAGTCCGTAACCCTTAATGACAATTGGTTATCTTCCCTCCTCATTACATGTCCTGCCCATGCCCCCCCCCCATTTCTTTCTCTTGATTTCAACTAAGATGTCATTAACTCGCGTTTGTTCCCTCACTCAATCTGCTCTTTCTTATCCCTTAACGTTACACCTATCATTATTTCTTCCATAGCTCCTTGCGTCGTCCTCAATTTAAGTAGAACCCTTTTCTCTGTCAATTTTTTAATAAATATTGATCAGGAAGTACGGAACTTCCGATTACAGGACGTGACACTACAGACAACAGAACGTCAGGCAACAGAACGACAGAAACAACGTCCCAAAATACGACAGACTGAAAATTTCCTGTTGTAATTTTCAAGTGGATGCGATGCCACGAATAAACGAAGATACATGTGGGTGTTTGTCCGGTTAAGAGATCTCATCGGAGTGTGTTATCAACAGCTGTACTCCTTTGAAATTGGAACCTATGCCAAGGCAAGTTTGCGGCGACGAGCACTTGGAAGCTTATTTAAATAACTTGGATGCTCGCCTCGTCAAACGTTCAAATTAAACCTACGCTGCAACGTGGTGCCTCAAGTTCGTTAGGCCAGCAGGCAAACGTTGTGAACGCGCTTCCTTGTGAGGTTCCGCAAAATCACCGTTCGATTTCTAGTGAAGTTGTTTCTTTCAAGAAGTTGAATGAGTAATTTCAGTTACCTGAGAATAAACTTGTGTATTAGAGATTTCGTCACATATGACTAGCCCGCTGGAAACCTTGCCTGCAATAAAGCTAATGCTGCATTTCAAGACCTTTTCCGAATGTGTATTTTATGCACACCCATACATGCAATACACGAATACAAACACAAACATAAACAACGATCTATATGTATATATATATATATATATATATATATATATATTTAGAGTCTGCCGCGAGTGGTCTTATTTCCTTAGTGGCTATGGTGTTGGGCTGCTAAGCACGAGGCCGCGGGATCGAACCCTGGACATGGCGGCCGCATTTCGGCGGGGCAAGATGCGAAAACATCTGTGTACTTAGATTTAGATGCACGTTAAGGAACCGCAGAGGGTCGAAATTTCCGGAGTCCCCCACTACGGCGCGCCTCATAATCAGTGAGCGGTTTTGGCACGTGAAACCCCACATTTTTTTTATTCGGCTGGGATCCGGTAGTTTAGCAGGTACTTGTTCAACTTGTATTCACTTGTGTTGTAGGTTGAGGACGTAGGTACGGAAAAACGATGATTTATTGCCTACGTTTCGACCGGGGTTCGACCTTCGTCACGGAATACTTCACGCGATAAGGCGTCCTGCTTAAATAGTTACATGCCATTGGGGGCCCCTCTACGCGCTTCTCGCGCTTCTCGACTGCCAAAGCGCATTGTTGCTGTGCGGAGGTTGTGCTGGCGACGAATCGACAGTGCATGTCGAAAAAAGAAAAAGAAAGCGCGACGAAATGTATATAGCAGGTTCGCGGAGCAACACTAAAATACCAAAAACAGGGTTTACTGAAAAGATGACAACCTGTAAAATTGAAAAAAAAGAAAAAGAAAAGTGCACGACAAAAAGTACGTGACAAGGTCCTAGAGTATAAAAGCATGGGTCACAGAAAAGTTGAAACATGGTTAAAAAAAGAACATCACTAATACAAGAGAAATTTTGACTTTAATGTGACGGCAGCCTTCATGAGTCTTCAATAGAAATGTCGAACACGGTTAAAATGCACGACCGGACGGGATAGTTGTGACAGCAGGTTCGTAGAGCAAGAAATGTAACAAAGGGAATGTTTAGAAGAGAGCGTAGCAAAAATTCGTGCAAATTTTGAGAAAAAGCTACAAGAATAACTCATGAACATTGCTCATGCTAGAATAAACACAAGGAAATGACTCATCCGCAGCCAGAAACTTCTTTGGGGCGAATCGCGCATGTGTGTGTCGGGTGTGCGACACGCTGGTGACGTGGCCTAAACAATGCGATGAAGAACATGTGGGTGCGGGCGAGCTGCTCACTCTGGAGGCAACGCCTATGCGATTCTTTATTTCGCGAACAAATAGGTCAATGTTCCCAGATTCACGTCAATCCCAGAAGCTACGTCACCAAATTATGGATTAAAAATTTTTCGTGAACCTCCCTTTCGTGGTTTGATTTGATGCCAGGTACAAATACGGTCACGGTTAGCTTGTCAAAGAGTTGCCCGGGATAGTGACAAATTTCGATAGCGGAGAATTGGGAAGGCTCATGGTACGCGATCTATGAATGTTGAAACGCAGTTTAACGGCTGCTTTCGTTTGTCCCATGTACTGTAGTTTGCACGCTGAGTACTTTAGCATATAAATAACATTGGCCGTGTCCCAGTCACGTTTTATCTTAAGGCTAAAATTTGACGCGTGCTCATAATACTTAGCGAACTCGTCATGTGAGCGCAAACCTTGCACCGCAATTTAGCAAAAATGACAGCCTATGTGAATTCGTCTTGTTGGTTTGGATGTAGCGTAAATTTTTTGATCTTCGCTAAACTGCGCGTGGCGGCTCCGGAAACACGACTCTGAGGCGATTGCTCTGCATGAGAATGTTACGATGTTTGTTAAGGGCGACATTATAGTTTGGAATAGATACAGAGTGTGTTAACACTAAGTAAGTATGTCTTCGTTGCTCAACCCACTTGTCCAGCGGGAGACGCGCACAGCGGTCTCCGGCATCGGCTCGCTTAATCGCGTCATTTACCCTTAGGAGCGGATAATTCTGCGTTATCAGGGCATCACGGGCGCTGTCGCAGTTGTTAATAAAATTGGAGTGTTTGGAACACATTCGCTTGAAACTAAGTGCTTGGCAATAGGGTATGCTGGTTTTGCAGTTTGTAACATGGCTACATTGAAAATGAAGGTACCCACTGACGTTCACTGCAGTGAACGTCAGTGGGTTTCTCATAAAGTGTAGTAGCTAGTTTGCTACCGCAGATGGATATTGTGACATCCAGAAAACAGATAGAAAGTGTGAATAGGAGTGCGAAAAAGCAATGGATGGATGAACCATATTAAAGTCCGCAATGAAAGCCACAAGTTCCGCCTGCCAGATGAGAAAGATCTCATCGCTGTTTTCAGTAGTACGGCCTTAGTTTACGTGCTGAAAGTAATTCATTTTCTAGTTGTCCCATAATTATATTAGCGTATTGAGGACCTATATTGGTCTACATTTAAGTGCCGCTCACTTGTAGAAAGTGTACGCCGTCAAATTCAAGATTGTTAAAATGTAAGATTAGTTTAGCAAGATTGCTAAAGTAGAGCGCCAACAGATTTGTCAAAAAGCGAGTCATTGTAAGCGTTAATAACTGATGTGATGCCGTCCTCGTGGGTAATGTTAGTATAAGAGGAGGCGACATACAGTGTAACCAGCAACGAGCCATAATGCATGTCAATGTTAATGATATCGGCTAAGAAGTGACATGTGTCCTTTAAATAGGAAAGAAAAGTAGAATAAATCCCCTAATCAGGCTATCGACATAGCTTGAAAATGGCGCGGTGACAGTTCTAACGCCTGCCACAGAAGGGTGGCAGGAGAGGTTATTAGTCTTGAGTATTATGGGTAGTAAATATAACTTTCCTGGGACCGGACTGAGAGGGACTAAAGAGTGCATTACTTGGTTGGCGAATTTACCATCTCTCATGAAATCCGTCATAGTGTCAGAGACAATTCTTTTAAAATTGTCAATTAGATTTTTGTCAAGCCGCTTGTAGAGCTTACATTCGCGGAGAGTATAAATTGGACCATTGCTAAGGCGGCTGGAGCAGCGGCGAGGCTACACCACGGCGCTGCTCTCGCGCTTAGCGCGCTCACGACGAGAGTACCCCAAGTGATGCCAAACTTCTCCTCCGTACCTTCGCTCTCAGGCTAGCGCTTGTCAGGCTTGATAAATTTCTGGTGCAGCATTCGGCTGCTCTGCTGCTGGCGGTCGGGACGAAGGGGTGCGTGATTCACCGGAAGTTCAGCGCTTTGCGTTGTCGCGCAATAGCAGACGGCCATAGGCCATCAAACCTCCGCTCTTTGAAGCAACCAGAACACGGTACTTTTTTTTGACGGCGATTTGCAGTCGCAGACACAATGAAATGAAGCCTGGCTTCGGTTAAACAACAGGGACCAGTGCCAACTAGTGAACAAGGCGACTGGTGTCGAGATGTCTGCTGTCGCCTGCGCGTCCCTTTTAGCTCGCAGCCTCACCAAACCTTTCGCATCGGCTTAACGCTCTGTAATCGTAGGAAGCAGCGCGAGATGTCGCCGCTGTAGCCGCAATGTCTAATGCGCTGCAGGAATGGGTTGTCGCTGGCGCGATTGTTCTCTGCGCCCAGCACGCGCTGCTACAGACGGCTGCCACCTTAAAGCCGCAGGCCCTTCATATTCTTTTTTTCTGTGACATGACCACGACGCTGCGTAGGCAAATGATCGCTGTAGCGCCTCGTTTGCTAGACTCGGAATTATCCGTGAGCGAGAGGTCGCTGGAATGACGGCGCGCGACCAACACTTTATACTTTATACGCGACTTACTCTTTATACATTTCTCCTTCTCCTGACGCCATAGGTTTTTTCTATAAAGCTGTTGCCTGTATTATCAATATATAATTTGTTGGGCAGATTTTTCGTAAGAGACTTTATAGTATATTAAGTGACAAATACAGAGCGAAACCTCTCATTACTAGCATAGTACTTGGCAAGTTGTATTTTACATCATTATATTTTGCTGAGAAAGAGAGATAATAAGAAAGGTCCTAAAAGAACGGGGTGACAAGACTAGAAAAGAATAAATGAAGAGCAAGATGTTCCGGTCTTCCGATCCAGTCATTACCAAAGTATGCGTCATTGTCCTAGGCGATCAGGGCAGGTAATCTTAGTAAATCTTGACGGTCAGTGGTGCGGGAAAACATACTTGATAAAATGAAACAAGAGGGCTAAAGTGTGGAAGGAATACTTAAGGAGTCAATATATAGTCGATGTCCAAGGCTAAGGACAAAGCCTTGATTGAGCATACCTAGGTTATGTTGATGTTGTTTTCATTCGTCTGCGTAAGCTGCACGTTCAAGCAGGTCCGGCCGCGAAACCTCAACAGAACCGCAGTTGTCGCACGATCGACTTATATTCTAGCGAGTGCGAAAATATACTGTGTATAGATATGCGGCAGGGATTTTTACTTATGGCAGGGAAAGTGTTTATAAGGAATGTGCCCTTGGCGCCGATTTCTTTAATTCATTGTTTCAGTGCTATCAGTGGGCTGAATGCCCGCATCTTTACTCACATTTATGACGTCAGGAAACAACCAAATTAAATTTACCCGCAATACTTGCTCGCTTTCACGGCACACCTTACCGGCTTTACAGCGATTGTTTTGCACTGTCAAAGCTCATGCCTGCAATCTTTGTAGGCAGGAGTTTTGTTCAAAGTTCGAACAAAGCCGCTTACGCAGTTCCTCTAATACGTCTGCACAAGCACATGCCTGCAGAAAGCAAGAGTTAAATATCTATTCTTTTCATTTGTATTCTCAGCGAGCGCTCCGAAGCGCTTTGAGTGTGTTCTACAAGTTGCACCACTTTTTTCTCCTTGTCGTGGTGAAATTAGAAATTTTACAGTGATCAAATGTAGCAAAAACGGAAAAAAGGGTGAGCGCTTTGGATAATCTGTGTCAAGTTAAAGGACTGCGAAATAAACAAAATGTTTTTTTCTAAACATATCACCCAGTTAGTGCTGAAAAGTGCCATACTACCATTTTACCTCGTTTGAAAGTGTCCTAAAGATACTACTTTGCACGAAGCTTACATTTATTCGAACTGGGGGACTCATGTGTGTAACGCATGGAGAAACTCTAGCGTTTTCTCGTCCTATTAGGAAAGTTAAAAATAATGTCTGTACCATTGTTTCTTCCTCATTGTTCTGCGCTGTACAACGCCAATGGTAGCTTTCCCTGGTATACTCAGTGAAATACGCGAGGCAGTTTGTGAATACTTGGGTAAAATAGGGGCGCTTACGACTAACGGGTAGGGCAAGTTTACTGTACACGCACTAAAACGACCTAAGCAGTAACTCATGCGTGAAAGCCACCGGAAGCCGTAAACGTGGAGTTCTAGGAACGCAGTAGAAAATAACCCGCTGCTCCGCGATAACTATGAACACTAGTGGGAACAAGTATGGCGAAAATATTGGAAATATTAGGCAAATCTACATGCTAACAATGCATACATACATACATACATACATACAAACAAACACACACACAGACGCATATATATATTGTTGTATTGGCTGCTGTGTCATAGTGCGAGCTACACACTGCGCAAGCGTGAAGTTTTCTTTCTAACTCCCTATGTCCCCTTTCAATTCCCCCTCTCTCCTGGATTACTATATAGCCACCTTGTTGTTGACAATAAAGGCTGATTTTTTACGTGTCTCGTTCCAAGGCGCGTACGTACGTTTCGTTCCTGCCGCGGCCGCGACTATGTTACAGTGGCCACGAGTCAAGACGACACCCACGCAGTCAAGGCAGACCCACACACCCCGGCCATGAAGACAGCCGTGCCATCGATTTCCATGGCTTTCCACATGCTCCCGAGCTTCGACGAAAGCACAGATAAGTGGAAGCCGTACTTGATCAAAGTCGAGGTGTATTTCGAAGCAAATGGCATCGTTGGGTCAAGTAAGAAGACAGCACTTCTTGTGGCTGCACTGAGCACGCAGACTATTCAAATCCTTGCCGGAAGGGTGGCTACCCGCGCGCCGAACTAATTGAGTTATGACGAAGTTATCGCAGCCTTAAATGAATACTATGACCCTAAACGGAACGAAATTTCGGAGAGCTACAAATTCTTCAGTCGTTGCCTTCAGAATCTATTCAGGCTTTCCTCGTCGAGATCCGCCGCATCGGAGACAACTGCAACTTCGGCAGTTGCCTTGACAGGATGATTCGAGACAGGATTGTCTGCGGGGTACGCGCAAGTGCAGTACGAAAACAACTCTTGCCAAAGAAAGAGCTCAAGCTAGAAGAAGCCGAAGCGACAGCAATAGCGGCTGAAGCCGCGGAAAACGATGCGCTAAAGATTTCCTCAGAAGTAACGCCACTATTGAAAGTGCAAGCGCGACGCCGGCCAACACCGAGAGAAAGCGCCGAAAATGCAGCGTGTCGGCAATGCAGTAGATGTGGAAGCTTGAAACATGACGCTAACAGCTGTAGCTGGGCCAAAGCGCGCTGTTATCACTGTGGTCAACGTGGACATCTCGCAAAAATGAGTCCCAATCGTCACGACAAGCAACTCGGGTCTGCTGCACCTGCGCCTCGTGGCCAAGCATTAACAGTGCAAGAAAGCAGATCGGAAGATTCCTATGAAAATGCTCATATCTGGACTTTGCTGTCGGCTCGAACGAAGTGTCTCGAGCCGCCAATTCGCCGCACATTCAATTGGGGCGGCGTAGAACTGGCAATGGAAGTAAACACAGCATCACCAGTATGCGTCATAGCGCGACAGGTTTTCGATAAGCATTGCAAACACCCGCCAAATTTGAAGCCTTCACATCTGAAACTTTCATGCTAAGCTGGAAGGCTGCCTGTGTTAGGCGAGCTTCAGCTAGCTGTTGCGCACCAAGGTGTGTCAGTTGAATGCACGCTCATAGTACTAGACTGCAGCGGACCAAGTCTGTGCTGTTGAGACCTGTTAACCCTGCTGGAGAGGGCTGGAGTTCCCGTAGTGCAAGTCAGTAAAAAAAAAGTGCTGGTGACGGGAGAAGCCATCAGCCACATCAACGCCTTACGCAGTAACTACGAAGATGTCTTCTCGGAGGAATCGGGTCTGATGAAGGGACCCCCAGCCAGCTTGGTGCTCAAGGACGGTGCGGTAAACAAGTTTTGCAAGGCGAGACCACTTCCGTACGCGCTCCGCGACAAGGTGGCAAAAGAGCTGGATCGGCTAGTGTCGCTAGGCATAATATCGCCCATAAAATATTCGGACCTGGCGACGCCCATAGTACCAGTGCTTAAAAAAGATGGCACAGTCCGGATTTGCGGGGATTTTAAGGCCACCTTGAATCATGCTTGTGCACTTGAGCAGTATCCCCTTCCAGTGATTGAAGACATGTTCGCGTCTTTAAGCGGTGGTGAAGTTTTTAGTACACTGGACTTGAAAGATGCCTACAACCAGGTGCCACTAGACGAAGCTTCACGCAAGCTGTGCGTCATTAATACGCACCAAGGCCTATTCTGTAACAACTTGCTGCCGTTCGGCATTTCCTCTGCTCCTGCTATATTTCAAGGGAAGATGGACATCATTCTAGCGGGCCTGTCTGGAGTTGAGGCATACTTGATGATGTGCTTCTGTCTGAAAAGTAGGCAGACAACGGAGCTCGGCTGAAAACAGTGTTGCAGCTGTTTCGAGAGCATGGCGTAAAGCTGCGATAAGACAAATGCTATTTCAGCCAGCTATCGGTTACTTATCTCGGAGACCGTATCGATCGTATCGGTCTTCACCCGGCGGAAAAGAACGTGGAAGCTATCACGAAAGCACCGAGCCTCGTAACGTGAGCGAGCTGCGTTCGTTTGTCGGAATGCTAACATTTTATTCAAGGTTTTTGCCGAACATGGTCAAGCGTGTTGTCCCCGTTGTATCAGTTACTAGAACAGAATGCGCGATGGCAGTGGAACCAGCCCCAGGAAACTGCGTTCGCCAAGGCCAAACAGTGTCTCAAGAATGCCGAAGTGCTTGCCCATTTCGACCCGCTAAAGGCGCTGAAACTGGAGTGCGACGCTTCCCCACACGGCATTGGCGCAGTACTGTTTCACACAGTAGGCAGCGTCCAAAGACCAACGGATTCCGTTCAAGGACTCTCACGAAAGCCGAACTGATTTACTCGCAGCTGGAGCGTGAGGCGCTGGCACTCGTTTTTGGAGTCACGAGATTCCGAGACTATCTGTTGGGTCGTGAATTCACCTTGGTTACAGACCACCAGCCTCTTCTCGGATTGCTAAGGGCCGACCACCCAACACCATCTATGGCTGCAGCCCGCATTCAGCGTTGGGCCCTCTATCTCGGAGGATATTGCTACAAACTTCAGTACACTCCCGTAAGACAACTGCTGAACTCGGACGCCCTCAGCAGGCTTCCGCTGCAATCACCCAGTCTCAGTATGGAACCCCACAAGCCGCAACAGTACGCTTTTTCTTTGGAAATCCTGGAGGAAGGCACAGTCACGACACGAGAGCTGACTGACCTTACAGCCGTCGACTCGACACTAGATCGCGTCAAGCATTCTGTGCTGCGTGGTTGGCCTAGAAGCTCGAAAGGCCTTGAGCCATGCCTGGCGGTATTTTTTGACCGTCGACTGGAGTTGTCCCTGGCACATGGGTTAATTTATTGGGGCCATCGAGTGGTTATACCTGCCGGCGCGCGAAAGCGATTGCTGCAGCTGTTGCATGAAACCCACCAAGGGTCTTCGCCTATGAAATCGATTGCGCGATCGTTGTTCTGGTGGCCAGGCCTAGACCGAGAGATTGAGGAAATGTCGGCTCAGTGCAAGAATTGCATCGACAATTGGCCCAGCCGCCAGCCGCCAGCCGCTCCACCAGCAAGCTGGCCACAAGCGTATGAGAAGTGGTCGCGCATCCATGTGGATTTTTCCGGACCGATAGAAGGCAATATGGTGCTTGTGCTAATCGATTCGCACATCAAGTGGATAGAAGCACTTCCTCTGAAGCAAGCTACCACGACAGCTACAATCCACTGTTTGCGGGACATATTCAGCAGATTTGGCGTGCGCAGAACGATAGTTTCCGGTAACGGAAAACAATTCACTAGTCGTGAACTTGCAACATTTGTCGAGCACAACAACATGTCGAACGTTAGGACCGCCCCCTTCCACCCGCAATCTAATGAGGTTGCCGAAACAGCTGTCCGAACAGTGAAAGATGGTCTTCGGACGTTGAAGGGAGGAAAATTGGAGCACAAACTAATGTGGCTACTGATCAATTACAGGAAGGACGCCCCAGAAGACCGGGAAGTCGCCATCACAGATGCTTCTCGGATACCAGATTAGATCGCGCCTGGATACGGGTTTACCGAAGGGTAGTGTAGACGCACCGTTTGATAACCAGGAGAGGCTGTCCCAACTAGAGCCGTGTGCACGTTCGCAACTATGGGGCAGGAGACAAATGGATACCAGGACATGTGACATCTACGTCTGAGACCCGAATTGTTACAGTAGAAACACCTGGAGCAATTGTCCGGCGGCACGTGGACCAGGTGCGTCGTCGGCCTACAGAAACGCAGTCACCCGACACTGCGCAAGACGCGTGCGCGGACGGCGCTACATTCAGGCCAGAAGAATCCGCGCCACAGCTCGATGTGAGACCGGAAGCATTTGCCTTGCCGCCTGCAGTTGGGGATCATCATGCTGACCGCGCCTTCCCGGCACCTCCGTCATCCGGAGCAGTAGTGTCAAGTGAACCCGCTCAAGTCCCACGACGTTCGACGAGGACGAGGAAACCGGTTGACCGATTTTAGGAGGAAGAAGTGTTGTATCGGCCGCTGTGCCATAGTGCGGGCTACACACTGCGCAAGCGTGAAGTTTTCTTTCTAACTCGCTATGCCCCTTTCCATTCCCCCTCTCTCCTGGATTACTATATAACCACCCTGCTATTGACAATAAAGGCTGATTTTTTACGTGCCTCGTTCCCAGGCGTGTACGTAAGTTTCGTTCGTGCCATGGCTGAACGGCCGCGACAATGTTACATATATATATATATATATATATATATATATATATATATATATATATATATATATATATATGTATGTATGTATACATATATCAGGCCGTGATCTTGCAAAACGGAGTCGCACATTGAAACGAACATTATTCGATCTCATGCGCATTGTTCTCAGTCTTTCTGAATCATCCGTGAAAACAGTATTGAACAGTGAACAACAGTTGCGCAAAGCATCTGCATTAAGCACTTTGGAATGTGCCATGGTCGTTGAGTACGAACAGGAAAAACGATCAGACCTCCAGGAGAAAACGTTAGCCTTGAACATATAGCGCCGTTCGATGGTTTTGTCGATGCTGAACCCTCTTCCAGCAAGCGTACTTGTCTGTCGAAGAATCCAAACGTGTTTAACATTTTCAACGTGGTCTTATCTGACTCGAAAATGGCTCTGCTTTCTCGAGGTTTGAATTTCTGCCCAGCCACAGAAGCGTATAGCGAATTTCAGCTAGTTAAATATTCAGATGACTTCGCACGAAATATGAGGTTTTAGAAATTTTTTCATGAGCAACCCACGTCCAGAGGAGGACGAAGAAAACACACAATGCTTTGTCCACATCGGCTCCCATTTTTGGGAAGTTTCTGACCGGGTTTTTGCTTTTGGGCGCCCCATTTCATCGTCGACAGATTCGTGAAGTTGCGAGCTCCAACTAGATACTAGACTGTTGCCATTGAATGGACTTTTTCAAATTCTACGGCTCTTTTCACTTCAACCGCGTCGCCGTAGGACCATAAGAGTTCGTGGGAGGAAACCACTTTTGGCCTTTCGGCGAGACCTCTTCTTATAGAATATAGAGTGCAAGGGGAGCAGATAACCCCCGACGATTTTCTCGAGGAATCCGGCTGGCAATAAGCCGGCTGAAGACATCATTTGACGAAATAGTCGAAAGACAGGCCCGCCAATGGAGCCAGGAATAACGCGGTGCCAGGGCACAACGATCGTGGCAGGACAGGAGGTGGTGTCAAGAGCAGCATTATTGGTCGTGGAAGAATGCCGCGGCTTCACAGGGAGGACATCAAAATTGTGATCAGAGCGAGGGGTGGGTCCTGAATATATCCAAGATAGGCCCGACTGTGGTGGCTGATGCAATCAACACCGCTGCTTGCATCGAAGATTCGAAGCGTGAAGGGGGCACGACCTGTCCTATCAACAGAATATTGTCGTGGTCAGTACCCCCGAGGAGGAGAACGAAACCAAATATGCTAGAATCAAGAATATTTTTGTGGCGGGTCGTCTGCACGAGGTAGCGGCATATCGCACGACACCACATGCAACGTGCAAAGGTGTAATACAAGACGTTCCCCGTTGTGACGGGCCAGAGTTGTTGCAGCGCAAGATTGTTAATGCAACAAACCCACTTGCGCTGGCAGCCAAGAGGATCAAGGACACTGGCACCGTCATAATTGCCTTTGACGGATACCGGGTACCTAACTACGTCAGGTATGACAATGTACAGGTCAGCTGTACTTTATATCGTAAGCAGATCGACATCTGCTGCGTTTGCGGAAGGCTTGGCCATCGTGCCGACGCATGTCCGACGCCCAGCGAAGCCGAATGCAGAGGACGTGGAGCCTCGAACCCAGATGAGCAGCATCAGCGCGTGCCTAAATGCAAGAATGCAAGTTGTGCGGAGAGAGCCATCTCACGGCAGGAAAGGAATGCAGACAACCCTTTAAAATCCCATACGTCGTTCGACGTCGTCCTAGAGAACGAACCAGAGCCGAAAGGAGCCGGATGAGAAGCCCTACCCCGGATTACCGCGGTGCCGAGCTCCAGTTCCCGGAACTCGACCAGTATCGGTCTCCGCAAACAGCCCCCGAGGGAGGTCGCCGTAACTCCAGATCGCGGTCTAGGGGTCGCCTCCGCTCCAGGACTTTATCCCGGAACCATACCCGTGGTCGCTCCAGTTTATGATCTGCTTCCATGGTTCGCTTCGAGCCAAGAAGCCGGTCCAGGTGAAGATCCAGAGCCCGGGACATCATCATCAGCAGCAGGTGGTCCACAAGGAGGGCCGCCCCACTTGGGCAGATCGGGTCCGTGGAGGACGATCGGACGTGGTGTCGAGGTCGCTGCCAGAGCATGATGATTGTTTGGAAAAACCACGAGATTAGAGCTCGAAAACTCGGCAGTGAGAGATAACAATAATAGGCTAAGCGCTGAGATAGCAGAGATTACGGGGGCTAGGAACTCACAACCCACCGCTACCGTCAACGTGGAAATTCTGGTAGTTCCGATAGCCGAAGGTAGGGACGGGTCAGGACCACCGAAGAAGAGGGCAATAGCTTGTGATCGGGAGAACGTGTCACTTAAAGCTAAATCAGAGGTGCGCGAGATGTTAACCGCTCTCAGAAAAAGTATTAAACAGTTAGGTGATAGAATCTCTGAGATGCAAAGCAAGATGACGTCCTTAGAAGCAAACACGAACCAGCGGTTGGCCAAACACGAATCCGTTATCGAGTTTGTTGTGGGTCCGGTAACACCACCGAACCCACCGATATATATGTCTTTCTGACCCAACAGCTAGCAACGTAGACCCGATTCTAGCCCCACCAAGGGTGGGTGTCCAGCTCGTAAGAGATGGCTCTGCCCGTTGAAACATTCCGAATTTGGCAATGGAATTGTAGGGGCTTCTCTAGGACGAAGGCTCCCCTACAGTAATATCTACGCAGTTGTGAAAAGATGCCCCGGGTCATCTTATTACAGGAAACCCTCTCGCCTGGCATCTCGATGACTAGGTTTCGCTCGGTTGCAGTGCAGTCGGGGGGAGGGGATTTGTACTCTCATTAGTAAGTGAGTGAGTGAGTGAGTGTGAGTGCAAAACTTTATCATCTCTAGATTCGCTGGGCTTCTGTGGTCTTCAGATGGATTCGTCCATCTTGCACAACCGTCAGTTGCCCTTAGTCCAGGGCTCCGCTGGATGCTGCTGCCAGTTGTGCTCGCCGAATCAGACCTTCTTGGTCGACCTGGCGATCGCTGGAGAGCACTCCCTTCCTTTGCTCCGCACTCGGGTTTGGTATAACGGATACCACGTCTATCTTCTGGCATGCCCACGTTATGTGATACAGCGTGGGTGTTTCGTAGCACCAGGGGCATTTGTCATAGTATTGTGTGGGATAAATTTTGCTGAGTACGTTCAGGTCCAGGTACGAGCCCCTTTGTAGGTGCCTCTACGCGACAGAGTCCTCTCTGCTAAAGGAGTTGTACGGTGGTGGATACCGCTTTCTGCAGCCTTTGTAGTAATTTAGTATTGCCGAATTATCTTGGGGTACAGGTTCGGTCCCTTCGAGGTCACCTACGTTGGATGCTCGGTAATAAGTGTACCCTCGAGCAATCCTGTCCGCCTCTTGGTTCCCTGCCACTGCCGTGTGTCCCGGCGTCCATACTATCGTTTGCCAAATTGGTTCTTTTGTTTGTCGTTGTATTATGTGGTCGCCAGAGCGGAGTATGCGGAGCGCTCCGTGCCCTATTCTGCCGCGTAGGTAGTTGCGGCACGCTGTTTCCGAGTCTGTGAGGATTGTTAGAGACCGTTAACACCGACATCCATCCGCCGCCGCTAGAGCGACGGCCGCTTCTTCAGCCTCGACTATCGTACAGCCTTGTAGTGATGCGCTGGTGATCTCGCGTAGGTTCGAATCAATAACCGTTGCTAGCGCGTTGCTGTTGCTCTGCCCCGCTGCTCTGGCGTATGTGGCTGCGTCCACATATACCGTCGTTTCTTGGGGTGCTTGTGTCTTTTGTAGGTATTTAGCCCTCGCTTCTCTGCGTACTTTGTGTAAGTTGGGATCTATGTTCCAAGGTATGGGTGGCACTTTTAGTGTGTTGCAATACTCCTCCGGAATCGTTTCGGTTCTCTGTATCTTTTGAAGTTGATCGGCGCAGCCTAGTTTCTTCATGAACTCCCTGCCAGATGGGGTCTGCTGTAGTCTGCGTTGTTGGGAGACTAGTTGCGCCTCTTTCAATTCGTCGAAGGTGTTGTGTAGTCCTAAGGATAGGAGCTTTTCCGTTGAGGTGTTGTAGGGAAGGTGGAGTGCGGTTTTGTACGCTTTGCGTAGAATCGCGTCGGCCTGTTGTACCTCACTCTTGATGGGATTGTAGTCTGCGAGGCTGCATGCCCCTCGGCTGACGACCAAGCTTCTCACCAGCTTGAGTGTGTCTTCCTCTCGCATGCCGTGGCGTCTGTGTGAGATGCGCGTGATCATGCGGGCCACTTGTAGGGTGGATGCCTTGAGCAGGGCGAGGGTGTGGGTGCAGCGTTGGTTTGACTGTATCCACATCCCCAGGATTCTGATTAGCGTCTTTTGCGGTATCGGCTTCCCTCGAGGTAGACATTGAGCTTTAACTCGTAGCTGGCGGGGGCTGTGCGGTTTTGCTTTCCTCTCCAAACTCTCAGGAGCTCGGACTTCTCAGTGGAACAGGCTAGCCCTCTTGCTCTGACGTAGTCCTCTACGCAGGTGGATGCCTCTTGTAACTTCTTTCTGTCTGAGTGAGTCTGTGTTAACCCAGATGGTGATGTCACCGGCATACATGGCATGGTGTATGCCGTCGATTTCTTTTAACTGTCTTGCCAAACCAATCATTGCTATATCGAAAAGCGTGAAGGAGATGACCGAGCCTTGAGGCGTCCCTTTGTTTGGAGTAAGGAACTTCTCTGATCGGAGCCCTCCGAGGCCAATCGTTGCCGTTCTGTTTGAAAGGAAGAAACTCACTCATGTGACACATGATCTCAAATTGGCTGGTAGAAATATTGAGTATGTTATGTCAGAGATCATACCTTGACGGGTCAACCAAGGCAGCATATATGTTCTTAACATATATAGTTTGCCCAACGAAAAAACAGCAAAGATTTAGGACTCTACTCCACAAGGCCATAGACATGGCAGGCTCAAGCCCTCTTATTGTCGTATGGGACTTTAATGCCCCGCTTCATGCCTGGGGTTATAAATATGATACCAATAAGGGTAAGCATCTCTGGCAGAATACCATGGATCTGGACCTGACGCTGATCACTCACCCTAACTTTCCAACCCGAATCGCGACATCCACCTGTAGAGACTCTACCCCTGATATCATCTTCGTCAAGAACATGACTGAGGCCAAATGGAATAACTTGGCTGAGAACCTTGGTAGTGACCACTATATTTGTGAGGCCCAGCTTCCTATCGTGGGTAAAAAAAGCGCGAATTCTCGTACACAGACCGCGATAAATTTCGGAAGCTTCGGGAGGAGAGGCCTCCCTCAAATCCCGACCTACCATAGAGCAATGGATGGTTCAGGTCCAAGACGACGTTCGGCGTGCAACCTCTAAGGCCTGCACGAACCTTCCTGTTGAGAAAATGGATAGCAGGTTAGTCCATCTGTTCGAGGCAAATCAGTCGATTCTCAACAGATGGAAGTATCAACGACCTAATTGTAGGCTTCGCAAAAAGGTATCTGAGATTAACAAACACATTGAGGAGCACTGTGTAACCCTCTCTAAACAGCACTGGGACGATATTTGCAATTCGATAGACGGCCAAATGCGAAATGGTAACACTTGGAGGTTGCTTAAGCATCTGCTTAACGGGACCAACACTAAGTCTAATCAGAGGCATGGCATTGGTAGAACCATACATGAGGTCGCATGAATGAACTACGAGGACCAATTAATCCGCACGCTCGCTAACAAATCTCTCCCAGTCGGCTCAGGGTGGTCTCTTGTACATCTCGATTACCAGGGCCAGGCCACTTCCTACCTGGATGCAGTGTTTGGCGTTGAGGAGATTCGTAGGGTTCTGCATGGACTCAATGGTAGATCCTCACCAGGGCCTGATGGCATCTCCAACAACGCGTTACGAAGTCTGGATGAAAAATCAATCGCATACCTCACAAAGGACATTAATGAAATTTGGAGGAATGGAACCGTCCCATTACCTTGGAAGACTGCTCTCGCAGTACTCATCCGCAAACCTGGGAAAACACCTTGCGATGACAACTTGAGGCCCATCTCGCTTACATCCAGTGTGAATAAGGTAGCGGAGCATGCGGTCCTGTATCGACTCTCCCGGTTCCTGGAGAATAACGACATTTACCCCCATAGTGTGATAGGATTCAGACCAGGCCTATCCACACAGGATACCATGAAACTGATTAAGCATCAAATCATAGACAACGACTCTAGCGACACTCGGGCCGTTTTGGGACTTGATCTTGAGAAGCCCTTCGACAGCGTTCTACATTCGCATATCCTAGCCTCGATATCTTTGCTCAATCTGGGTGAGAGATTTCACAACTATGTTGGATCGTTCCTCTCGGATAGGAAGGCTGCCCTCCGGGTGACCAATCTCGAATCACAACTGCTGGAACTTGGCGAGAGAGGCACCGCACAGGGGTCATTCATTTCGCCCTGTTTGTTCAATATAGCCATGATCGACCTAAGCAGAAAGCTTCTCGCTTTCTGCTTAGGTCGATGCACTCGGACCCACTCTTTATATTTGCAATATGCATGCCGTCAATCCAGCGACCTGTCGCGCACGGATAGTTTCCAGTCTAGAAGACCAGACACCACAGCGATGATATGCCTACGCGGTTCCGTGGTCACGCGACAGAAAAACATGAATATGAAGGGCCTGCGGCTTTAAGGTGGCAGCCGTCAGCTGCAGCGCAAGCTGGGCGCAGAGAACAATTGCGCCCGCGACCACCCGTTCCGGCAGCGCTTCAGACGTTGCGGCTGCAGCCGCATCCTCTCGCGCTGCTCCCTCGGATTACAGAGCGTTAAGCCGGTGCTAGACCTGGAGAGGCTGTGAGCTAAAACGGACGCGTATGCGACAGCTGACGTCTCAACACCAGGCGCCTTTTTTCACTAGTTGGCACTGGTCCGCGCTTTTTAACCGAAGCCATGCTTCATTTTATTGTGTCCGCGACTGCAAATAGCCGTCCAAAAAAAGAACATCGCCGTTCTGGTTTCTTCAAAGCGCGGCGATTTGATGGCTTGTGGCCGTCCGCTACTGCACAACACCGCAAAGTGCTGAACCACTGGCGATTCACGCGCCCCTTCGTCCCGGCCGTCAGCAGCACAGCAGACGAACGTCCCACTAGAAATTTATAAAGGATAGCAAGCACCAGCGCGAGAGCGAGGGTGCGGAGGCGAAGGTTGACGTAACTCGGGGTACCCTCGTCATGAGCGTGCCA
Source organism: Dermacentor variabilis (assembly GCF_050947875.1). Lineage (NCBI taxonomy): Eukaryota > Metazoa > Arthropoda > Arachnida > Ixodida > Ixodidae > Dermacentor > Dermacentor variabilis. The sequence continues at coordinate 173,014,169 of NC_134571.1, forward strand.
GCGAGACAGCAGCGCCGTTACGCGACCCTGCAGCCGCACCGGCCGCCTCAGTTAATTGCACGTGAGTCTCCATAACGTGGCCAGTCATGTTCATTATTACTATAGCTTCTCCTTTGTCGGCAGGTTTATAACAATGTCTGATCGTTTCTGCAACCTTTCAATTGCTTGTCGTTCGTGAAGAAACCGAGAAATTTATCCGGTTTAGTAGGCGAGGTCTAGTGTTGGCGGGAAGATCTGCTGTTGGACGTGTGTTTCTCGTGAAAACAATTCTCTTAGCGTCATATTTCGTGCGAAGTCATCTCATCTTTAACTAGCTGAAATTCGCTATGAGCTTCTGTGGCTGGGCATAAATTCAAACCTCGAGAAAGCAGAGCCATTTTCGAGCCAGATAAGACCATGTTGGAAATGTGAATCACGTTTGTATTCTTCGACAGTCAAGTACTCTTGCTGCAAGAAGGTTCAGCATCGACACAACCATCGAACGGCGCTATCTGTTCAAGGCTAACGTTTTCTCCTGGAGGTCTGATCGTTTTTCCTGTTCGTATTCAACGACCATCGCTCATTCCAAAGCGCTTAATGCACAAGCTTTGCGCAACTGTTGTTCATTGTTCAATACCGTTTTAACAGATGATTCAGAAAGATTAAGAACAACGCGCATGAGATCGAATAATGTTCGTTTCAATGTGCCAATCCGATTTGCAAGATCACGGCTTGATATATATATATATATATATATATATATATATATATATATCCGCGTGTTTGTGTTTGTGTGTGTGTATGTATGTATGTATGTATGTATTTGTGTGTGTGTGTATGTATGTATGTATTGTTAGCATGTAGAATTACCTAAATCTTCCGCTATTTCCGTCATACGTGGTCCCACAAGTGTTGATAGTTATCGCAGGGCAGCGGGTTATTTTCTGCTGCGTTCCTAGAACTCCACGATTACGGCTTCCGGTGGCTTTCGCGCATGAGTTACTGCTTAGGTAGTTTTAGTACGTGTACAGTAAACTTGCCCTACCCATTACTTGTAACTGCCACTATTTTAACCAAGTATTCACACCTTGCCTCGCGAAGTTCACTGAGGATAGCAGGGAAAGCTACCGTGGGCCTTCTACAGCGCAGAACAATGAGGAAGAAACAATGGTACAGACAATATTTTTAACTCTCCTAATAAGACGAGAAAAAGCTAGTTTCTCCATACGTTACACACACGAGTCCCCCAGTTCCAATAAATGTAAGCTTCGTGCAAAATAGTATTTTTAGGACACTTTCAAACATGGTTAAATGGTAGTATGGCACATTGCTGCACTAACTGGGAGATATGTTTTGAAAAAGACATTTTGTTTATTTCGCATTCCTTTAACTCGACACACAGATCATCAAAAGCGTTCACCCTTTTTTCCGTTTTGCTACATCTGATCACAGTAGAATTTCCAATTTCACCACGGCAAGGAGAAAAAAGGTGCGCGACTTTTAGAACACACTCAAAGCGCGTCGGAGGGCTCGCTGAGAATACATATGAAAAGAATATATATTTAACTCTTGCTTTCTGCTGGCATGTGCTTGTGCTGACGTATTAGAGGAACCGCGTAAGCGGCTTTGTTCGAACTTTGAACAAAACTCCTGCCTACAAAGTATGCAGGCATGAGCTTTTACAGTGCAAAACGATCGCTGTAAAGCCGTTATGGTGTGCCGTGAAAGCGAGCAAGTATTTGCGGGCAATGTTCATTTCGTTGTTTCCTGACGTCATAAATGTGAGTAAACATGCGGGCATTCAGCCCACTGATAGCACTGAAACAGTGAATGTAAGAAATCGGCGTCAAGGGCACATTCCTTATAAACGCTGTCCCAGCCTTAAGTGAAAATCTCTGCCGCGTACCTAGACACTGCATATTTTCGCAATCGCTAGAAAACAAATCCATATTGTGTCAACTGCGCTGCTGGTGAGGTTTCGCGGCCGGACCTGCTTCAACGTGTAGCTTACGCAGACGACTGAAAACAACATCAATATAACCTAGGTATGCTCATTGAAGGCTTTCTCCTTAGCCTTGGGCATCGATTATATACTGACACTATAAGTATTCGTTCCACACTTTAGCCCTCTTGTTTCATTTTATCATGTATGTTTTCCCGCGCCATTGGCCGTGAAGATTTACTAAGATTACCTGCCCTCAACGCCTAGGAAAATGACGCGTACTTTGGTAATGACTGGACCGGAAGACCGGAACATCTTTCTATTCATTTGTTCTTTTCTAGTCTTCTCACCCCGTTCTTTTAGAACCTTTCTTATAATCTCTCTTTCTCAGCAAAATATAATGCTGTGAAATACAACTTGCGAAGTACTAAGCTAGTAATAAGAGGTTTCGCTCTGTATTTGTCACTTAGTATACTATAAAGTTTCTTACAAAAGATCTGGCCAACAAATGATATATTTATAATGCAGGCAATCACTTTATAGAAAAAACCTATGGTGTAAGGAAAAGGAGAAATGGTTCAAGCTGGCTTCTCAATCTTCTCGCTGTGTATAACCTGAAAGCAGGGAAAAGCATGGCTTGGTCTGGTGAAAAAGATGAAAAGTCAATTGGTGTGTCTCGGATTTTGAGGCTCAGAACCAGGCAGTGGAGGGAATGGTTGGGTACCTATATTCTTGTACATTTTTTCGGGGGCAGTGCCATGCACCCACCATAGAATCAAACTGGGAGACGGCACAGAACATAAGATGAATGGACGCATACGCCGAACCGCTCATTACTAGTATAATCTATTATACCCAAGGCTGGAACACTACTTATGGTAAACACAAGACGCCTACGAAAAGGAAGAGCTAAGATGAATGGAGAGCAGCGAAAGAAGAGAAGCAACAATAAAAATCAAAAGCGGATTTAGAATTCTGCGGATGCCAGGCACTGTGGCAATGGCTGTAAGCGAGGCCTTGTATGCTATTTGCCTTGATTGAAGATATTGAGTGGTGATATTGGCGACGAATCCGTAATTGTTGCAGCGTTTGATTCAATACGACAGTGGCGAGTTGGTGGTATACGAAACCTTGTGTGCACCGCCGCTGTTTGTCCTCGTAGTCCACAGAACACACAGGGAGACGTATTTGCTCGAGGCATTGTTGCGTGGCATTCTTTGTAATCTCTGAAAGGGTTGAGCATTATCATTGTCTCACATGAAACATCGCATCGGGGAAGAAGTGCCAAAGCTTAATAGAAATATTGGGATCCAGGTAGTTCAATTGCTTTGTTTAATTGTGTCTCTACATTGTACACATAAATTCGTGGTCTGCGCCACGTTTTCCTGCGTAACGAAAATGCTGCCTTTCCGCGCGACGCATCCTTCGGGCCTGCGTGTCGTTGGCGCTGAATGTACGCTTTGGAGCCCTTTCGGTGGCGCGTGTTTACGTGCTCCTTCTGCATATGTGGCCAGCACGCTGTTGAGAAGCCAGCCTCAAGCGCTCTTTTGAGGCTATGGACCATTGTAATGCTTACACTATCACGGCCCGGCACACGACCTCCATAGCCCAGCAGTTGAATTTTTGTCGCATAGGAAATAAAGCACAATACATATCATACGTAAAAACTGGGAAACGCTGTCGCGGCGGCTACGGCTGGGATGCGCGAAGGCGAGAGATATCTGGTGATGTAGCAAGAAACCCAGTGGCGCGCGCCAACAAACCACCCCAGCAGCGCCCAAAAAGTAGGGAGAAGAGGCAAAGAAAGCTCCGCTTTTTAAAATGGCGATCGGGTGGCTGCTCCGGATCGGGTCAGTCTGGCAGTGCCGTGTGCGTGAAACGGAGGCCAAAGTTGGTATTTGCTTACGCTTAGAGTCTTAAAGGTGCTAGCACTGAGCATTGGCGCAACCTGCAGGATCACTTTCTTTTCGCACGAGGTTCAGCCGCGCTCCACTACAAGTGGGAGGGTCTCTCCATGTGCTCGAGTCCGTAGCGTTGGTTTGCACTAAATGGCCTGCCGACAAAGACACGCTTTGGCGGGCGCGTCTCGTAGCACTACTCGCGCAACGCCATCACGCGATCGAAAATAAGGTCGAATTATATGCCGCTCTGCAGAAAAACCAATTTCCTGAACACCAAGCTGAAAGTTTCATTCCTTGATTGCCATCGACGTTGCTATTCGTTGTTCGTGAGATGAGAGAAGGAAACAATCTTCAAAGATATGCTGGAAACGTCAGCGTGGCGGTTCGCCTGACATGCCAGTACACACTTAGTAACAGGAGCGCATACAGTCACGTCACACACACACATACATACACACACACACACACACACACACACACACACACACACACACACACACACATACACACACACACACATACCCGCCGTGGTTGCTCAGTGGCTATGGTGTTGGGCTGCTGAGCACGAGGTCGCGGGATCGAATCCCGACCGCGGCGACCGCATTTCGATGGGGGCGAAATGCGAAAACACCCGTGTGCTTAGATTTAGGTGCACGTTAAAGAACCCCAGGTGGTCAAAATTTCCGGAGTCCTCCACTACGGCGTGCCTCATAATCAGAAAGTGGTTTTGGCACGTAAAACCCCAAATATTATTATTATTACACACACACACACACACACATATATATATATATATATATATACACGCCATGTTTCGGGCCCCTCGTTTAACCCCCTTTCTTCTCGTTTATTACATAACGAGGGTCTCGAATCCGGCAACATTGATGCCTTCAGGTAGCATATGTGGGTGTATGGACAAGTTGCCTTAACCCAAAAAGATCACGTTCTCGTGACGGCTGCGGCAAGAAGGACGTTCCACGTGCGCCGCCAAGATCGGCGAGTGGTGGCGCTGGTTAACATTCCCAGGTTCTAATTGGACACATACCCAAGAAAGTGGAGAGGAAAAGGGCGCCGCGGTAGCACAATTGGTAGAGCATCGCACGCGAAATGCGAAGGTTGTGGGTTCGGTTTCCACCAGCGGCATGTTGTTTTTCCATCCACTTTAATTTCCATTAATTTATCGTTTCTTTATTTCATTTATTAAGCACAAGTAATTTCCCCTATGTTGTCCTTGGTGTCAGTGTTTTTTGGCTTCTTATGATATAATTAATAAAAATCGGGCCCCTCGGTTAACCCCCTTTCTTCTCGTTTATATATATATATATATATATATATATATATATATATATATATATATATATATATATATATATATATATATATATATATATATATATATATATATATATATATATATATATATAAACATTTTATTTAAGGCGTGTGCCTCTCAAGACCGTGCGCAGCGCTTTCGTGGCGCTTCACGCATAGGTGGTTCTTTGTCATGGGCCGAGATTGGGCTGAAGTGCCAAAGTCGAGTCCCGTTCAAAGTGTTGTACTGCTTTCGAAAACTCTCGCTCTCACGCGTAGCGGCAGCTGCTGAGATGTGCGCATGGGTTTTACCTATAGGCATACGGTGTCAAAGAATACCGGCGGTGTTTCCTCCTATTGCGAAGTGAGGGCATGTCAACTACCCGATATCGACAGAACGTGTGTTTCAGTACACATAGGTGTAGCGTATTAAACTTTACAAATAATATCGTAAGCGACAAAGCCTTACCCGCAGTTTCATGCGATGGCTGCTTGCGCGCCGGCAACCACAACGGCCAGTTACTACGGTCCGCCGTCGACCAGTTATAAACAAAAGCCAGGCCGTTTAGTCTGCGCACGATGGAATCCTACAATACCCTATACATAAAATGCGCGCGCGTAGATATTTCAGGTATACGTCATTTATGCATCTACATTACACGTGACGGACCACTCTGCTGCTGTGAACGTCAGTTAGCGGTGACTGACACTCTGCCAACGATCGTGAGCGTATCCGCGTAACACGATAAAAAGCCTATTTTTCATGCAAAACGCAAAGCAAGAACAGCGATAACAAAGTATCGGGCAAGCGAAGGAAGTAAGTGTCGTAGCTTCGACGGGGGAGAGGGGGGGCCGGAGGATCTACGGCGTGAGGCATAAACGGCCTGGGCGCGCAGCGCCGTAAGAAAAAGCCGAACTGCTTCAGTCGGGGACCAGACCAAGAATGATTTTATTTCTGCGAGAGGAAACGCTGGAGGCAACTTACAGCGTTTGGCGCTGAGTGGCGCCCTGACGTACACGACCCAAAACCGAAACCAGAAGCCAACACAGGATTCCGCATAAACTCTTTCTTGAGCGGAAAATGCGCTACTCGCTCTCCTCGCAGCAAAAATGTCATGAGCTACAGAAGAACGTATGTTAGCACTGTAACATGCGTGTTTGGTGATGACACCTTTATACAATACAAAATGACATCTTTGCCTTCCCCATATTAAGAAAAGACCCAACATGAAAACTGAAAATGGGCAGTTTGGAAGAGTTTCAGTAACCGTCTTTGGGAGACGATGAGATGCAGACTTTCACACACAGATCACACATGCAAAAGTATTCACAGAGTACAATAGTATATAGTGCAAACATCTGTGTGCCCCCTGAGACAGCACTGATGGATGGCTCATTCGCCCTGAGCCTGCCTCGAGGCAGCTCTGTGTCTGTCGTCAATTGAACATTGTGCGTACGAAGCACTCTACACTATCAAGAAGTTGGGATAGCCCCCCGTAAGGATGCTAACGACCTAAGTAATGTTCAAAATCTTTTTGGCATTAGAGAGAAATTCGTATGGCGGCTATTACCTTAGTGAAAACGTGCATAATACATGCTTGTGCTGCAAGAAATGTAATTTACAAGAAATGTGTGGTATCCCTTCTACGGGGATGCTAAGAAAAAAAGTGTTCCTACCACTAGGACCCAGTGATAGATCTGCAGTATAGCAGTAAGTACAGCGTGCGCATTGCACCCTTTATGCTGCCAGAAATTTCCCCCATTTAAAGGATACTACTTCCGCCCTATTTACCTAACAAACATGTAAGGAAAGACTTTTGGCGTTATGAGCCGAATTCGCATGGGAGTGTTGAAACCTCTGTAGACAGTAACACAAGGAAGAAAGTTACTTGGTAAGGTAATCGTTAAACCGTTCCGGAGGTTGTGACTTGTAGACCTAGGGAGGACTGGTTCAGGTTGGAGAGGAGGAACGGCAGAAGTGTTACTCGTACATGGACTGGAAGGCGTTTCAGTGTCCTGGGTGCCTTCAGAGACAGTGTCTTGGGGAGCAGTGTCGCATGGACGTTCAGGAGACTTTTCTGCATGGGGTGAACCCGATGGTGGCGGTGAGACTGGTGGTTGCAAAGATGTAGCTGCAGCAGGAAAATACGTACCAGCAGGAACTGGAAGAAAATGTGGAAAATTATCGTCAAAGGATGTGTCGTCATTGAAATGACTTTTATTTGTTGTTTCACCCTGACGTACAGAGTACTTCACCAGTTTAGACGCATTCGAAACTTGCCATTTTCAAGCTGGAAAGTACTTAGACCTACTTTGCGATAAATCTTGAACGGACCGGAGTATTTAGGACCAGATTTCCGTAAAGTACGTACAAAACCACATCGCCTGGCAAAAACTGAGGACATTTTGTTGCACGACGACGATCCACATACTTTTTAGTATTTTCCGCTTTTTCACCTACTCTAATCAGCACTTCCTGGCGTAACTTTGGAAAAGCAAATTCTGGATGAAATGGAGGCATGTTTACAACATCGAGCCGAGTTCATGGTTGTCGACTATGGAGCAGCATAGCTGGAGATACACCGGTAGTCACATGTGGTGTAAACCTGTAAATTGCCAAGTATTCTAAGACCGCCAGCGTGAGGTCTCGCTGTTCCAAAATAGCAATCGGTATGAATTCTTCAAGGACACAGTTAACTCTTTCTACCTGGCCATTGGCCTGTCGGTAATAAAACAAGACAAGAAATGCTTAACGCCTCTTTCCTTCAGGAAGTTTCCGAACTGTGCAGAAACAAACTGAGGTCCATTGTCGGAAACTATGGCATGAGGAATTTCTTCTGTACTGAATATGGACATAGGACTGTGAATGATGGCTTCCAGTGTGACGGAAGGCATAAAAACAACGTCGGGCCAATTGGAATGATAGTCAACAATGATCAAAGCAAAACGTACATACTTTGGAGAACGATCAAGAGGGCCTATTATGTCTATGGCTAACTTCTCTCATAGCTTTGACGGCCATTCGACAGGTTGTAATGGAGCAAAAAATGGTTTGGCAGATTCATCTGCTTGATGGCAAACAAAACAGTTTCCCACAAGTTCCTCAACTTGCCTATCCATGTGAGGCCACCAGTAGATGCCTCTCAATCTGAGCTCGGTTTTCGTGATGTCTAAGTGACCTTCATGAGCAATAGATAGAAGTGAATGACGCAAGGAAGCAGGAGGAACGATAAGTTCACCACACAGAAGCAGATTATCCATGTAGGATAATTCCGACTGTACAGCGGCATATGCCTGCAGCTCTGGCGGAAGGTCCGCCGCAGTTCTCCATCCTTTTACTATTTTGTCTTTTAATGCTTGGCACACTGCATCTGCTTGTGTGGCTGCTTGGAATTCCTCCTTACATACAAGATGAAACTAAAGACACTATTTCGTCATCTAGTGCTGGTTCACATTCTGGAGCGACAGAGAGGCCTGACAATGCGCCCGCAATGACATTTTGGTCACCTTTACAGTACTCAATGGTGACATTGTAATATAGCAGTCTTGCATTCCACCATGCAATTCTTACTGGTCGCTGTCCAGTACCCTTTGAAGACAGCAATACGACTAGAGCTTGGTGATCACTTCGTAGAGTGAACTGTCGACCCCACAAGTAAACATGCCAGTGTTCACACGCAAACAGACATGCCAATGCTTCCCGTTTGGCTGCGCAGTAACGTCGTTCTGCGGAAGACAGCGTACGAGAAGCAAAAGCTACTGTAAAGAGCTCATTTCCGCATTTTGGCTGTAGGAGGGCTCCTATGCCAACGTCAGAAGCACCAACCGTCACAACAATAGGAACATGTGGTTGAAACATGCGTACTTCCGGGCGTTATGCAAGTACGTCTTTAGTTACCTGAAAGCCATATTGAGTATCCCGATCCCAGACAAAGTCTTGTCCTTGCCTTAGGAGTTTCCTTAGCGGTTCTACTACGTCGGCATACTGCGGGACGAATTAAGCACAATATCCCGTGAGGCCCTGAAATGAATGTAGAGCATTTTTTGTCCTTAGGCTGTGGTGCCTCCACGATTGCCTGAATTTTGCTATTCATCGGAGAAATGCCGTTTGCAGAAATTTTATGTCCTAAGAAAGTTAATTCTGGGACACTCAATACGCACTTGTGGTTAAGCTGCATGCCTGCATTACTCATTCTAGACAGGACGCTTTGCAAATTTCTGTCGTGGTCACGCTGAGTGTGACCCCATACAAGAACATCATCAAGGTAGCCCAAGGTGCCTGGACAGTCTTTTGAAACAGATGACATGATCTGCTGGAAACGGATGACGCAGATGCCAAACCGAAACACACACGCTTGAAGCGAAAGAGACCGTCATGAGTGATAAAAGTAGCTAGCTCATGGCATTTCTCGGACAATAAAACATGGATGATAAACGGATTGCGAGTTCAACTTACTAAAGACAGTAGCACCAGTGAGTCAATGCAACAGTTCGTCAGGTCTCGGTAGCGGAAAGGCGTCCAGGATGATAGCCTTTTTGGGGTGTCGAAGATCGATGCAAAGTCGAATGGAGTTGTTCTTCTTCCGAAGGACGACGAGCGACGACATCCACTCGGACGAAGTGACTCGTTCGATAACATCATCTGATTCCAGGCGTGCCAGCCCGGCGGAGACTTCCTCCCGGAGAACTAGATGTAGAGGACGCAGTTTCGCTGAGGCTGCTTCCACTGAAGGTCAGAGACGAACGTCGTGGACGAAGCCCTTTACAATTCCCATTTGTGCTAAGAACAGATGGGTGAACTCTGCTGGAGCGTTGTGTGGAAGAGACGGAAGCTGGACACTTCAGTCAGCTGGAAGTCCTGATACTTGCATACATGTGAGCGAAGAACCTTGAACGTCAATGCCCAAAGCATGAACGGCGTCTAAGCCCAGAAGAGAAGTGCCTTGGTTCGTGACGTGAAATGTCGCTACTGCAGCCTTGTTGCGATATTTGACGAGCACGGAGAAACGTCCTGAATGCAAAATTTCTTGCTGCGAATAATTTTTGAGTCGAAGACTCTAAGGAGATAATGGAAAAACCATGAAATTTTCTTCGTATAGGGAGCTGTGCATCAGCGACACCGTAGCTCCTGTGTCCACGAGCAACTTTAGTGTAGTATTCGCAATGACCACTTGGGCGCAAATTGTTGCCGGACGGGAATTCAGTGCTTGAATTGTAAGCACAAAAGGGACTGTAGTGGCTGATTCTGTATCAGCGGTAACGGAAACAAGCTGCGTTCGAGCAGGAAACTGTTGCGGTGTTCGGTTCCTCGAACGGCAAACCGAACCGTACGTCCCACTTTTCCGCACACATGGCAGGTAATGTTCTTTGCCGGGCAGGCTGGGTCGGATGAGAAAGTGCTGAGTTAAACCACATCGATAACAATGGGGTGCGAAATCTCGACTGGCTTCGCAGAGTTCGGGCCGGGCGTCACATTGGCCGGCCTCTCGAGGATGCGACTGTCCGCCTCGCCGTTGATAGCCATCTTGAAGGCGCCGGGTCAAGGGAGAAGGGGGGCGGGGACCGCCATTGTGCACGTCTGGGTGAGGAAGGAGGTGGCTGGCGACGCCATCTTGGCGTTGCGTCGACATGCGCTGAAGAGACGAGCTGCTGAAGACATTAAGTTCCCTTTCAACTTGCTCCACGCTTCGTCCGATTTCCTCGGTTTTCTTGAGCGTGAGGGGCGATCCTTCGCAGAGTAGCTTTTCTCGTATTCTTGTTGATGTGACACCTTGGAGAATTTGATCGCAAGGGACTAGTCGGGCCAAGTGCCGAACGCAGAAGCAGGCCCTAGCCTTTGTAGCGCGGTGACGAAGCCCAGAAAAATTTCCCCCGGTAGTTGCTTCCTGCGCGGTGCGGTGCTCCAGGGGATTGGTGCTTTCTGCGTAGCGCTGGTCGAAGATGCGAAGAATGTCTTCGAACGTAGTAGCCGACTGGTCCGTTTGCGACGCGAGGTCGTAGTAGAGACGCTGCCCATCGAAGCCTGAGTTACTCAGTAAAATGGCTTTCTTCCTCTCGTCTTGCAGTGCCTCACGTCCGGTCGCCTGGAGAAACGCGCAAGAAGTTTTCCATGTGAGCCATGGTACCGAAGGGGTACCGGGTAATGCAAGGAAAGGCGGCAGGGGGGGGGGGGTGCGAACGCCATGCTGGGCACCGAGAACAAAGGCGGGGGAGTTGAGGTGGACGACGTCGAAGTAGACGTAGCGTCTTGCATGCAGGAAGCAGGAGAACAGCAGAAGTAGAATGGAAATGAGACGTAGGACGTAAAGTAAGCGGTTTACCTCGTCGCCAGTTTGTTGTGGCTTCGACGGAGGCGCAGGACGGATGATCTACGGCATGAGGCCTAAACGGCCGGGGCGAGCAGCGCCGCAAAAAAAAGCCGGACTGCTTCAGTCGGGGACCACATCAAGAATGATTTTATTTCTGTGAGGGGAAACGCTGCAGGTAACTTACAGCGTTTGGCGCTGAGTGGCGCCCTGACGTAAACGATCCAAAACCGAAACCAGAAGCCAACACAGGATACCACAGTAAGGTTCGTATTCTTGTCGTTCTTATAATTGCAGTAAGCCTTCAGCGCGCGTGGTGGCACGAACGCCCAGGCAAGCATCAACATATTTCTCTCGCTAGATGGCCGCAAACAAGCTATCACAGCACTGCAATGATGAAGAGCGCAAACCGAGGGTAGTTAACGCCTTTTGCACCAACTCTCTTAATCTCGCTTCCAAAATTTGAGATTGCTCAAGCTCCAAGACTAGACGCACGCGAAGAAAGCACACTTGCAGCCGCAAGCCATCTCCACTCCTCCGGCGTTTGACCTGCCGGAGATTACTTTCAAGGTAAGGCACGCGGCGAAGACCTGGGCTAGAGGGGGACACATGCGCCCACCGCAGCCCCCTTCTTCTACCCGTCATGGCGCACGCTACTCTTCGGCCCCTCGTCTTCCTTGCGTGCCTCAGAAGGCGGCGCGCATCAAGCCACCATTTCTCCCGACTCACCCTAACGTACTTCCAATCGCACCCACAACAGCCTACGTGGAGGGTGCGATAGGATCGTATCCCATTTTGACTTTCTATCACGGCGATGGCGTCAGCGACAGCGGAAAGTCGCATGGAGTCCACATATATTTGTTATCACAATAATATGCGTAGTTTTCTTGGCGGCGATCGTTCATTGGCTGGCCGCATCACACGACATGAGCCTGTACAAGAATCTCCTATTATAAGTGTTCGTGTTGGCGTTAAAAATTCATCAGGCTAGATGTGGCAGAATTTGAGAACAAACGCGTTCCTGGCCTCCACAATTTTCTTGATGAATGCGATCGTCATGCCCTTGTCGACGTGCTTGAACTCCTGGCTGAAGTTTGTCACCATCACTTTCGCTTTTCCTCCGTGGGGTCGAGCGATCCCTCTTGCGACGCAAATTTCACGGTATAGCAGTAGACCTTGGCCACCTTCTACGACGCCATCTACGTCTGCGGGTATTTTAGTGCCAACGGAAATGACAATGCTGGAGTGAGGCGGGATGCTGACTTGACCCGCGAATATACTCAACGCATGGTAAGTACAAGCGCTCTCCGACGCTATCGCTTAATTTTTGGATAGCGTAATCTACTTTCACTCCAGGTCAATGATCGCGTCATGTTGGTTCAGGACGTGTATGCCGAGAATGTCGTCTCGTAAACACTTCTGAAGATAACGAAGGTGGCAGGGTAAGTCCGATCATGAACAGTAATTCCTGCCGCGCAGATTGCAGTCGGCGTTATTAGGTGTCCTCCTGCTGTCCGGATTTGAGGGCGGTGCTAAGTGGTCTTAACTTTCTTCAACTGGGCGGCGATGTGTCCACTCATGACAGAACAGCCGTCACATGTGTACACTAAGGCGGTTACTGCGTGGCCGTCGAGAAGCATGTAGAGATCAGTGGTTCTTTGCCTTGTGTTGCAGTGAGGTCTTAGAGACGGATGAGAGCTGCATCGTGCTGAAGTGTAGCTGGTAGGTAGCATTATTACGTCTTCTTTTGTCGGCGTATTTTTTATTCTAGTCTACGGGGGGATGACTGTGTCTCGTCGATATTGCTACGGAAAGGAAGAAGCGTGCGTCTATTTACAGATGGCTTTTAATGACTGGGCCAACAAGCGAAGAGCAGCGATAAAAAACTACCCCGTTCCTCGTCGTTTCTCAGGCCACCATCATAGTCCTGTTCTTCACACATTACCGACTGTGACATCACCCCCGTCGGAAAAAGCACCTTATTGGTGCGGCTCATCTGTCCGAGAAAGGTAAGGTTTGAGACGGCTGACGTAGATGATGTCAGAGAGAGGTGAAAGCACCGTGGCATCCAGCGGAGACACTTCATATGTGACAGGGGTCACCTGGCAAAGGATGCGGTAAGGGCCAATGTATCGCGAGAGGGATTTCTCGGAAAGACCAACACGCCGAGTTGGATACCAGACTAGCACAAGAGCACCTGGTTCGTAATGCACGTCATGATGGCGCTGGTCGTAATGGCACTTCTGGCGTGTCTGTGAAGCAGAAAGGCGAATGCGGGCAATCTGGCGAGCTTGGGTCGCTTTGGTTATGACATCCCGAGTGTACTCTCTCGGCGAGTCGAGCGTGGTCGAAAGGAGAGTCTCGAAAGGCAAAATTGGCTCACGGCCGTAGAGGAGATAGAAGGGTGAATAGCCAGATGTGTCGTGGGGCGAGGAATTGTAGGCGAACGTCACAAATGGTGGAGCAATGTCCCAGTCGCAATGATTGGAGGAAGCATACATTGCTAGCACGTCAGTTAATGTGCGGTTCAGGCGTTCGGTAAGACCGCTAGTTTGAGGATGGTAAGCGGTAGTAAGTTTGTGTTTAGTAGCACTTGATCGACGTAGGTCGTCTATGACTTTGGAAAGAAAGTATCTGCCGCGATCGGTGAGAAGTTAACGAGGTGCACCGTTGTGCAAGATAACGTCGTGAAGCAAGAAATCAGCGACGCCTGCAGCGCAGCTGGTCGGTAGGGCTCTAGTAATGGCATAGCGAGTTGTATAGCCCGTAGCGACGGCAATCCACCTATTTTCGTCATTCGATATAGGGAATGGTCCGAGAAGATCAATGCCAACGCGAAAAAAAAAAAAGAGTCGGCCGGTATATCCAAAGGCTGCAGCAGTCCGGCAGGAGGCACAGCTGGTCTTTTCCGGCGTTGACACGACTCACATGCGGCAACATAGCGCCGAACGGAGTGGTTGAGACGGGGCCAGAAAAACCGTCGCCGAATTTGGTCATAGGTCCGCGTAACGCCAAGGTGTCCAGCGGTGGGAACGTCATGCAGTTGTTGCAGTACATTCTGTCCCAAATGAGACGGAATGACGGTTAGGAGCTCGGGCCCGTGGGGGTGCATGTTGCGGCAATACAGGATGCCATTTTGTAATACGAACATGTGGAGGGATGGGTCAGACGGATCAGAGAGGAGGCGTTCGATAATGGGGCGTAACGACTCATCGTGTCGTTGTTCAGCGCCAAAGTCTTGCAAGGCAGAGAGCGAAAGAACGCAGATCGGTGCGACATCCACTAAGCCGTCCGGTACATCGACGGGATGACGAGACAGGCAGTCGTAGTCCTGATGTAGACGACCCGACTTGTAGACCACAGTGTATGTGTATTCCTGCAGCCGTAGGGACCAGTGACCAAGGCGTCCGGTGGGATCCTTAAGGGAGGAAAGCCAACAAAGGGCGTGGTGGTCGGTTGTAACTGTAAATGGCCAACCATATATATAGGGTCTGAACTTGTCCACCGCCTAAATGAGGGCGAGACACTCGCGCTCACTAATCGAGTAATTGCGCTCTGCGGGAAAGAGGAGGCGGCTGGCGTAGGCGATGACGCGGTCGTGCCCACATTGGCGTTGAGCTAAAACTGCGCCGATGCCGTAGCCACTAGCGTCAGTGCGGATTTCTGTCGGAGCGGAGGCATCAAAATGGGCGAGAACAGGAGGTGTGGTGAGCAGCGTGATGAGCTGCGAGAAAGCAGACGCTTGTTCAGAGCCCCAACAGAAAGGAACGGTTTTCTTAAGGAGGTCAGTCAGGGGACGGACAACATGGGCGAAATTTTCCACAAACCTGCGGAAGTACGAGCAAAGGTCAATAGAGCTGCGAACATCTTTGGCACAAGTTGGTAAGGGGAAATTCTGCACACTATGAACTTTAGCGGGGTCGGGGCGAATGCCTGACGAATCGACGAGGTGTCCGAACATGGTTATTTGGCGGTGACCGAAGTGGCACTTGTACGAGTTGAGCTGCAAGCCAGCGGTGCGAAAAACAGAAAGAACAGAATAAAGTCTTTCAAGATGGGTCGCAAAAGTTGAAGAGAATACGATGATGTCATCCAAGTAGCAGAAACAGATGGACCATTTCAAACCACGCAAGAGCATGTCCATCATCCGTTCAAAGGTCGCCGAGGACTTACACAAGCCTAAAGGCATTACCCGGAACTGATATTGGCCGTCTGGTGCGATGAATGCGGTCTTCTCACGGTTCATTTCATCCACGGAAATTTGCCAATATCCAGAGCGAAGGTCTATAGATGAAAAATAAGTGGCACCGTGGAGACAATCCAGAGCATCGTCAATGCGGGCAAGTGGATATACATCTTTCTTGGTGATCGTGTTTAGATAACGATAGTCAATGCAGAATCGCCAGCTGCTATCCTTTTTTTGACGAGAACAACAGGGGACACCCACGGGCTGGAAGAGTGTTCAATAATCTCTTTGGCAAGCATCTTCTCAACCTCGCTCTGGATAACGTGTCGCTCAGAAGGCGACACCCGGTATGGGCGTCGGCGAACAGGTGCTGCATCGCCGGTATTTATACGATGCTTCACGACCGTAGTTTGACACAAAGGGCGATCGTTCAAGTCGAAAATGTCGGAGTAGGACTCGAGGAGGCAACGGAGTTCTGCGGCTTGTTGGGTCGAGAGGTCCGGTGCAATCATCTTTGTAAAGTCGTCGGTCGGGGCTGATGTAGACGGCGGAGAATGAGCATTGGTCGAAGACGGCGCAGCAGATGGAGCGGAAATGTGGCACTCGTGCGTCGGTGACAATGTGGCAAGAGACATGCCTCGAGGAACTACTTGTGGGCACTGTCCGAAATTTAGGATGGGAAGACATGTCTGATTGTCCGCAACAGAAACGATGGTGCGTGGGAAGGAGTCATTGTGAGAAAGCAGGACTGAAGTCGCGGGAGTAGGGACGTAGTCTCCGTCAGGTACAGGTGGGCAGGCTAAGACAGGGATGCAGCTTGCTGCAAGAGATGGCAGGCGAATAAAATCCGCGGAACAAAGCTGAGTTGGAGCTTGAGCCGGAAGTTCAACGGGAACAGGTAGGGGTAGGTCAAGTTGTACAACGCCGGCGGAGCAGTCAATCAGAGCAGAATGGGCGGCCAGAAAGTCGAGTCCGAAGATCAGATTGTGAGGGCAACGTTCGAGCACACTAAACAAAACGGACGTGTGATGGCCAGCGACACTGACACGGGCAGTACACATTCCAAGCACAACCGGAGTTCCACCGTCGGCGACCTGGAGCAGTCGAGTCGGAGCAGGAGTAGGTACTTTCTTCAAGCGCGTTCGAAGCTCCGCACTCATAATGGAAATTTGGGCTCTAGTGTCGATGAGTGCTGCAATGGGCAAACCATCCACGTCCACGTACAGAAGGTTCCGATTAGTAGGCAGGGTCAGCAGAGGAATTTCAGGCCGGTGTTCTCGAGCAGCGTCACATGCAGGAGCTGCTCCAGTTAGTTTCCTGTCGTAGAGCTGCGATGGTAAGCTGGGGATGGAGAGCGACGCAGCTGGGGCAAACGGGAGCGGCGATTTTGGGGTGATGGTGATCGGCTGGTCGCGGCGGCTGGTCTTCAACCTCGGTGGAGAGGGATGGCGGGCGGGGACTCAGTGGGGAGCGGCGGTAGGTGGGAAAGCTTGGTCGAGAGTGGGCTGGCCAGGAGCTTCGACAGTGGCGAGAGATGTGGCCCACACGTCCACAGTAAAAGCAGATGGGTCTATCATCATGGGTGCGCCATTCGGCCGAGTTGCGATAGCCCGGATTTGGACCGTATCGGCTCCGGCGAACAGGGGCAGAGGCAGCAGACGAAGCAAAGTCAGGACGGCTGGCGGAGCAGATGGACGGAAGACCTACATTGGCAAGTTCTTGGCGAATGACCGACTGAATGGGTGACACAAGCGGCATGGAATCTTCAAAGCATTGCGTCACAGGCGTGACAGGAGAGGCTGCTTCGATTTCTCGCCGAAGGATACGTACGACGTTCTCGGAGGAGGTGGGCTCACGCGGTGGACAAATGTCTTCGCACGTCGATGAAGCTGCGGTATTGCGTAGCCGCGTAAACTGTTGAACTATGCGGCGACTCTTCGCGTCTTCAACGCGGTGACATTCGTTAATGATCTCATTGACCGTAGTTACGTTCTTATAAACAAGCAGGTTAAACGCGTCGTCCGCGATGCCTTTTAAGACGGGGCTGACCTTGTCTGCCTCTGCCATATTGTTATCTACTTTGTGGCAAAGAGAGAGGACGTCCTGGATATAGGCCACGTAAGATTCAGTCGACGTCTGTACACGGGTCCCAAGGTCCTTCTTCGCAGCACGTTGGCGGCCGACGGGCTTGCCGAACAAATCTGTAAGCTTCTGCGTGCACTGGTCCCAACTCATAATCTCTTTTTCGTGTGTTTCGAACCAGACCCGTGCCGTTTTCTCGAGGTAGAATATTATATTGGCCAGCATAAGCGTGTTGTCCCACCTGTTGTGTCCGCTGACCCGTTCCTAATTCTGCAACCAGTCATCGACGTCAACGTTGTCGATCCCGGAAAACATGTCAGGGTCGCAGGGCTGGGCCAGGATGACCGTCGGTGGTGACGACGGGGCCGTGGTTGAACTCTCTCCTTCGGATGGCGTGGTGGCCAGGTTATGTCCGCTGCGGAGCTCCGTCTTGCGCAAGTGATCACCCCGCACGTCCACCAATGATGTTACGGAAAGCAAGAGAGTGCGTCTATTTACAGATGGCTTTTAATGGCTGGACCGACAAGCGAAGAGCAGTGATAAAAAAACTACCCTCTTCCTCCTCGTCTCTCAGGCCACCATCATAGTCCTCTTCTTCACACTTTACCGACTGTGACAATATGTCGTCGAGATAGTCTATTCGGCGTCTTCGGCGTCAGTGGAGGATCTTCGTCAGTTCGACGAACAGCAGCTGGGCCTCCATCGACTCCTGCTTTTAGTTTTCTGGATGTGGGCTGGGCCAGTGTATGGTAGGCGCTGCGGCGACAGGTAGCGGCCTGGTGATGGCTAACGCGATGGTCGTCGAGGGTTCGACAGAGTAACGGCGAGGTAGTCAGCGTTATCACGAGGGCGTTGACCTTGCTGCGGGCGCGGAGAATTCACAGCGAAACCTCGATATGCCTCTCCGCAGTGGTAGCGGAGCGTGTGGTGGCTCTTGTGCGCAACACGTCAGTTTTTCTCGGGAAGCCGCGACGGGCAGGTGTCCCGGTGGTGGCGATGGACTTCCAGCGTTGCGGGGTAGTGGCACAGGTGCGGAAGGGGACCCTGACGGCGTGGGACTGCGGCGAATGTCATCGCTTGCCGCAGTCGCTGCGGTAATCGCGGTTGCGCCCGCACAACGCCAACTGATCGCTCAACTTCTTTTTTGACGATGTCGTCGACTGAAGTAACTTGAGGTTGCAACCTTCTAAAAAGCTCCTGCAGTTCCTCGCGAACGACCGCTCTGATGGTCTCGCGCACATCGTCGCTGCCGAGTGCTCGAATATTGGTACGATCAGCGATCGGTGGTTGTATCGACTTGTCCGCATATCGAGCGTCCTCTCAAAGGTTGTGGCTACGGAAAAAAATAGGCAACGGTCTTGGGCGGCTTGAGTACCCATCCGGCGAGGAGCTCTTATTTGACACTCCTCATTAAGAAGCGAAGTTTTTTCTCTTCTGGCATGTCACGGTCGGCGTGCCTGAGCAAGCGATCCATCTCTCCCGTGAAAATAGAGTTGGTCGTGTTGGGTAGCTTTACTCGGGCTTCTAGCAGAGCTTCGGCCTTCTCCTTGCGCACGACGCTCTAATGTTTCGCCGGAAGAAGTTGTGGAACAGGTCCCATGTTGTTAGCGTTGCTTTCCGCGTCTCAAACCACGTTCTGGCGGCGTCTTCGAAGGCAAAGTATACATGACACAGCGTATCGTCGCAGTTCCAGCTCTTGAATGTCGCAATTCTTTTGTGGGTCTTCAGCCTATTATCTATGGCAAGTTGTTGGCTCCCGAAGTTGTTGCAGCGAAATGGAGGAGGCTGGGGCTGCCATTTTGGTCGTTGATTTGGCCTTGATCCTGTGGTCCTCTGGGGAAGAGGTGCGTACCCCAGTACCAATCATTGCGGCGCATAGCTACCTGGCTGGCCCTTGGCGACGTTGCAGTTGTCCTTTGATTTCAGGCTTGGACCGCGGATGTGTGGGGCCGTTCGGTACATGAAAGCACCAGCACCTCTACCTGATGTGACGTAGTAGTGACGCTGAAGAAAGCAATACTGTGAATGATGAAACTAGCGTTTCATTGGGGGAACCGGTATCCTCGAAATTAGACTACACTCTAAAGGCCAGAACACATTGAACGAAAATGCTACGAATAGTCGGCGTTCGACGCTCGGCGGCGTACGCGCGACGCGCAACGGCGGAGAAAATGTCGCTCGCCGCCGATCTAGCTGGCGCAGAAAAGTTCGTCGGGCGTCGACGATACCGTAAGCGGCAAACGAGCGGCGCCCCAAAGCGAGCCAATCAGGTCTCACTATCCGCCCCGACTTCCGACTAGGCTTCCCCGCTTGTCCGTATATCCCGATCCCGCTCTATCGTTCACGCCGGTCTCCTACTTTTCGTATTCATGGCATCCAAAGCGGCGCGGCTGGAATTTAACGTCAAGTTAATAACAGCCATGGTTAGACAAGCTCACGTGCGCAGCAAGCAGACCCGAAGGTCTGCTTGCTTCGGCCGCGCGCGTGTTGAGCGACAGAACAGAGCCCTGGAGTTCGAGGAGCCGAAAGTTGTTTACCGGCCCAGTGTTGACACAACGCGATATCATGTAAGTGACGTCACCTAGGAGTGATAGAAGCGCGAGACGGCCGGTACAGCTGGCCAGTAACTTGGAACAAGCCACGTTTGTGACATGAATCTACGGCCGCCCCATGTCTCCGTCTGTGTACAAGACTCAACGGCGCCATAGTTGTCACAACAGGGACTCGTGCAAGTCTGACCACTGCGGAAACGGACCATCGGTTACATGAAAGTGGTCTATACTTATCGTAGGGATAGTGTTTAAGACGAACCTGTCCTTTTTGCATATGGTTTTAATGTGCAGTTTAAATGCACTCGTTAGGTCTCAGACCGCAATGTTCGCCTAAATTTCTGACGTGAGGAAACAGCCAAAAGGTTTTCATCCGCGATTACTTGCTGTCTTTCACGCCACACCTTCACAGCCTCACATCAAACGTCACTGTAAACGATCATGTTAACATTTTCTCTGCACATTTGTGTTGCTAATCCTTCAAACCAAGCCTCCAACGCAGTAGCTCCAATATGTCAGCACAAACCCGCGCCTGCGAAGGGCCAGTGTTCAAACATGTTCTTCATTTCGCGAAAGCGCTCCCGAGCGTTATGAGTGTGTTCTACGAGTGACACATCATTTTTCCAGTTGACGTGGCAGACCTACAAATCCACAGCTACCAGATTTAGTGAATATGTGTAAAAGGTTCGGAAAATATGTATAATCTATGTGACATGTTACCCCTGTGTGAGTGCGATACCGCCTTTGAAAAAAAATGTCTTCCAGCCTGTGCTGCATTTCGGGCATGCTGGAATTTCACGCCGTTCTCCCAGTGTTCCTGAAGAACTCTATATTTCACCGAGCTCACGTTTAGCGGGAAGGGGGGAACCGTATGTGTAACATGTGGAGAAACGGTACCGTTTCTTGCTTAATTAGCCGTGTTAAAATTATGAACGTCTCCCTTATTCATTTCTGATCTTCATGCGTTGTATAAAGCTCACAGCAGCTTTTTATGGTGTGCTCTGTGAACAAAGTGCTGTATTTTGTTATTACCTGGTTAAATTTAGTGGTATGTTACGGCAAGTGTCTCCGAGTTGTCTGTGAACGGACTAATTGCTACCAGAGCAGTAAATTACGTGCCGAAGTGAGACGAAACGTTCTAATCGCGGTTTTAAGAACTGCTGCATAATAGCTCCAATCTCCGACAACAATGAACTCCACTGGCATTTGGCGAAACAGGGAGAACATGATATATCTGCATGCTCTCTCTATATATATGTATTTGTGTATGACATGTATGTGAATGGCGGTGAATATATTACACAGATAACCTAAAACAAATGCCAAAACCTGAAAATTTCTCGAAAACGTTATATGTACGCGCGGCTACCAGTGGGTGCGTCACGCACGGAGAAATGTATGGAATTTCAGATACCTTTTCATGTATCTGATTTATGTATAGTTTCAGGTAACTCAAGTTTCTAATGCAACAACTTAAAAGAGACATCTTCACTGAAATCAAGCTGTGTTTTAAAGTAAATAAACTCTAAGATTTTAGGTGCTGGATGACTAAGTTCTCGAGTTTACGTGCACGATTTAATCATGAGGCGTGCCGTAATGGGCGTCTCCGGAAGAATTTTTACCACCAGCAGATCTTTAATTTGGGCCTAATATACACGGCACGGGCGTTTTTGCATTTTGCCTTCGAGGAAATGCGGCCGCCGCTGCCGGCATCTGATGCCCCGACCTCGTGCTTAGCAGAGCAACACCATAGCCGTCGAACCTCCGCGGCAGGCAGTTTTACGTGCAAAGCTCAGGACACGATTATTAAGCATGCCAATGAGCGGTACTCGGAATTCTTTTTTGACACCAAGGGTTTTGTAAAAGGTTCCTAAACACGCCTCGGGCTAGGCAAAAAAAAAATGAACAACAAAAAAATGCAGCCTCTAGAAAACATGCGCTGCTGTGCACATCTCAGCCAAACGTTGCAGTCGTGCGTGGCTCGCGGATTTCGCAAGCAATGCGCGAAGTCAACTTTCTCTAGCACGCTCTATTTCGAACAGAGGCATGCTCCTCACTCATTTGTAGTGGCATATTCCGTTATATAGCATATTCGCGTCCGCGGCTGAGATGGGCCAAAAGCTGACGTCAATCAAGAAGCATGTTTGGATCAGTGAGATTCTGCATGCTGTTGCTGTGTGCATTTATTGACGCACTTTAATACACGGATTGACGTAAGCGAAAATGTGCTAGCGGTTATCGATAAGAATTTTGTACTTCCGGAAGCCGCCGACTATCTACTCACGCTCGGCAGCGGCTGCCCGCGCCGTCACTAAAACATTTAGTTACATAGCTGATTGATTTCGTAGGTAG
This sequence comes from Dermacentor variabilis, assembly GCF_050947875.1. NCBI lineage: Eukaryota > Metazoa > Arthropoda > Arachnida > Ixodida > Ixodidae > Dermacentor > Dermacentor variabilis. The sequence continues at coordinate 173,036,776 of NC_134571.1, forward strand.
CCCCACGGTCTCAATAATGTCGATCAGTTATGAACGCTTAACTAGCCTTAACTACGCGAAATTTAACGTCTGACTACGCACACGCTGGCCAGCGCGCGCTCACTCCTCATCGCCACTGGTTAGACGGCTTCGCAAAACTTCCTTCTTAGTGAGCTACTTACGCGCTGTAGAGTGCGTCAGTTGGATGTGGTCAGTCAATCTAGTACAGGACAAAGCCGGTCAGCACCACGTACCAGGCTCAGACAGGACATATGAGTGCGAGCACGCACTGAAGCCCTGACGTGCAGAAAGCAAACGCTGCGCATACACATTACAGTTGCATGCCGCTGGCGGTCTTACTACGTAGCGTAGATGGCGCAGCAGTAGCGGTGTGCCACGACGAGCCCAGTCATTGAACGCACTGCGGCTCGTCGACAACA